>NC_138776.1:184453085-184485585 GCF_965119305.1 Pelophylax lessonae | reverse complement strand
GAAACTGCAGACATGATACAGTAGATGGTCAGAGACTGCAGACATGATACAGTAGATGGTCAGAGACTGCAGACGTGATACAGGAGATGGTCAGAGACTGCAGACATTAGTACAGTAGATGGTCAGAGACTGCAGACATGATACAGTAGATGGTCAGAGACTGCAGACATGATACAGGAGATGCTCAGAGACTGCAGACATGATACAGTAGATGGTCAGAGACTGCAGACGTGATACAGGAGATGGTCAGAGACTGCAGACATGATACAGAAGATGGCCAGAGACTGCAGACATGATACAGGAGATGGTCAGAGACTGCATACATGATACAGGAGATGGTCAGAGACTGAGGACATGATACAGTAGATGATCAGAGACTGAAGACATGATACAGTAGATGGTCAGAGACTACAGACATGATACAGGAGATGGTCAGAGACTGCAGACATGATACAGGAGATGGTCAGAGACTGCAGACATGATACAGGAGATGGTCAGAGACTGAGGACATGATACAGTAGATGATCAGAGACTGAAGACATGATACAGTAGATGGTCAGAGACTACAGACATGATACAGGAGATGGTCAGAGACTGCAGACATGATACAAGAGATGGTCAGAGACTGCGGACATGATACAGGAGATGGTCAGAGACTGAGGACGTGATACAGGAGATGGTCAGAGACTGCAGACAGGATACAGTAGATGGTTAGAGACTGAGGACATGATACAGTAGATGGTCAGAGACTGAGGACATGATACAGTAGATGGTCAGACACTGCAGACATGATACAGTAGATGGTCAGAGACTGAGGACATGATACAGTAGATGGTCAGAGACTGAGGACATGATACAGTAGATGGTCAGAGACTGCAGACATGATATCAGAGACTGCAGACATGATACAGGAGATGGTCAGAGACTACAGACATGATACAAGAGATGCTCAGAGACTGAGGACATGATAGAAGATAGAAGAGAACTAGGGAGGCCGGAGAGCACAGACGAAGCAGAGAGCACTGGAGGAGCTGAAGGGCACGGTGGGGGGGGGGGGGGGGCTGGAGAGAATTAAGAGGGGGTTTGGAAAGCATTGTAGGGGGGTTGAAAGGTGCAGGGGGTGGAGAGCACTGGGGGGACAGGGAGCACTTGGGGGGGACAGGGAAAATTAGGGGTTGGAGAGCACTGGGGGGGACAGGGAGCACTTGGGGGGGTGGGCAGGGAAAATCAGGAGGGTGGAGAGCACTGGGGGGGGGACAGGGAGTACTTGGGGGGCAAGCAGGGAAAATCAGGGGGGTGGAGAGCACTGGGGGGGGACAGGGAGAACTTGGGGGGGGCAGGGAAAATCAGGGGGGTGGAGAGCACTGGGGGGGACAGGGAGCACTTGGGGGCCGGGCAGGGAAAACCAGGGGGGTGGAGAGCACTGGGGGGGACAGGGAGCACTTGGGGGGCGGGCAAGTAAAACCAGGGGGGTGGAGAGCATTGGGGGGGACAAGGAGAACTTGGGGGGCGGGCAGTAAAAACCAGGGGGGTGGGGAGCACTGGGGGGGGGACAGGGAGCACTTGGGGGGTGGGCAGGAAAAACCAGGGGGGTGGAGAGCATCGGGGGGGCTAAAGAACAGGGGGGTCTAGTTCACTGGGGGGGCTAAGAGCACAGAGGGGGGGGGATTAGGAGCACTGGAGGGGGGCCAGCAAAATAAGTTGTATAGGAGGGGGATGGGGCAGCTGCATATAGATGAATTGATCTTTCCCTATTCTTCCTGCAGGAGGGAGAGGAGGAGAATCAGTTATTCAGCAGGCAGCTGCAGGAAGAATAGAGAAAGATGAATTCCTCTATATGCAGCAGCCCCATCCCCCTCCTATTCAGCACACACACCTGGGCAATGGGCACTCACCTTCTTCCCGCCGAGGCTCCACCCCCTCATTCCAGCCGAGGCTCCGCCCCCGTATTCCAGCCGCAGCTCCGCCCCCCCTAGCAACACGGACTTAAGGAGCTGCCACTGCAGCTGCCTGCACACTGCGGGATCTGTCTGAACACACCGGGCAGGACACCGGCTGACACCCCCCAGAGCGTGGCACCCGGGGCGGGCCGCCCCCCCCCCCCCCATTGGTACGCCACTGATTAGAATATCCTTTCTTTTTTTTTTTTGGCACGATTTTGACGCTTTCTTCCTCCTCCCTATTTTCAGCTGATCCTCTTGCTATAGCCAACATGAGCCATTCACCTCATGATCAAAATGTCTATTAGGTATGGGACCACACTTGCATGAGTATCAAAAGAGCGCACTGACAAATGTGTTTTTAAAAAAAAAAAAAACACATTTCTCTCTCGATATTTTTTAGCCCTGTTTACTCGAAGAGATCGTGAAAGTCATCTGGACATTATACGCTTATCCTCGTGAACGCAGTCCGGGTCACAGGACGCATTCATCTAGACATAGATCTTCCGGTCGATCTAGATCTCATAGGAGCTATAGCTCTCCCTCTCCTCATATGTGTTCGGTGGGGAAAAAATGCTGGGCCTGTGGCACCACACCCCTACCTAACAAGCTGGTCTTTCAGAGCTGCTTTAAGGAATACTTAGCTGACCGAGACCAAGAAAGTCTACAAGTAGCCAAGCTTTTGAAACAGACCATGAAACATTCTCTTTCTGAACTGGCTGCCATGATGCCTGCTCAGGCAATACCTCAGGACCTGCAGGCAACAGACGTTGATCCATAGGTACCAGGCCCCTCTATGGCCAGCATGCCAATTCCCCCTTCAGGGCACAGGGCCAGAACCCCTTCTCAGGAAAAGGATGTGATTGAGGAGGAGTGGAAGAAGAAGGAAAATATGTTTTCACTCGCAAAGTTTGGGAAACAGCTGATTCAGAGCCCCTGGATTCGATGCCAGTGGTGGAAGCAGCAGTGACCCAACTAGCAAAGAATGCTACTCTTCCTATGGAAGATTCAGCATCCTTTAAAGATCCTTTAGAGAGGTGTATGTATCTGGATCTCAAAAGGAGCTATCTAGCTTCAGGTGCAGTATGTAAGCCAGCAATCGCCCTTACATCAGTGTCCACAGCAATAAAAGCCTGGACAGAAAACATGAGAGTCGGCTATCAGACGAGATGTGCCAAAGCAAAACATCATAAAGGCACTGGATGAGCTGAAGATGTCAGCCAATTTCATCGGAAAAGCAGCAATTTACACCATTTGCTGCTCAGCCAGAGCAATTCAGTCATGGCCAAAAGGGCCTTATGGCTAAAGCCGTGGGCAGCGAATTGGTGCAGGATTCCCTTTAATGGGAAGGAACAGTTTGGGGAGAGATTGGACAAGGCAATCTCCAGAGAGACAGAAGGGCCGGGAGATCCAGAAACTTCTCTTCTAGATTTCAACAATCCAGGTCAAGAAATTTCAGACAGTCTCGCCAAAATAGAGATGGCCGGAGAACCTGGAGGGGTACCCAGCCTTCCTTTCTGGGGACAAGAAAAAGTAAACCTTTCTCCGCCCCCCAGGATAAAACAAATTCCTTTTGACATAGGGCAGGCCCAAACACTCTCGGTGGGAGCCAGGCTCAAACATTTGTGCAACCCCCGCCTGACAGCTTCTCTCTGTTTGAGCCTCATAGGTTCAATGTCAGCATGCATTCTGATGGTGCCATGGTCACGTTGGCATCTGAGGTACTTTCAGACCGGCTTCCTAAAACAGTGGAAGAAACAACGTCTCTCACAGACCATCCTCTTAACACCATGCATGCGCAGAAGTCTTCATTGGTGGACGAAGCTTCAGAACCTTTCAAGGTCGCGATAGTTGGGTTCCCTCTCCTGGACCACAATTACTTTAGATGCCAGCGGAAAAGGGTGGGGAGCCCATTGTGAGGAAATTGAGGTCCAGGGAAGATGGTCCTTTCAAGCCGAGAGCCTAGTCTCGAACATCCTGGAGTTGAGAGGAGCATTCCTATCCTTACCTCTCTAGCTCCCCACATCAGAGGCAAGAGAATCCTTCTACGACTGGACAACTGGGCAGCAGTCTCCTATATTCAAAAACAGGGCGGGACTCACAGCAGGTTGCTTCTGTCAGAAGTAGAACCGATCATGCTCTGGGCAGAGAGGAATCTCCTAGACCGCTGAGCAGTATATCTCCCAGGCAGGCTAGACAATCAAACGGACATTCTCTCCAGATCTTGTTTGGACAACAACGAATGGGCCCTGCATCCACACGTATTTCACCAGATCGCCAATCACTGGAAATATCCTCAGGTAGATCGGTTCGCTAGACCGCAAACACCAAGCTTCCCAGATTTATCTCCAGTTTCCACACCCCCAGGTGGAAGCAGTGGACGCTCTTAGTGACTTAGACACAGGGTATGCCTTCCCACCTTGCCCTCTTATTTTAAAATTCTTCCTCAGGCTCCTGAAGGAACCAGTACACATCCTGGCGATTCTCCCTTATTGGCCCATGAGACCTTGGTTCCAACTAGCCATGTGGCTGTCTGTGAGCACACCTCTGACACTTCCCCTGTTCCCTCAACTTCTACAGCAGGGCAGAGTCTCTCATCCAAACCCGCTGTTCCTTGGAGGTCATTTCGACACACCTTCAAACAAGGAAACCATCCACAAACTCCATCTACTCAAGAGTCTGGGAAAAGTTCCAAACCTTTGCGGCGGGGAAAATTATTTTGATCGATTCTCACCTTCAGTCTCCAATATTTTGGGGTTCCTACAGACCGGACTTGACCAAGGCCTAAGTCTCAGTTCATTAAAGGTCCAGGTGGCCGCATTATCAGCGGCAATAAATTCAAGATGGGCGGTCAACCCTCTCGTAATTACGTTCCTTAGAAGGGTGTTAAAATCACGCCCTCCGGTCAGACGCACCTTTTCAAAATGGGACCTAACTCTAATCCTGGAAGCCTTGGCGGAACATCCTTTTGCTTCTATGGAACAAATATTGATTTGGAACTTATCCTTAAAAATGGCCTATATAGGATATCGGACTTGCAAGCCCTGGGAATTGGAGAGGATCACGTTTCTTTCTTTCCAGACAGAGTGGAACTGCGACCTATTCAAGGTTTCACCCCTAAAGTCGCTACCGCAAGTCACCTCAGGGAACCATGGGCCTTACCAGTTTTTTTTTCCCAGTCAGAAATAGACCCAAGCTTGGACATAGCGAAAGTCCTCAAGAAGTATCTCGAGGCTACAGAAAAATTTAGAACATCTAACAGGCTGTTCGTTATCCCATGGGGAAAAAAACAGAGGGAAGGAAGCCTCTAGTAGGACGCTTGCATCCTGGATTGTCAAACTAATAAATAAAGTGTACAGGGCTAAAGGCATTGTTCCTCCAGAGCAGGTGAAGGTTCATTCAACCAAATCAATTTCTGCCTCATGGGCAGCCAGAGCGAACGGCTCCCTGGATACCATCTGCAGGGCTGCCACATGGTCGTCTCAGCACACATTTATAAAACATTATAGAGTTGACCCTGGAACGCTCACCACTGTAGAATTTGAAAGAAGGGCAATGCAGGAAGCCCTTTCTTCAGCTAAATTTAAAAAAGATTTAAAAAAAAATTTCTTTGTGTTTTAGCATCTACCCACCCATTTGTCAGCTAGTTATTTATCACAGGTATGCTGCCATGGAGGCACCAGTAAAACGGAAAATTGTATCATATTTACCGTAATTTTCCTTTCCTGGTGCCTATCCATGGAAGCATACACTCCCTCCCTCGGTATTCTTTATCACAAGAGAATGCTGGGAGTAGGGGGCGTCTTTCTTTTAAGCTATTCACTAGTCCTGAAGGTGGAGTAGAGGCGGAGCTCTATCACAGGTATGCTGCCATGGAAAGGCACAAGGAAAGGTAAATTACGTTAAGTATGATACAATTTTCAGTTTTTTTCCTATTTATTTTATTTTTTATTTTAGCACTGTTTTTAAAAAAATCTAATCTCTTTTATTGCTGTCACATAAACATCCCTTGTAACAGTAATAGGCAATGACAGGTACTTTTTCAGGAGGGATCTGGGGTCTAAAAGACCCCATACCCCTCCATTGCACTTCAAAGTATTCAAAATGCCAAAATCAGCATTTTTGAACACTGTCACTTTTTTAAAATCGGGGCCGTTTGCAGCCGAGTAAAACGGAAGTAACGTTGCTTCCGGGTTACTACATCAGAGACCCCATCAAAGCTGAATACGGCTTTGTTCGGGACTCCAACCAGCCGGCAGATGTGCCGGCTGGTTGCTCAGAAAGATAACACAGAGCCGCGGAAGGGGTTCTGTGCAACCTTGAAAAAATGGCCACCGAAACCATGATAGGTAGTGAGGAAGTAAGTCCCCTCCCGCTCGCTCATTGTTGCCAACATTTTAAAAGATTTTCCAGGGACACTTTGCAGCACAGCTATCAATTACCACACCCACGTCCATGAAGCTCCGCCCACTCTGCATAATTAATCTTGTCTACTTATTAGATTATAGAGTCTACTCAATATAGAGAGAATTACAGGAGATTAAAAAAAGGGAATTTCAAACTTAAGGCCAAAGTAGCAGAGTTGGAATAAGTCTCCCATTCAGCTGCGCTACTTCTGCGTAACATTTATGGGCAGCCTGATTAACAGGCGCTTCCAGGTACAATATAAATTACCTGGGACAGGCTCCTATTTGCAGGGACTGTTCCTGGAAAAAAGGGACAGTTGGCAAGTATGCTTGCTGGGATAATGGCCGAGCAGCTGCTAAGTGCAGCTGCAGGCATCACCCCAGTACAACCACTTCTGAAGCTGACGTACAGGTACGTTGGTTTGCGGGAGGTGGTTAAGTGCACTTTTTAGTTTGTGTTTCACAAGTACGTTTTTTTACACTTAAAGAATTACTTATTATTAGTTTTGGAAAGAGTGGAGAGGGATTAGAACCCCTGTCAGTTTTTATTGCTGTCTGTGCCCCCGTTAGGGAGATTCACCCTCTCTATTTGTCCTGTTTACCATTATCACTGAAAGTGAAAGTAAAAGAAAATCCCAAATTTTGGGTTGTCTCCAGAAAAGTAATAGAGGGGAAATCTTCCAATTAGTTCTGGTGACCTGTGGGTCCACAAGGAATCAGCATAATTTCAGGGATTTCCTCTCACTTCCTGTTTGGCTATAGGAAAGGAAGTGAAAGGAAATCTCCGCAATGGGACACAGATGGCAAAAAATAAATAAAAAATCTGACAAGAGTTATGACCCTCCATTACTCTATCCAAAATGAAAATAAGGTTTCCGTTTCAGGTTTTTGCACAACCATGGATTTAAAAAAAAAAAAATCCTTACATAAGGGTTCACACCTAATACGGATGCAGCTCACAGCAGGGGTCACTGTTCTCCATTTCAGGGACGAATCAGGTCCAAAGCCAAAGATGCACAGGACCCTTTTGCAATACACTCCACGGTCGCCCTGGCAATGTGGGAACTGGTGTTCTGTCGAAAGAGCCAACTCGTCAAAATCTCCAATTTTGTCACTTCCGGTGACTCTCCAGAAGCAGTAATTGCAGATTTTGACCACTTGGCTATTTTCCCAGAACACCAGCAGAGGAGTAAAAAAGATGTTGCCACCTTGGAAGCGGCCATGTTGTTGGTTAGTAGCTGGCAAACTAGCAATGTTCTTTCATTATATAGTGTACTGTACTGTATAGGTTGCCAGTGTTCTGTAAAAAGAAAAAGCCATGTCATCGAAATCTGCAATTACTGCTGCTAGAGAGTTACCGGAAGTGACATAATTGGAGATTTTGAGTAGAGTTGAGCGGACACCTGGATGTCCGTGTTCGGCGGGTTCGGCCGAACTTGAAAAAAAAGTCAGGGTCCGTGTCCCGGACTTTTTCCAAACTTTACCCGGACACCGAACCCCATTGAAGTCAATGGGGGCCCGAACTTTCAGGCACTAAAATGGCTCTAAAACACCAATGGAAAGGGCTAGAGTGCTGCAAATGGCAGCAAAATGTAGTTAAGAGCATGGCAAGTGCTCTGCAAACAAATGTGGATAGGGAAATAACTTAAAACAACAAAAAAAAAACAGAAAAATAAAATAATTTTCTTCATCTGTGAAGGGCGAGGCCCATATGGAGTAGGAGGGAGGTTGAGGTGGCAGTGGATGTGGCGGTGTAGGTGGAAGCGGCGGTGGAGGGGGATGAGGTAGCCAACACTGCTTTTTTTCAGTCATTTTAAATTAGGGTACACCCCAAAAGAGTGAGAAAGATCAAAAATATAACAATGGTTGGGTAAGGTCGGTATCCATCTCTATTCTGCACAAGGTACGCAAAAGTCCTGTGGGATCCATGCCTGGTTCATTTTAATGAACGTGAGCTTGTCCACATTGTCTCTGGACAGGCGGCTGCGCTTGTCTGTGATAAAGCCCCCAGCCGTGCTAAATACGCGTTTAGATAATACACTGGCTGCAGGGCACGCCAGCACCTCCAAGGCGTAAAGGGCAAGCTCAGGCCATGTGCCCAATTTGGAGACCCAGAAGTTGAAGGGGGCAGACCCGTCATTCACTACATGCAGTGGCGGAGCTAGACTTTTAAAACAGGGGTGGCAAAGGGGTGGCAAGGCATTATTTTGGGGGGTCAATATACAAAGTGTTCAATTACACCGCAATGTCGCAGTCCCTCTAATAATCGCTGATCGCTGCCATTACTAGTAAAAACAATTAAAATAATAAAAAGTTCCATAGTTTGTAGACGTAATAACTTTTTTGCAAACCAATCAAAATACACTTAGGATTTTTTACAAAAAATATGTGGCAGAATAAATATTAGCCTAAATTTATGAAAAAATTTGATTTTTTTCATTGGGAATGTTTTATAGTAGAAAGTAAAAAGGATTTGTCGCTAATTTTATGTTTATAGCGCAAAATATAAAAACTGCAGAGGTGATCAAATACCACCAAAAGAAATCTCTATTTGTGGGAAAAAAATACCTCAGTTGTATTTGGGTACAGCGTCACACAACCTCGCAATTGTCAGTTAAAGCAATGCAGTGCCGTATCACAGAAAATGGTCTGGTCATTAAGGGGGAGCTGAAGTAGTTAAAGGGTCAGTTTTTTCAGATAATCTTGCCCATTTAAGACTTTTTTCTGAGTGGTCAGGGGATGGTAAAAACAGACAACTCGAAGTCTAGATCACAACTGGAACCCCTCTACATGTGCCACAGCTTTGATGGTTTATGTTAAGCCTATGTGAAATTTGGCTATCCAGGTCAATGGGGCCATGCCACAACCATAAGCCAAACACTTGGCTTGCTGTTGTGGCTTATTAGCCCCATAAAAAATCTGCCACTCTGCTAAAAATAAAAAAAGCAGGATTTAGGAGAATTATTATAAATAATTTTGCCCCCCTTTAATAAGTCAATGTAATGCCACCCATATTCCTGTCCTTTTAAACAGGGTGACTGACAGTAAGCTGACACTAATGCTGCACAGGTGTTAGGTTACTTTCACACTGGTAAAAGGGCAAGAATATGGGTGGCATTACAATGACTTATTAAAGGGGGAAACATTTTTGGTAAGGAGCATAGACTGTACAGGAACAGGCGCTTCTGCTACTTGGGCAAAACTGTCCCTCACCTCAGTCACTGCAGGCTGCCCAGGAACTCCTTTCAGAGCTGATCCATCCCACAAGACCCACACCAAGACAGGAAGACCGCGGGAATCGGGATAAAGATTTAAGGCATGTGATTGACAGACAGAGCTTCCGATGCACCCATTGGCTGTGTAAGTAGCAGGAGGGGGTGCAGCCTGCAAGATTTAGGCTGCACTGACTCCTGCTGCCTCCCCAGCCAATGGGTATTTGAGGTTCTCCTTAGTCCCTCCCTCATGACATCACCCAGAATTGGGAGGACACAAAGTAAGATACAGGACAATTGTCCGGTCTTCCTGTCTTGGTGTGGGATGGATCGGCGCTCCCCTGTGATTACTCCGCTCCTCCTCCCTCCCTCTGCCTACCTACTCTGCATCCGCCTCCCTCCACAGCTCTCGTACAGCGATCCCAAGATTCCTCTGCTGCCATGCACCCGCCCAGGATCGGGGTGGCAACAGGGGTGGCAAGGACTTTGTCTGGGGTGGCAATTGCCACCCCAGCTAACGCTCTGGCTCCGCCACTGACTACATGTAGGCGTGTGCACACATACTGCTCCACCATGTTGGTGAAATGCTGCCTCCTGCTAAGACGTTCCATATGAGCTGCTGGTGCTGCTGTTTGTTGTGGCGTGCTGGCAGGTGGGAATGCCAGCAGCATCGCGTCTACCAGCGTGCGCTTGTACTCGCGCATCTTGCGATCGCGCTCCAGTGAGTGAATTAAGGACGGTACGTTTTCCTTGTAACGGGGATCCAGCAGCGTGGCCACCCAGTAATCAGCACAAGTTAGAATGTGGGCAACTCGGCGGTCGTTGTGGAGACACTGCAGCATGTAATCGCTCATGTGTGCCAGGCTGCCCAGAGGCAACGAAAGGCTGTCCTCTGTGGGAGGTGTGTCGTCTGTGTCCTCTGTATCCCCCCAGCCACGCACCAGTGATGGCCATGAGCTGGCCTGGGTGCCACCCTGCTGTGAACATGGTTCCATCTCCTCCTCCATCTCCTCCTCCTCCTCCAGAACTGTGCCCCTGCTGGACAATTGTGTCCCTGGCGTTTGTGTGTGCAGGAACCCACCCTCGGAGCCACTTGTGAATGACTGCCCTGAAAGCCTTGGAAATGTTACCTCTTCATCTTCCTCCTCCTCCTCCTCCTGTGCCACATCCTCTTCCATCATCGCCTGAAACGTTTTTTGAAGGAGGCATAGAAGTGGGATAGTTAAGCTGACAATGACGTCATCGGCACTGGCCATGTTGGTGGAGTACGAAAAACAGCGCAACAAGGCACACAGGTCTCGCATGGAGGCCCAGTTATTGGTGGTGAAGTGGTGCTGTTCCGCAGAGCGACTCACGCGTGCGTGCTGCAGCTGAAACTCCACTATGGCCTGCTGCTGCTCGCACAGTCTTTCCAGCATGTGCAAGGTGGAGTTCCACCTTGTGGGCACGTCACATATGAGGCGGTGAGCGGGAAGGCCGAAGTTACGCTGCAGCGCTGACAGGCGAGCAGCAGCAGGGTGAGAACGCCGAAAGTGCGCACAGACGGCCCACACTTTCTGCAGCAGCTCTGACATATCGGGGTAATTTTTAAGGAACCTCTGCACCACCAAATTCAGCAAATGCGCCAGGCAAGGGATGTGTGTCAAACCGTCAAACTAGGCCCAGAGCTGCTATGAGATTTCGCCCATTATCGCACACCACCAGGCCGGGCTTGAGGCTCACTGGCAGCAACCACTCATTTGTCTGCTGTTCCATGCTCCTCCACAACTCCTGCGCGGTGTGTGGTTTTTCCCCCAAACAGGCAAGTTTTAAAACTGCCTGCTGTCGTTTACCCCTGGCTGTGCTGAAGTTGGTGGTGAAGGTGTTACGCTGACCGGATGAGGAGGCGGTAGAGGAGTTAGGAACAGGAGGCAAACTGAATCGCCACTGCATTTACCCAGTGTGCCGTTAGGGAGATATAACGCCCCTGACCATGCTTACTGGTCCACGTATCGGTAGTTAGGTGGACCTTGGCACAGATAGCGTTGCGCAGTGCACACCTGATTTTTTCCCCCACTTGGTTGTGCAGGGAAGGGATGGCTTGCCTGGAAAAGTAGTGGCGGCTGGGCACGACGTACTGTGGGACAGCCACCGACATAAGGCTTTTAAAACTGTGCGTCTCCACCAGACGGAATGACAGCATTTCAAAGGCCAAGAATTTTGAAATGCTGGCATTCAGGGCCAGGGATCGCGGGTGGGTAGGGGGGTACTTCCTCTTCCTCTGAAGTGTTTGGGAGATGGAAAGCTAAACGCTTCCACGGGACATTGTGGAGATGGTTGGTGACCCAGGTGGTGGTGTTGCTGACAGATCGTCTGTTTGCGAGGTGGCAGGTGCCGGTATCACTACAGAGGTGGATGAAGAGGCCGAGACTGCAGCAGAAGAGGAAGCAGGAGTAGCCAGAGACCTTTCTTGGTTTTGAAGGTGTCTACTCCACTGCAGCTCGTGCTTTGCACTTAGATGCCTGATCATGCAGGTTGTGCTCAGGTTGAGAAGGTTTATGCCTCGCTTCAGGCTCTGATTGCACAGGGTACAAACCACTCGTGTCCTGTCATCAGCACATTTTCTGAAGAACTTCCACGCTAGAGAACTCCTTTGAGCTGGCTTTGGTGCGCTCGGTCCCTTGCTGCGTTGGGCAGTAGCAGGCGTAGTGTCTAGGGCACGGCCGCTCCGCTTCTGCACCCTGCTCCCTCTTCTGCTGTGCTGGTGGCTCTGTGCAACCACCGCCTCTTCCTCCAAACTACTCAGGTCACCTGCATGACCTTCATTCCATGTGGGGTCGAGGACCTCATCGTCCTCCACATCATCTTCCACCCAGTCTTCACCCCTGCCCTCCTTGTCGGTCTCCACAATTCTGAGTGCCGCAGCAGTTGGGCCCCGATTACAAATTTTTGTACCCTAAAGGCAGGATGAGGAGTAGGAGGAGTTCAGAACAGGAGGCAAACTGAAGCACGGCGGTGGAAGATGTGCCCCAAAAATTTGGAAGGTGTATCTCACATGTACCGATACAGACTATGCCGCAATTTAATTTTTTTTACCCCAAAAGGGTGTAGATTGAATAGCGGAATAGAAAATATGATATAAAAAGGTGTATCTCACACGTACAGACCCAGACTAGGCCCCGATTACAATTTTTTGTACCCTAAAGGCAGGATGAGGAGTAGGAGGAGTTCGGAACAGGAGGAAAACTGAAGCACCCTGCAATCCTCGGCAGTGGAAGATGCGCCCCAAAAATTTGGAAGGTGTATCTCACACGTACCGATACAGACTATGCCGCAATTTAATTCTTTTTACCCCAAAAGGGTGTATATTGAATAGCGGAATAGAAAATATGGTATAAAAAGGTGTATCTCACACGTACAGACCCAGACTAGGCCCAGGGCCGGACTGGGTATGAAAACCAGCCCTGGAAAAAATGACATACCAGCCCCATAGCATTGCGTCATTATACCAGAGCAACGTCATTTTCAGCGCAACGTCCCTCCCCCTAATACAATGCTGATCCCCCTCCCCCTAATTCAATGCTGATCCCCCCTCCCCCTAATACAATGCTGATCCTCTCTCCCCCTAATACAATGCTGTTCCCCCGGCCCCTCCCCCTTATAAAATGCTGACCCCCCATTCCCCTAATACAATGCTGTTTCCCCCCTATCCCTAATACAATACAGACCCCCTTAGCATGCCCCCCTCCCAGTACAGACCCCTCAGTAAGCCCCCCTCCCAGTACAGACCCCTCAGTAAGTCCCCCTCCCAGTACAGACCCCCCAGCAAGCCCCCCTCCCAGTACAGACCCCTCAGCAAGCCCCCCTCCCAGTATAGACCCCTCAGTAAGCCCCCCTCCCAGTACAGACCCCTCAGCAAGCCCCCCTCCCAGTACAGACCCCTCAGCAAGCCCCCCTCTCAGTACAGACCCCCCAGTAAGCCCCCCTCCCAGTACAGACCCCTCCCAGTACAGACCCCTCAGCAAGCCCCCCTCCCAGTACAGACCCCCCAGTAAGCCCCCTCCCAGTACAGACCCCTTAGTAAGCCCCCCTCCCAGTACAGACCCCTTAGTAAGCCCCCTACCAGTACAGACCCCTCAGTAAGCCCCCCTCCCAGTATAGACCCCTTAGTAAGCCCCTCCCAGTACAGACCCCCTTAGTAAGCCCCTCCCAGTACAGTCTACAGACCCCTTAGTAAGCCCCCCTCCCAGTACAGACCCCCTCCTAGTACAGACCGCTTAGTAAGCCCCCCTCCCAGTACAGACCCCTCAGTAAGCCCCCCTCCCAGTACAGACCCCTTAGTAAGCCCCCCTACCAGTACAGACCCCTCAGTAAGCCCCCCTCCCACTACAGAGCCCTTAGTAAGCCCCTCCCAGTAAAGACCCCTTAGTAAGCCCCTCCCAGTACAGTCTACAGACCCCTTAGTAAGCCCCCTCCCAGTACAGACCCCTTAGTAAGCCCCCCTCCCAGTACAGACCCCTCAGTAAGCCCCCCTCCCAGTACAGACCCCTTAGTAAACCCCCCCTACCAGTACAGACCCCTCAGTAAGCCCCTCTCCCAGTACAGACCCCTTAGTAAGCCCCCCTCCCAGTACAGACAGACCCCTCAGTAAGCCCCCCTCCCAGTACAGACAGACCCCTCAGTAAGCCCCCCTCCCAGTACAGCCCCCCTCCCAGTACAGACCCCTTAGTAAGCCCCCCTCCCAGTACAGACCCCTTAGTAAACCCCCCCTACCAGTACAGACCCCTCAGCAAGCCCCCCTCCCAGTATTGACCCCTCAGTAAGCCCCCCTCCCAGTACAGACCCCTCAGCAAGCCCCCCTCCCAGTACAGACCCCTCAGCAAGCCCCCCTCTCAGTACAGACCCCCCAGTAAGCCCCCCTCCCAGTACAGACCCCTCCCAGTACAGACCCCTCAGCAAGCCCCCCTCCCAGTACAGACCCCCCAGTAAGCCCCCTCCCAGTACAGACCCCTTAGTAAGCCCCCCTCCCAGTACAGACCCCTTAGTAAGCCCCCTACCAGTACAGACCCCTCAGTAAGCCCCCCTCCCAGTATAGACCCCTTAGTAAGCCCCTCCCAGTACAGACCCCCTTAGTAAGCCCCTCCCAGTACAGTCTACAGACCCCTTAGTAAGCCCCCCTCCCAGTACAGACCCCCTCCTAGTACAGACCGCTTAGTAAGCCCCCCTCCCAGTACAGACCCCTCAGTAAGCCCCCCTCCCAGTACAGACCCCTTAGTAAGCCCCCCTACCAGTACAGACCCCTCAGTAAGCCCCCCTCCCAGTACAGACCCCTCAGTAAGCCCCCCTCCCAGTACAGACCCCTTAGTAAGCCCCCCCTCCCAGTACAGACAGACCCCTCAGTAAGCCCCCCTCCCAGTACAGACCCCCAGTAAGCCCCCCTCCCACTACAGAGCCCTTAGTAAGCCCCTCCCAGTAAAGACCCCTTAGTAAGCCCCTCCCAGTACAGTCTACAGACCCCTTAGTAAGCCCCCTCCCAGTACAGACCCCTTAGTAAGCCCCCCTCCCAGTACAGACCCCTCAGTAAGCCCCCCTCCCAGTACAGACCCCTTAGTAAACCCCCCCTACCAGTACAGACCCCTCAGTAAGCCCCTCTCCCAGTACAGACCCCTTAGTAAGCCCCCCTCCCAGTACAGACAGACCCCCCAGTACAGCCCCCCTCCCAGTACAGACCCCTTAGTAAGCCCCCCTCCCAGTACAGACCCCTTAGTAAACCCCCCCTACCAGTACAGACCCCTCAGTAAGCCCCCCTCCCAGTACAGACCCCTCAGTAAGCCCCCCTCCCAGTACAGACCCCTTAGTAAGCCCCCCTCCCAGTACAGACAGACCCCTCATTAAGCCCCCCTCCCAGTACAGACCCCCAGTAAGCCCCCTCCCACTACAGACCCCTTAGTAAGCCCCTCCCAGTACAGTCTACAGATCCCTTAGTAAGCCCCCTCCCAGTACAGACAGACCCGTCAGTAAGCCCCCTCACCTGCGATCACATCACATGCTGGTGCGTGACGTCTCGTCTGTGTCACAGGAGGAGGGATCATCCTTGTCGGCGCCGTGACAGACATTCTTCAGCAGCTGCCACTGCCAGCCACAGCCAGTCAGCTCGCCTCATGCACCAGCACCGCCGGCGATCCGGGCGGCCTTGTCTTAAAGCTGCCCAACGGGAAATTTCCCGGTATCCCGATAGGCCAGTCCGGCCCTGTACACAGAGCGCTAGGCACAGGACTGCATAATACACAGAGCGCTAGGCCCAGGACTGCATAATACACAGAGCGCTAGGCCCAGGACTGCATAATACACACAGTGTTGGGTACAGCAATGGCGGCGATCTGCCATATTTAGCTGGACTGTGACATCTCAGCGGACAGATCGGACCCCTAGCTGAGATTTTTGACACTTTTGGGGGGGACCAGTGACATTACTAAAAATATGCACTGATACTGTACTAATGACACTGGCAGGGTTAACACCAGGGATGATCAAAGGGTTAAATGTGAGCCTAAGGGGTGCTTTCTAACTGAGGGGGGTGAGCTTGTATTATCAACCCTGTGATCCTAAAGAGGAGAAACAGAGGAGTTTTGTGTTGATTACTTGGAGAACAACGGTCTGCTGTGTTTCCACAGGGAGTGATCATGGGTGCCCGGCGGTAATCGTGGCCACCGGCCCCGTGCATCAGCCTTCCCTGTGGTGAATGGGGGTGGGCGCACGTCTCTGGCGATCCGCCCCATGGGATCACACCCGCAAACCGCCGTACAGGTACAGCGATTTGCGGGACCCTTCCGACCTGCCGCTGTATTTTGACGGCGGATGGTCAGCAAGTGGTTAATAAAATAAATTAAAATACATTGTTAAAGCGCCCCCATTCCCTGCAAGCGTCATGCATTGTCATGCATGTAAACATCGTTCGCAGCACACATTGCGGTATCGCTGCAAAAGTTAATTGGAATTGTAGCAATAATTGTAGTGCCAGACCTCCTCTCCTCCTCCTCCTCCTACTCTCCTCTCCTCCTCTACTCCTCCTCCTCTACTCCTCCTCTCCTCCTCCTCTACTCCTCCTCTACTCCTCTCCTCCTCTTCCTCTACTCCTCTCCTCCTCTTCCTCTACTCCTCTCCTCCTCCCCTAACCTATACAAACTTTTTAAGTATCGCGTTTTGTCGCCATTCCATGTTCGTGTGCAAGTTTAAAGCATGAGACGTAATCATCCGTGTACTCAGCATAACATATATAATATATCCGTGTACTCAGCATAACATATATAATATATAATATATCCGTGTACTCCGCATATAATAGATAATATATCAGTGTACTCAGCATAACATATATAATATATAATATATCCGTGTACTCCGCATATAATAGATAATATATCAGTGTACTCAGCATAACATATATAATATATAATATATCCGTGTACTCAGCATAACATATATAATATATAATATATCCGTGTACTCAGCATAACATATATAATATATCCGTGTACTCAGCATAACATACATAATATATCCGTATACTCAGCATAACATATATAATATATCCGTGTAATCCGCATATAATAGATAATATATCAGTGTACTCAGCATAACATATATAATATATCTGTGTACTCCGCATATTATAGATAATATATCCGTGTACTCCTCCTCCTCCTCTCCTCCTCCTACTCTCCTCTCCTCCTCTACTCCTCCTCCTCTCCTCCTCCTCTCCTCCTCCTCTACTCCTCTCCTCCTCCTCTACTCCTCCTCTACTCCTCTCCTCCTCCTCCTCTCCTCCTCCTCCTCTCCTCCTCCTCCTCTACTCCTCTCCTCCTCCCCTAACCTATACAAACTTTTTAAGTATCGCGTTTTGTCGCCATTCCATGTTCGTGTGCAAGTTTAAAGCATGAGACGTAATCTTCCGTGTACTCAGCATAACATATATAATATATCCGTGTACTCAGCATAACATATATAATATATAATATATCCGTGTACTCCGCATATAATAGATAATATATCCGTGTACTCAGCATAACATATATAATATATAATATATCCGTGTACTCCGCATATAATAGATAATATATCCGTGTACTCAGCATAACATATATAATATATAATATATCCGTGTACTCCGCATATAATAGATAATATATCAGTGTACTCAGCATAACATATATAATATATAATATATCCGTGTACTCCGCATATAATAGATAATATATCAGTGTACTCAGCATAACATATATAATATATCCGTGTACTCCGCATATAATAGATAATATATCCGTGTACTCCGCATAACATATATAATATATCCGTGTACTCCGCATAACATATATAATATATAATATATCCGTGTACTCAGCATAACATATATAATATATAATATATCCGTGTACTCAGCATAACATATATAATATATATATCTGTGTACTCCGCATAACATATATAATATATCCGTGTACTCCGCATAACATATATAATATATAATATATCCGTGTACTCAGCATAACATATATAATATACAATATATATATCCGTGTACTCAGCATAACATATATAATATATCCGTGTACTCCACATAACATATATAATATATCCGTGTACTCAGCATAACATATATAATATATACATCCGTGTACTCAGCATAACATATATAATATATAATATATATATCCGTGTACTCAGCATAACATATATAATATATAATATATCCGTGTACTCAGCATAACATATATAATATATAATATATATAGCCGTGTACTCGACAAAACATATATAATATATAATATATCCGTGTACTCCGCATATAATAGATAATATATCAGTGTACTCAGCATAACATATATAATATATAATATATCCGTGTACTCAGCATAACATATATAATATACAATATATATATCCGTGTACTCAGCATAACATATATAATATATAATATATACATCCGTGTACTCTGCATAACATATATAATAAATAATATATATATCCGTGTACTCAGCATAACATATATAATATATAATATATCCGTGTACTCAGCATAACATATATAATATACAATATATATATATCCGTGTACTCAGCATAACATATATAATATACACATCCGTGTACTCAGCATAACATATATAATATATACATCCGTGTACTCAGCATAACATATATAATATATAATATATCCGTGTACTCAGCATAACATATATAATATATATATCCGTGTACTCAGCATAACATATATAATATATAATATATCCGTGTACTCCGCATAACATATATAATATATAATATATCCGTGTACTCAGCATAACATATATAATATATAATATATCAGTGTACTCAGCATAACATATATAATATATCCGTGTACTCCGCATAACATATATAATATATAATATATCCGTGTACTCCGCATATAATAGATAATATATCAGTGTACTCAGCATAACATATATAATATATCCGTGTACTCCGCATAACATATATAATATATAATATATCCGTGTACTCCGCATATAATAGATAATATATCAGTGTACTCAGCATAACATATATAATATATAATATATCCGTGTACTCCGCATATAATAGATAATATATCAGTGTACTCAGCATAACATATATAATATATCCGTGTACTCCGCATATAATAGATAATATATCCGTGTACTCCGCATAACATATATAATATATCCGTGTACTCCGCATAACATATATAATATATAATATATCCGTGTACTCAGCATAACATATATAATATATAATATATCCGTGTACTCAGCATAACATATATAATATATAATATATATATCTGTGTACTCCGCATAACATATATAATATATCCGTGTACTCCGCATAACATATATAATATATAATATATCCGTGTACTCAGCATAACATATATAATATACAATATATATATCCGTGTACTCAGCATAACATATATAATATATCCGTGTACTCCACATAACATATATAATATATCCGTGTACTCAGCATAACATATATAATATATACATCCGTGTACTCAGCATAACATATATAATATATAATATATATATCCGTGTACTCAGCATAACATATATAATATATAATATATCCGTGTACTCAGCATAACATATATAATATATAATATATATAGCCGTGTACTCGGCAAAACATATATAATATATAATATATCCGTGTACTCCGCATATAATAGATAATATATCAGTGTACTCAGCATAACATATATAATATATAATATATCCGTGTACTCAGCATAACATATATAATATACAATATATATATCCGTGTACTCAGCATAACATATATAATATATAATATATACATCCGTGTACTCAGCATAACATATATAATATATAATATATCCGTGTACTCAGCATAACATATATAATATACAATATATATATATCCGTGTACTCAGCATAACATATATAATATACACATCCGTGTACTCAGCATAACATATATAATATATACATCCGTGTACTCAGCATAACATATATAATATATAATATATCCGTGTACTCAGCATAACATATATAATATATATATCCGTGTACTCAGCATAACATATATAATATATAATATATCCGTGTACTCCGCATAACATATATAATATATCCGTGTACTCAGCATAACATATATAATATATAATATATCAGTGTACTCAGCATAACATATATAATATATCCGTGTACTCCGCATAACATATATAATATATCCGTGTACTCCGCATATAATAGATAATATATCAGTGTACTCAGCATAACATATAAAATATATATTATATATTTGTGTACTCGGCAGATATACAATGTTTAGGGGTTTTTCTAACAAACAATAGATTTGAACAGATGGAGGAGAGAAATGTGAATATTTATTTATTTGCAGAAGAAGGCCGACGGCCGCGCATGCGCACTAAGTGCCGATAAAATCCCGCCCGATCTGCGGGTCGCGCATTCGCACTAAGTGCCGATAAAATCCCGCCCGATCTGTGCATGCGCGGGATCCGCGGGTCGCGCATGCGCACTAAGTGCCGCTAAAATCCCGCCCGATCTGTGCATGCGCGGGTTTCGCTGGCCGCGCATGCGCACTAAGTGCCGCTAAAATCCCGCCCGATCTGCGCATGCGCGGGATTTGTGGGTCGCGCATGCGCACTAAGTGCCGCTAATATCTGGGTTCATCCAGAGATATTGTCACCTCCAACATCAGATGCCTACAGCTGCAGCAGGGGGAAGAGGGGGCGGGGTATTTTCTGTAATTGTGGATTATGGGCATCATCCGCCTCGCACCCACATAGGGAAGCCCAGCATGGACTCATGGCTGTATATGTGTATATGGCTGGATATACAAAATAAAAGGTAGAAAAACAATCAATGTCCTACATAAGCCAGGAATATCAATACAATAAATTGGACATTTCTTCACCCCTTTAGAATTGTCCATAGAAAATTCCACTTTATCAGGGACCTAAATCCAAATTAAAGAAGATAAAGGCAATCCCTCATCCAAAACAGCAGAATAGGAAGTATAATATATAGAAGAAAGAAATTATTTTATTATGTATACATTGAAATAGTTGCATATCAACGAAAGATACAGAAAAACAGAGCAATGCGGCTCCTGGTGAAGGAGGAATGGCGGATATAGCTGGCGATACAGCGAAGAATATATAGTCAGAAATGGCCCGATGCCTTTCGGGTAAAAATACCCAAGTGTACTATATATAGCATATAAGTGACCACATCACAAATCAGACATCAATGGGTGACACCACAAACTCTGCATAATACATCCATAGATGGATGGATGGACTTTATGGAAGATATTTGATGTATTATATACATGGCAAGTTCATGGTGTCACCCATTGATGTCTGATATGTGATGTGGTCACTTATATGCTATAGTACAATTGTAATGTGCAGATGATTTATTATCTCTATCTTTTGTTCTTTTTCCTCATTGCAATGTTTTTGTCTTCATCCCTGATTCTCTTCTCATCTCTCTGAAGGCTTGGCTGCGGCGGCGTGGGATGGTCTTTACCTGTGGGAATCTTCTCCCCCCCGGCACATGTAGGGGAGACGGGGCTCCTCCCCTCGTGGCGGTTGGTAAGTTGCCCGGACAACAGCCTACCTGGCTTTGTCCTGGTTGTACTTCCGTGCCCCTTCCTGTGTGTTCGTCGGCGCTGGTGGACCGCACAACGCGCATCTGAATATTACACTTAGTATTCTGCAGCTATCAGGAGAATCCAATTAAAACCAAACCCAGAAAGGATTGAATCCAGAAAGATCAAATATACCCATAGGGGACACCTCAAAAGATGGCCAACAATGGCTTCCTATACAGCAGTGTCTCCAAAATGTGGCCTGTGGGCTGGATGTGGCTCTTTGCTTGCCTTTATCCAGGCCTTGGGGCACTTTTCCTCCCACTAACACCAATGATGGGGCACTATTCCTCCCACTGATACCAACGATGGAGAACTATTCCTCCCACTGACACCAATGATGGGGCACTATTCCTCCCACTGATACCAATGATGGAGAACTATTCCTCCCACTGACACCAATGATGGGGCACTATTCCTCCCACTGACACCAATGATGGGGCACTATTCCTCCCACTGATACCAATGATGGAGAACTATTCCTCCCACTGACACCAATGATGGGGCACTATTCCTCCCACTGACACCAATGATGGGGCTCTATTCCTCCCACTGATACCAATGATGGAGAACTATTCCTCCCACTGACACCAATGATGGGGCACTATTCCTCCCACTGATACCAATGATGGGGCACTATTCCTCCCACTGATACCAATGATGGAGAACTATTCCTCCCACTGACACCAATGATGGGGCACTATTCCTCCCACTGACACCAATGATGGGGCACTATTCCTCCCACTGATACCAATGATGGAGCACTATTCTTCCCACTGACACCAATGATGGGGTACAATTATTCCCACTGACACCTACGATGGGGCACTATTCCTCCCACTGACACCAATGATGGAGCACTATTCTTCCCACTGACACCAATGATGGGGTGCAATTCTTCCCACTGACACCAATGATGGGGTACAATTCTTCCCACTGACACCAATGATGGGGTACAATTCTTCCTACTGACACAAATGATGAGGTATAATTCCTCCCACTGACAATAGAGATGGGGTACTATTTTTGCCACTGATACCAGAGATAGGGAACTAATTCTCAAACTGACACCAAGGATGGGGCACTTTTCCTCCCACTGACACCAAAGATGGGGCACTATTCCTCTCACTGACACCAATGATGGGGCACTATTCCTCCCACTGACACCAATGATGGGGCACTATTCCTCCCACTGACACCAATGATGGGGCACAATGATGGGGCACTATTCCTTCCATTGACACCGCCGGTGTAATGTTTTGGACTCACCAATGGTAGCGCATTTTCTACTCCCACTGGCCACAGTCAGGCCCCCGGAAAGTTTGAAGGGCAGTAAACCAGTCCATTGATTAGAAATTGTGGGGACCCCTGCTATACAATGACAAAAAATGGAGAGAAAATCACTGGTATGATTGCAAAAAATTGTCCAATAGATCGGATAATCCTCCACACAGAAGGACGGCAACAAAGTATGGGCAGCACGCGGATGTTGGGGGTTCATCCAGAGATATTGTCACCTCCTAACATCAGATCCCAAAATTTCCAGGACCATCACACCCCCATGTGACATATAGACAGGCCCCTCCCTTCACGATAGATTCATCTCATGTCATTTTTCTTTACCAACTAGAAATGATTCTGAGACAACCAGAGGGAGCTTTCCATGCGTCTCCTGTACCGATTGTCAGGATATTTGCCCTGACCAAACGATCGCTATATTTCATCTTTTGGATTTAATTCGTTCTGGGTTTATGATTGTGATTGGATTCTCCTGCTACACACAGAAAACCAGAGGATCAATGTAAGAGTTAAAGGGTAACTCCACTTTTATGGGAAAAACATAGCAAATAAAAAGACATAATCTAGCATATACAATAATAATAATAATTATATAAAAATAATATACAATAATAATAATCTAGCTACACAAGCCATAATATAATTGAATGTTATGAAAATTGACCTTCCCTTTTTTTTTTCAATCTGCAGCGCTGTAATATTTAGTAAAATTCAAATGCAACCCGCAGGCTACTGTACATAGTTGGTGTATGAAATGTCATTTCTGCTTGTGTGATTGGCTCACTGATTTTCCCAGAAGATTGAACTAAGACACAAGTCGGATTTTAGGCATCTCCTGCAACAAAAATTTCATTTTTGGTGAGAAGCTCCTAAATGTGTAATCACTTCTAAGGGGATGCAGCTTTTCTCATTAGAATACTGAGCCAGGGCTCACACTAGTGCATGCGGAACACCGCATGTGATTCACACCGCGTTCCTGTGCACATCACGTGCAATATCTGTGTGGTGCGATTTGAGCTATACATTTTGTATGGCTCAAATCGCATCGCATCTGCACCAAAATGATACAAAACCCTTGTACGTGAATCACATTGCATGGGTGTTCACTGTGGGGTTCGCACTGTGTTATGGGCTCCTTTCACACGGTCCGCCTCCGTCGGCGGATCCGTGCTTCTCAGAGGGGGGATCGATACACAGATCCCCGCTGAGCAGGCAGGTGACAGCTCCCTCTCTGCTCTGTGTGCGGAGAGGGAGGTGTCAGAGCCCCCGCTGCTCTCTATGGGGGAATCGGATGAGAGCGGACCGCCTGTCCGCTCTCATCCAATCCCATCCTATCCGATCCCCTGGAAGGATGGAAAATAGGGTTTCCATCCGTTCGGATTTCATGGACAGGTTCGGATGCGGATGGCAGCGGGTGTCAGTGGAGGTGTCACCGCTGACATCCGCTGCCCCTAGGGATGCAGGGAGGATCCGATCAGATCCGCCTAAAAAACTGACCTCAGATCGGATCGTTCGTGTGAAAGAGCCCTTGGGGTGTCGTTAACCACTTCTGCCCTGGACAATTGTGCGGTCATGCGATGCTGTACCCAAATAAAATTGATGCATTTTTCCCCCCACAAATAGAACTTTCTTTTGGAGGTATCTAGTCACCTCTGCAGTTTTTATTTTTTGCACTATAACCAAAAAAAGAGCGACAATTTTGAAAAAAAAAAAAAAATAATAATAATATGTTTAACTTGCTGCTAAACCACATATCCAATAAAAAGAAAAAACAAAAAAAATATAATGTCTAATTTTTCCATCAGATTAGGCCAATATGTATTCGGCTATATATTTTTGGTAAAATAAATTTATATTGATTGGTTTGCTCAACGGTTATCAGTTCTACAATCTATGGGATATTTATTTTTACTAGTAATTGCGGCGATCAGCGATTTTTAGTGGGATTGCGGCAGACAAATTGGACACTTTTTTGGGGACCAGTGACGTTATTACAGTGATCAGTGCTAAAAAAAAGAAAGCACTGTTACTGTACGAATGACACTGGCAGGGAAGGGGTTAACATCAGGGGCAAGCAAAGGGTTACCATGTGGGGGGATGGTCTGACAGGAGGATGACAGAAATCGGTGTTCCTGGTTAGCAAGAACAAAAGATCTCTATCTTCTCCCCTGACAGATCAGCAGGGGGCGCTGCAGCACACAAGGTTTTTCACCCTAATGCATAGATTAAGGCACAGGTGTCAAAAACCAAATGTGGCCCCGCCAGGCCATTTCATGTGGCCCTCGCTCCTCTCCTGCTGCTGCGGCGCACCCCCCTCATCTCCGCACCCACACCGCTGAGGCAGCTAACATCTTTCCTCTGCGTCTCTTCCGGGTTCGACGGCTCTGGTGCTGCGAGTGGGCGGAGCCGCAATCACGTCAATCCTGCGCAAATGCGCAGGAGTTCACTTTCCGGCAAGGAGCTCATGTGCCGCTGGTGTCAGCGGCTGCCTGCAGGGCAAATATCTCCTATATCGTGCAGGTTTAGGAGATATTCATTTTACATACAGGTAAGCCTTATTATAGGCCGCATTATAGGCTTACCTGTAGGTAAAAGTCAAAATGCGGAGATTATTACCGCTTTAACCATACCTCCCAGCTTTCTAAAATAGGAACAAGTGACACCTATTAGAAAAAAGATGTAGGCATAGGACACGCCCCCTTAAAAGGAGAATTATACAAAAAAAAGATTGTTTAAGGCTACGTTCACATGTGGGCGTAGCGGATCACGGGCAGAATCACCGCGATTCTGCCCGCGATCTGGAATCATTGCAAATCGTGGGACGCCTGTGCGATGCCCGTGATTTGCAAAGGCACCCCAAACGCTGTGCGATGTTGCCGCGATTTCCGCCTGCTGAATCGCGGTAACATCGCGCAAACAGAATTGCGGGACGCATGACGCCCAAGAGAAGCTCCTGTACCTTTTTTGGGTGTCATGCATCCCGTGATTCTGTTTGCGCGATGTTACCGCGATTGGGCACGGCGGAAATCGCGGCAACATCGCACAGCGTTTGGAGTGCCATTGCAAATCACGGGCATCGCACAGACGCCCCGCGATTTGAAATGATTCCGGATCGCGGGCAGAATCGCGGTGATTCTGCCCGTGATCCGCTACGCCCACATGTGAATGTAGCCTAAAGTAAACCCACAAGTGTATATTTTTTTTAGCACTACTTTTCCTTTATATTTGCTTCTGAAATGTACAAATGCAGCAATTTAGAAACTGGATAAAAGGTTTAGCCCTGTAAAATAATTTTTGATATATAAATAGTGCACTTTATATACAGCTATATAGATTAGACCAAAATGAGGGACAAATGAGGACAGAGGAACTTTGTTCCCAGCTGTCCCTGATTTTTAAGGACTGTCCCTCATTTGGAACAATGAGGTCATCTTTGGCAACGTTTCTCAACTCCAGTCCTTAACCACTTAAGCCCCGGAGGATTTGGCTGCTCAAAGACCAGAGCCTATTTTGCGATTCGGCACTGCGTGACTTTAATGGACAATTGCGTGGTCGTGCGACGCTGTACCCAAATGAAATTGACGTCCTTTTTTTCCCACAAACAGAGCTTTCTTTTGGTGGTATTTGATCACCTGTGCGATTTTATGTTTTTGCGCTATAAACAAAAAAAGAGCGAAAATTTTTGAAAAAATAACAATATTTTTCACATTTTTGTATATGAAATCCCCCCCCCCCCCAAAAAAAATTAAAAAAATAAATATTTTTTAACATTTTAGGCCAATTTGTTTTCTGCTACATATTTTTGGTAAAAAAAAAAATCACAATAAGCGTATTTTGATTGGTTTGCGCAAAAGTTATTGCGTTTACTAACTAAGGGAAAGATTTATGTAATTTTTATTGTTTTTTTTTTTAACGAGTAATCTGCAATTTTTTTTGCAGGACTGCGACATTGCCGTGGACAGATCAGACCCTTGACTGACATTTTTGACACTTTTGGGGGTACCAGTGACATTACTACAGTAATCAGTGCTATACATATGCACTGTTACTGTAAAAATGACACTGGCAGGGAAGGGGTTAACTTTATTAGAGAGCAAGGGGTTAAATGTGTCCCTAGGGGCGTGATTCTAACTGTAAAGGGGTGCGGCTTTTGATGTAACCACAGAGACATACGATCCTACATAGCAGGACCGTATGATCTCTGCAGTTACACCAGGGAGAATGACAGACGGCTTTGTTTACATTACCCACCTGCCTTTCTCACTCTCCAGCGGGAGATCGCGAATGACCGGCGGACATCGGAGCCGCCGGTCACATGCGCAGGGATGCAGGGGAACGAGCGGAGGCGGGAGCACGCTTCCGGCGGCATGCGCTCGCCCCCTACAGGCTCCTGGGCTGGCGACGTAGTACTACGTCACTTTGCCCAGGAGTGGCTGACTGCCGCAGTAAATGTACTTGCGGCGGTCGGCAAGTGGTTAAGTACCCCCCAGCAGGTGGGCACAGGACTGCATAATACACAGAACACTGGGCACAGGACTGAATAATGCACAGAGCGCTGGGCACAGGACTGCAAAACACACCGAGGGCTGAGTACAGGACTGCATAATACACACAGAGCTAGGCACAGGACTGCATAATACACATAGCGCTGGGAAAAGGACTACATAATACAGAGGGCTGGGTACAAGACTACAAAATACACAGACTGCGGGGCACCGGACTACATAATACACAGAGCTCTGGGCACAGGACTGCATAATACACAGAGCGCTGGATAAAGGACTGTATAATACACATAGTGCTGGGCACAGGACTGCATAATACATAGAGTGCTGGGCACAGGACTGCATAATGCACAGAATGCTGGGCACAGAACTACATATTACACATTGTCCTGGGCATATAAATACATTATACAAAGAGCGCTGGGCACAGGACTGCATAATACACAGCGCTGGGCACAGGACTGTATTATAAACAGAGCGCTGGGCACAGGACTGCATAATACACAGAAGGCTGGACATAATACACAGAGCATTGGGCATAGAAATGCAGTCCGGTGCCCAGTGCTCTATGTATTATGCAGTCCTGTGCACAGCGCTCTGTGTATTATGCCGTCCTGTGCCCAGCGCTGTGTATTATGCCGTGCCGTCCTGTTTTCAGCGCTCTGTTTTTTATGCAGTCCTGTGCCCGGCGGTCTGTGTATTAGGTAGGCCTGTGCTCAGGACTCTGTGCATTATGCAGTCCTATGCCCAGTGCGCTGTGTTTTATGCACTCCTCTACCCAGCACTCGGTGCATTTTCTAGGGTATTCAATTTATTGAGTTTATGTTATGCTCTTACTGTTGTTACTGTGTTGTATTGTTAACCATTGTTTGCTTTGCAGGAACGCCATTCAGCTGCAGCACTGATCTGTTTATTCTGACAGCAACAGGGTTTGATTTCAGGATACCTAAATCAGTGACTGTAGCGCTGTAGGAGATGATTTCACCACCGCAGTTAAAAAAGAGCGTATATGCTGAAGCATGGGGGCTGGGGTGGTCAGAGGGCGGATCGCCCCTATGCTTTGGCATATACTTTTTTTGCACCGATTGCAATAAAAAACAAAAACAAAAAAAAAACATTGCATGTATGCTGAACAAGAACCAGCAACGTACTGCTACGTCTATGGACTTTGAATGGTTATACCAGGATGATGCATGCAGGTGTAGGCATCATCTTGGTGGGTTTTTTTCAGCTGGTGGTTGGCTTTCCTGTAAAAGCAATACTAGCATTTAATTAGCCGCTAGACTGCTTTTACAAGCAGTGGGAGGGGACATTCCTCCCCCCCTCGGGCCACATTCCACGGTTCTCTCTGGCTTTCCTGTCCCACCAGGGAACCCGAGAAAGCAGCCGGTGGTTCTACCAGCTGACCATAGAGCTGATGGGAAACCGGAATGGCTACAATCATCTTCGTGGCCTAAGAAACCAGAAGCTACAAGCATTTCATCACTTCAGTTTAGCCCGATATAAACAGCACCATTTTAGAATGGAAACAGCAGACCACCGTTCGCTCTTCACAGGTAGCGATCATGGGTGCTCGGCAGCAATTCTGGCTGCTGGCCCCGTGCCTCGGCTTCCCTGCTGGCGAGTGGACGCAGACGAGGGACACCAGGCCCTGGAAATTATGTTTTACATGTCCAGGAGATTGTCAGCGTGGAACCTCAGAAGAGGAGGTTGGGGGCCGCTCTGTAAAAAAGAGAAGGTAAGTATACCATGTTTGTTATTTTAATACAAAAAAATAAAAAAACGCACAAATTCCATCTACCTGATGGCACCTGCATTGCTGGTCCCAGGTTCGCTGATAGGGACAAAGTTTATTGGTTCAGGATGCAGACCCCTACGCGTTACAACTTTTTGAGAAGTCTTCAACAGGGGCAATATCGATCCTACAGACTGCTTATGGACTCGACCTAGGGATGCAACAAAATGAACATTTTGGGCCGAAATCGAAAATGCAGGATGCCCTTGGCCGAAAACGACTTTTTTCCCCCAAATAATTTTAAATTAGATAGAAGAGGGGCATACACCAAAAATAGGCAGCAACGTACACCTGTAGCTGCCACAGTATATGTACTATGATGGGTTGGCAAGTGGTTAATTTAATTACCAATGGTATTAGTATTATGCAGCATGAGGGGGTTAATATATTGATAATACTGCTGGTCACTCATCTATTAGTGACCGACCAGTGGCAGTTAATTAACCCCTTTGTGCTGCATTAGTGCAACCAGTATCAGTGTTAATTAACACTGGTTGCACTAATGCAGCACAAAGGGGTTAATTAACCGCCACTTGTCAGTCACTAATGCATCAGTGACCAGCAGTGACAATACATTAACCCCCTCGTGCTGCATAATACTAATACAATTGGTAAGCTGCCTCAGCTAACCCCCCCCCCCCCCCCACTGCCTCAGCGTCCCCCTCGGCAGCACACCCTCCCCCCCTCTGCCTCAGCGTCCCTCCCCATCCCAGCGATTCAATCTCCTTACTGTAGTGTCACTCTGCTGAGTGCTCCTCCGGTGCCCTTCATTCAAAAGTCCCGCCTCTGGCCGGCTGCCTCCTGGTGATGTCACTACTACTACTACGATCTGTGTATGAATGAAGTGACATACCGGGCGGGAGGGCGGGCGAGCGGACGCTAATACGGTAGCTGTAACTATGTGAGCCTTCACTTCCTTGTCAGCGGGGGACGATGAGCATGAATGAACTGACACTCCGGGCGGGAGGAGCGGCCACTAATAACTATACCTATGTGAGCTTCACTTCCTTGTCAGCGGGGGACGATGAGCATGAATGGACTGACAGACCGGGCGGGGGGAGCGGCCGCTAATAGATATAACTATGTGAGCGCTTCACTTCCCTATCAGACGGGTATCTCCTCTGACAGGGAAGTGAAGCTCATAGTTATATCTATTAGCGGCCGCTCCTCCCGCCCGGTGTCAGGTCAGTTCATTCCATTCATGCTCATCGTCCCCCGCTGACAAGGAAGTGAAGCTCACATAGGTATAGTTATTAGCGGCCGCTCCCCCCGCCCGGAGTGTCAGTTCATTCATGCTCATTGTCTCCCGCTGACAAGGAAGTGAAGGCTCACATAGTTACAGCTACCATAGAAAGAATGATAGTAGCGCTGAAACAGTATAAAAAAGTCTCTTAAAATAAACTGTAGAAATCCCCTAAATGACAGTGTGGTTAGTGACTCAATCCTCACAGCATTCAGTGAATAGTCCCACAGGCTTATTGTGAAAACGGTATAATGAACATCAGTCCCCTTTAACTCCAGATCATCGATAACATCAAGGGTCTAAGCGTTCCTCATAATAACATATAGGCACACACTGCAGAAACGCCAATGTTCCGTGTAGTCTGGTAGGGTCACCGCTAATCCACCACCAAGTGCAGGGGGAAAGTAAGAAATGGCCACTCACCGGATCACACTGCTCACTTATTCTCATAAATGAGCACACCTCGCATGCAAACAACAAATCCACACGTTGTCAAACGTAGCCACAGGATAAGCAGGTACCAGCAAGGGATGGTTCAAGGTCCAGCTCAGTAGCCCTCTTCCACTATTCCTCCCATAAATGTGGAAAATAAGAGATATCTCCACTAGTGCAATATGTCTGATACTGACTTTATTAAAAAAAAAACAACATACATCACACTCACTTGTAATAGCATAACAATAGGCTCATCTCACATAGACGGCAGGTTCGGGGCATCCACTCCTACTCTGATTTGGCTCCACGCCAGATCGGGTAGTCCCGGAAGTCCTTCGCCGCCGTAATCCATGATTGGGTGCGTCGTCTGGCCATGCCCCGACGCATTTCGTCACTTCCTGACTTCAACTGGGGGCGCCATAGACTTCAATGTTATGAAGTCCGTGGTGACCCGCGATCTCGGAGGTCGCCCCGGGAAGTAGCGTCGCGGTAGTGTGAATTGGCGCTTACATGTTTGTTATTAAAAAATAAATAAACAAGACTTTACAATCACTTTAAAAAAGAAAACGAATGCAGCCACCACATCTAATGATTGTAAGCTGTAATATATTACTTTTTTGGTTTTGGGTTTAATGAAGTGGTTGAAGTTCATTCAGTGGATTGCCCTCTCTGCCCCCTCCTGTCCGACATGCTTAGATTGCAGAAGCTGGACAGGAAATCAGATGCAGCCGCTGATCGTGGATTTTGTCAGCCGGCAGCCTCAGGAAAATCTGCAACATGGCAGTGCCTGTGGAAGCAACTCAATGCTATCCTATGTGTCCATGCCCATTAGGGTAATTAGAGGCACCACAACATACAATGATGCTCTACATTACATTGTAGTGTGCTGTGTTACAGAAATATTCCCTGTACCTTTTATTGGTGGGTTAGACAGCCCATTGAAAAGAAAGGGTTAGCTTATTGTAATGTACAGAATATTGTACATACATTTACACAGCCAGCAGTGTGAATGTGTCCTACAGGAGGGGGAGTCCAGACTCCTGGATAGAAGTATTAGGCCCCTTTCACACAGAGGAGTCCGTCGGCAGACTCCGTTTTTCTCAGCGGGGGATCCAACCGCCGATCCCCCGCTGAGCAGGCGGATGGCAGCTCTGTCTCCGCTCTGTGTGCAGAGACAGAGCTGTCAGGTCCCCGCTGCTCTCTATGGGGGAATCGGATGGGAATGGACCGTCTGTCCGTTCTCATCCGACCCCATGTGATCCTCTGGACGAATGGAAAATAGGGTTTGCATCCATCCGGATGTCAGCGGACATGTCTCCAATGCCCCATAGAGATGCATGGGGTGACCGTTCAGATCCGCCTGAAAAACTGACATCTGAATGGTCCGCCTGTGTGAAAGGGGCCTTAAGGTGACCGAGGTTCCAATCCTTCTCTTCTCTATACAAATACTAGAAAGCTGTGGGCTGCTCATTCATGCGGCCG
>NC_138776.1:184175052-184452885 GCF_965119305.1 Pelophylax lessonae | reverse complement strand
GGGAATGGCAGCAACACCTTGGTGAGTACTTTCTCCAGCAATCTATGGAAAACAGACACAATTGGAGGTACAATTGGAAAGCCCACTTCAGTTATAAACCACACCCAATATGTCGTTTCCAGAACAGACACTTCTGGAAGCAGGTTTTTTTTTTTTTCCAAAGCAGGATCGTACAATACAGCTATACCGGGATAAAAAAAAAAGGTACACTGTGTTCCTTGAATGCTTCTTAGAACTTTTAATTTAGAATACAAAGAAGTACAATGCCATACATTTGTATTTACAATTGTAAAACAAGTCTTTTTACAAAACGTGATAAAGTCCTTTTTAATTGGGACTGCATAGACCTCAAATGCCAATGCATTTCTGATCCAAATTATTTTGCTCATTCATATAGTAAGAGCAGTTCATCACAGGCTTTGGTTTTGAGATCACCCCATCTTGATACTGTTGCTTAAATCGAGCCACAACATCTGGATCCAATAAATGGATCCCATCCAACTGATTTCCTAATGTTATCCTAAAAAAAAAAAAAAAAAAAAAAAAAAAAAGCCAGTGGTCAGTAAAGCTACAGAGCTACATAGAATACATTAAATCTTAGACAGTTATATTTGTCAGTAGTACACAGTAAAGGCTTTTTGAATTTAAAGTATAGAATTTTATCCTGAAAAATTAGGCATGTTTTCTAAAATTTCTTAAAGCATTTTTCCACTTTTGCAGTCAAATTTCAAAACAAAAATCCACTCTATGTTTGTTATGCATTTTCATTGACACAGCATGCCTTTTAAAGGCTTCTCAGGAGGCGATATCATGGCTGACTGCAGGGTTTTTTGAACAATAACCTGATCTAAGTCTGTCCACACTAACATACAATGCAAGAAGCTCAACCTCTGCACCTTTAATCCTTTGTTGGGACAAATCAGTGTTCAAATCTGATTACAATTGATAATGAATATCTAGCTGTGCAGTACAGACAGGGTTAATTATGGCAAACACAGCTGCACAGCCCCTGCATAAACAAAGAAAAGTAGAATTGTTCCTTGCCGGAGGGCTCAGACAAAGATATATAATAAATATAAAATTTTATAAGTTATGCTATGTGAATAGGGACATGTAACAAACCTAAAGTAGGTGTCTTTCAAATGTGGCTGCAAAAGTGGAAATACATTTTAAAGTGTTTTTAAATGTTCAATACATTTGGCCACGTTAGCATCATGCCATTATCACTACAAACCATGAGATTTTACCACTTACGGTCTGTCCTATATCAGATTTCCTGCTACAGGGCAGCACCTCTGCGCCGGATCACGTGTTTATTCGTGATCTGGTTTTTCCGGGTAACGGGCACAAATGCGTGCTGCTGGCCGCATGCTCCCACTGTGATTATACAAAGCGGGAGCTGAGTGTCAGGTATTGCGGACCCTACGTCAGCCGGCACCTGCTTATCCTTTGGTACACAAGCAGAATGGCAGTCTGCCTATATAGACAAAACAAAACAGAGCCTACTCCTGCGATGGATGGACTTTACTGGCAATAGCATGAGATCAACTCAATTTTTTCAAATATTTCAAATATTTTATTTATACATACATTTTTTTTTTTTAAAATAGGATGCTTGCAGGACATCCAAAAGTACAGAAGAGAAAACATTATAATCATACAAATATCATGTGCATACAGACTTTTACCCTCATACAGCACCTCCCTTGCTTAGTACATCCTGGGTTACAATACCCAAAGAGGGTGTCTGTAAATTGGGTCGCCTTCCCTGGTCAACGCGTTTCGCTTTAATGTGAAGCTTCCTCAGGACCAATGTTGGAGGAAATCATATTCTGCTAAACACAATAAACATAAATTACATACATACATTATTGCAGTTCCATGGTTCATTTGGATTCAAATACATGTTCAATATTAAATATTTCAATTGAGTGACATACCCAAAAGAGAACTTTTAGCAAGACCAGCTGGATCCTCTGCAGGTCAAAACATGCACGTCTTTTGGGCGGACATAGGGACGACAAATTATCTCACCTACAGAAGTGACTCCATGGACTCAACATGCCTCTCAGCAAATAGCTTTGGGTGTCTACTTTCCAAAATGGGGTCGTTTTGGGGGGGGGGGGGTTTGAACTGACCTGGCACTTGCCGACTGCTGTCCGACTCTATATGGCGGCAGTCAGCCCCTCACAGGCAAAGTGACGTAGGGGTATGTCACTAGCCTGTGAGGCTCTGGGGAGCAAGCGTGCGGCGCCGGATGAGCGCTCCCGCTCGGTCACGGACCCCCCCCTGCGCGTGTGCTCGGCGGACCCGATGCTCGTAGCTTCCGGTATCTTAGGCCATAGAGATGATTGGAGCCATTCTCGTCTCCAATCAGCTCTATGGTCAGATAATGGAACCACTGACTGCACTCTCAGGTTGCCCGGTGGGACAGGAGATCCCGAGAAAAACCAGTGGACAAACAAGGAAGTGGGGGGGGGGGTATAAGCAAGTAGTCGCTAGACTGTAAAAGCAGTCTAGCGGCTAGTTACCCGCTAAGATCGCTTTTACATGTAAGCCGACCACTGGCTGTAAAAAACGATACCAAGATGATGCCTAAATCTGCAGGCATCATCCTGGTATAACCACTCAAAGTCCAGTGACGTACCAGTACATTGCTGGTCTTAGTTCGGCATATATTGTAGGTTTTTTTTTTTTTTACATGCAGCCTGTGTGCTGAACGAAAAAAGAGAACCTAACAGATTCCTCCATCCACATCGATCGATGTGGATGAAGAAATCTCTGCCAGAAAATGTGTGGTATACCCATCATTAGACCGCCCAACATCCACCCACTTCTAATGATGGGCATACATGATGAAAGCCATGTATGCCTTTTTTTTTAAACTGCGGTGGTTAAATCTCCTCCTACAGCGCTGCCATCGTAGATTTACATATATGCTGAGTGCAAATGCTGTTGCTGTCAGAATATATAAATCAGTGTGGCAGCTGATGGGCGTACCTGCAAGGCAAACAATGGTTAACAATAAAAATAAAACATTACATTATAATAGCATGGAATGTTGGTATCTGAAAAATAAAAAATGGTTAACAATGAAAAGCAGCAACAATAAAGTACAGTAAAAGTAGAAAGAGTAGAAGTAAAAGAGCAGAGTAAGAACAGAAAATTAACTCAATAAAACTACAACTATTTTTGGCTTTTTTTATTTAATTTCTTTTGTAACTTTTTTTTTCTGTAACTTTAAAATGTTCCAGGTTAGGATCTCTCAAAATGCGATCGCCATGGAACATCTTTGGAGACCCTGTGTAAGTTTGCCCTAGACTGTGCCGTGCTGTACCCTATAGTAATAATCCACTAGTGTGTGGTAGCGATGGAAACATTCATGCAGGGACCAGGTTGGCCAGGACAGGAGGGACAATAATAACGGGTGTCACGCCTAAATCCGTGTTTCCTACAGACACGACATCTTCTTTGGGGGTATCTTTGGGTAGGAGTTGGGTCGGGAGGACATACGGAAAATGCCTCTTGAAATATCAGGACAATTTACGGCATTAGAAAACCTGAAGCTGGTGATTGGTTTTAAGGGTTCCCTACACAGCTAGGCTCCCAAAAAGTCTCACACATGTGGTATCCCTGTACTCAAGAAAAGCAGCAGAATGTATTTTGGGGTGTCATCTCACATATACCCATGGTATGCGTGAGCAATATATAATTTAGTGACTACTCTGTTTAAAAAAAAAAAAATTGTAATTTTCCCGAAACTTAGAGCAAAATATAAAATACTCCATGGACTCAACATGCCTCTCCGCAAATAGCTTTGGGTGTCTACTTTCCAAAATGGGGTCATTTTGGGGGGGGGGATGTTTGAACTGCCCTGGCAATTTTTGCTCAATCTTAGCCACACATCACCCACTCTTCTAACCACTTGAAGACCAAGCCTTTTCTGTGACTTTTTGTTTACATGAAAACATATTTTATTTTTAACCACTTGCCGACTGCCGTCCGACTATATACGGCGGCAGTCAGCCCCTCACAGGCAAAGTGACGTAGGGGTACGTCACTAGCCTGTGAGGCTCTGGGGAGCGAGCGCGCGCCGCCGGACGCGCGCTCCCGCTCGGTCACGGACCCCCCGTGCGTGTGCCCGGCGGACCCGATGCTCGTAGCTTCCGGTATCTTAGGCCATAGAGATGATTGGAGCCATTCTCGTCTCTGATCAGCTCTATGGTCAGATAATGGAACCACCGGCTGCACTCTCAGGTTGCCCGGTGGGACAGGAGATCTCGAGAAAAACCACGGAAACGGAAGGCAGTCAGGGGGGGGGTAAAAGAAATTAGCCGCTAGACTGTAAAAGCGGTCTGGCGGCTAGTTACCTGCTAGGATCGCTTTTACATGTAAGCCGACCACTGGCTGTAAAAAACGATACCAAGATGATGCCTAAATCTGCATGCATCATCCTGGTATAACCACTCAAAGTCCAGCGACGTACCAGTACATTGCTGGTCTTAGTTCGGCATATATTGTAGGTTTTTTTTTTTTTACATGCAGCCTGTGGGCTGAACGAAAAAAGAGAACCATAACAGATTCCTCCATCCACATTCATCGATGTGGATGAGGAAATCTCTGCCAGAAAATGGTTATTCCCCATCCGGGGGCATCTTTGCTGTGAGGAAAACCAGGAGGACGCACTGCATGTTTCTTTTTACCGGAGGGTTTGCTACGGACTAAGCCCCCTCAGCCTTTGCCCTGTTATGATTTCTACCGGTCTACACTTGATTTGTTCTGTTATTTGAACAATCAATACTTTCCAAGTGGCCGTAGCAGTGCGTGCCCCTATGTGTTGCCTCAGCAGGTCCTCGTGACTACTATTATTTCATGATACGCCTTTGGCTACCTTCCTGGCGCCCTTGTTGGCCCCAGTGACACCTTTATAGGGAACGTGTACTCCATCAGCTCCGGAAGAAGCTTGAACATCAGGCGAAACATGTAGAGCATTTGGCTACATGAACCTGTTCCCTTGTGGAAATTGTACCCCACTGTTGAGGACGCTCTGCGTTACCCACTTCGGGTGCTGCCCGACTGTAGCGTATAGCGCCCTCACCCGTGTCATTTTGTTACTACCTTTATTGCTATCTTGTCCACTCTTGTCACTTTGTATGTCCTAGTGGCAGGTTTTCTGTCACTGTGCCGCCTGCATTTTGACCTACTGTCTCCGCCCTCTGGGGACGGTTGATGTACCCCTTTTTGGTTTTATGCTTATCAACAATAAAGTGTTGTTTTTTATGTATAGTGCCTTCAAAGTCCAATTTTTTCCCCCGTTTTTCCCATTTCACTTCTAATGATGGGCATGCATGATGAAAGCCATGTATGCCTTTTTTTTTAAACTGCGGTGGTTAAATCTCCTCCTACAGCGCTGCCATCGTAGATTTACATATATGCTGAGTGCAAACGCTGTTGCTGTCAGAATATATAAATCAGTGTGGCAGCTGATGGGCGTACCTGCAAGGCAAACAATGGTTAACAATAAAAATAAAACATTACATTATAATAGCATGGAATGTTGGTATCTGAAAAATAAAAAATGGTTAACAATGAAAAGCAGCAACAATAAAGTACAGTAAAAGTAGAAAGAGTAGAAGTAAAAGAGCAGAGTAAGAACAGAAAATTAACTCAATAAAACTACAACTATTTTTGGCTTTTTTTATTTAATTTTTTTTTGTAACTTTTTTTTTCTGTAACTTTAAAATGTTCCAGGTTAGGGTCTCTCAAAATGCGATCGCCATGGAACATCTTTGGAGACCCTGTGTAAGTTTGCCCTAGACTGTGCCATGCTGTACCCTATAGTAATAATCCACTAGTGTGTGGTAGCGATGGAAACATTCATGCAGGGACCAGGTTGGCCAGGACAGGAGGGACAATAATAACTGGTGTCACGCCTAAATCCGTGTTTCCTACAGACACGACATCTTCTTTGGGGGTATCTTTGGGTAGGAGTACTCGGGAGGACATACGGAAAATGCCTCTCATGCAGCCCGCTCACTGGATCTGGTAGGGGAAGTTGGGCCGAAGCACCTCCTGGATACAGAAGGTCTCTGATGATCTCTTCCTGGAATTGTAGGAAGAATCCACTTCGTACTGACGCTTTGTATAGCACATAAGCGTTCAGTAGAGCCAATTGAAATACATAAACAGACACTTTTTGTACCAGCGTCTGGCCTTACGAGCAAATAAGTATGGCGCCATCATCTGGTCATTGAGGTCCACCCCTCCCATATTAAGGTTGTAGTTGTGGACACAGAGGGGCTTCTCCAAAACACCAGTTGCCGTAGAAATTTGGACTGTCATGTCTGCGTGAATGGAGGACAGAACGAAAACATTCCGTGTATCCCTCCACTTCACTGCAAGCAATCTGTTTGTTTTCAAGCAGGCTCTTTCCCCCTGTCTAAGTCGGGTATCTACAAGCTGTTGGGGGAAGCCCCGGTGATTATGTCGCACGGTGCCACATGTGCCAATTTTAAATTCAAGCAGGTGACTAAAAAGTGGCACGCTTGTGTAAAAGTTGTCTACGTATAAATAGTATCCCCTTCCAAAAAAGGGTGACACCAAGTCCCAAATAACCTTGCCGCTGCTCCCTATATAGTCTGGGCAGTTGGGGGGCTCCACATTGCTATATCTTCCCTCGTAAACACGGAAACGACATGTATAGCCTGTGGCCCTGTCACATAGCTTATACATCTTGACCCCGTATCTGGCACGCTTGCTGGGGATAAATTGCTTTAAAGCAAGGCAGCCAGAAAACTTAATCAGGGACTCATCATAGCAGACAACTTGTTGGGGGATAAACAAGGCTGCAAATCTTTGATTGAAATGGTTTACGAGGGGCTGAATTTGTGGAGCCAGTCATATCCAGGGTCACCCCAAGGATGACAGAGTTCATTGTCACTGAAGTGCATGAACCGCAGGATTTGCTCGTATCTCGTCCTGGCCATGGAAGCAGAGAACACGTGAATATGGTGAATTGGGTCAGTGGACCAATATGACCGCAACTCACTACTTTTAGTAATGCCCATGTTGAGGGATAGGCCCAGAAAGGTCTTAAACTCGGAAACAGTTATAGGTTTCCATCCGAATTCTCTGGCAAGGGACAAATTTGGGTTTGCGGCGATTAATTGATTAGCATATAAATTGCTTTGGTCCACAATAGATCTGTACAGATCTTCCGTGAAAAACAGCTCATAAAAATCAAGGGAAGTAAAATTGGATGTTTCCCCTTAAATCCTGGGTTGGCCAGTGAATGGGGGAAGTAAGGGCGCTGCAGAATCTGTGGGCTGCCAATCAGGATTTGCCAGCGCATCAGGGAGGGCACTATGGGCTCTACAGGCCTATCTTTAAATTCTGTTTGGCTGTGGGCCACTACTCGTGCTAGCCACCGCACCAGCTTGAATTGCACTTATGGGACTCACCACGTCACCAAGTGATACTGCAGTGCTGGTTTGTCTACGACCAGGATGTGCTTGGCTGCTGGTGCTTGCCAGTTCACCAGAAGGTTGAGCGGCACTAGTACCGACACTCTGCTCCATACAAGAACTCTGCGATTGTTGCACATCAGCAACTCTAGAACGGGGTTGGGTATGCCTAACCTTAGCAGGGACCACTCCGTGGTCAGAGCTATCTGTCAGGGTGCCGCTGCTCTCTACAGGTTCCTATACTGACCCTGATTCTGCCAGTGAGGCCTCCCCATCGCTCTCATCTGACATGGTCAGTAGCCTGTAGGCCTCTTCACTAGTGTACCTCCGTTTGGACATTTTGGCCAATAAATGTACAGGTACGTAGTGTGGCTCACATGTAAAAAAGCCCTTGGTTGTCAAGGACTGTTTGAATCGCTACGAAAAAAAAACCTGCTAGTGCTAGCAGAGATCAGGCCTGACTCTGCTAGCGCTGCGGTTTAGAGTGTTGTGTTTTTGGAAGTAACAGTAATCTATTGATTACTGCACTTGCTCGGGTGGGGTGGGGTGGGCTGGGCGAGGGGCTAAACACAGGTGAGGGCAGGTGCCGTGGCCGATCCTGCTAACGCTGCATTTTGGGAACCCTAAACTATTGGGGACGCTAGTATAGTTCTGATCAGATCAAAGATTTTGATCCGTTCAGACACTATACTAGTAATGGAGGTGTATAGTGTGTGTATGTGTGTGTCACTAGCAATCAAAGGGTTAAATTTATATTTCTAAATATGCGGCGGGGATCTGACGCTGTCCTAGATTGACGCTAACTAGCGTTAACGCTAACTAATGTCACCTATGACACTAATATAGTGATCAGAAAATAGATCTGTACACTATAAAAGTGACACTGTGACAGTGCAATGAAGGGATTAACTGGGGGTAATCAGGGGGTTAAATCTTTATGGGGGGGCTGACGGGTACCCTAAACCTATTTGGGACAGAAACGAACAGCCGCTAGCGCTAAATGAAGTCACAAGGCACACTATTACAGTAATCAGCAAAACAGCTATATACTGTATATAGTGTGCACTGTGACAGGGAGTGAAAGGGTTAACTGGGGGGTGATCAGGGGGTTAAATATGCCTATCTGAGGTGGTGTACGTATAGTGATTGGTGTACTCAGGGTTAGATGCTCTCTCCTCTCAAGCTGGAACCGAAAAGGGCTCCACGAGGGGAAAGAGCAGCATTTCCTGTGCCTGTGTTTGCAAAACACAGACACAGGATGTTCTGCCATTCGTCAGAACCGATCGCCAGGACCAGGCCAAAAATCATTGGCCTGGACCTGATGACTGATCGGTTCTGTACCGAATCAGACCATCACAGGACGGAGGGCTCACTCCCACTCGCCCCGAGCAGTGCTCACGACCCCACGTAGCCCTACGTCGGTTCGCGCAGGAGGTGCTGCCTGCCGCTGTATATCCGCGGCGTGCGGTCTGGAACTGGTTAAAAAATATATATCTAATTCAGGTATGTGTTCTTTACCTATAAAAATGCTTTTTACTGATCTCAGACTCCTTCACGTATCTATTTATTTTAACTTTTTTCTGATCTAACTTCCTGAAATGGGCTTTGGGCTGCGGGCTGTGGCTTTTGGGCTGCAGGCTGTGGGTTTTGGGCTGTGGGGTTTGGCCTCCGGGTTTTGTGCTCCATAAAAGTGATTTTTACTGATTTCAGACTCCTCCAAATCTCCATATTTTTTTTTGTGTTCCGACTTCCTGCTGTGGGGGGGGGGGGGGGTGGACTGTAGGGTATGGGTGGTGGGCCGTGGACTGTAGGGTATGGACGGTGGGCCGTGGACTGTAGGGTATGGGCAGTGGGCCGCAGGCTATGGGCGGTGGGCCGTGGACTGTAGGCTATGGGCGGTGGGCCGTGGACTGTAGCCTATGGGCAGTGGGCCATGGACTATAGCCTATGGGCGGTGGGCTGTGGACTGTAGCCTATGGGCGGTGCGCCGTGGACTGTAGCCAATGGGCGGTGGGCTGTGGACTGTAGCCAATGGGCGGTGGGCTGTGGACTGTAGCCAATGGGCGGTGGGCCGTGGACTGTAGCCAATGGGCGGTGGGCCATGGACTGTAGCCAATGGGTGGTGGGCCGTGGACTGTAGGATATGGGCTTTGCAGTATACACGGAGCAGTGCACATAACTGCAACTAACGTGAACTGCTCGTTCCAAAGAAGAAGAAGTGAAGGGGAAAAGGAGAGGTGTGGGAGCACATGGAGGATGTTACAGAAAAAGGAAGCAGAAAAAAAGTAAGAAATGATTTATTGAAAAATAGGTAACAGGGTCATTACCTAGTGGATGTGTATGGATTTTTACTGAAAAAAAAAAGGATAATGTTTAGTGTAAAAAAGAAAAAAAAAATCTGGCATCCTCCTCCCCTTATAGCCTGCCAATCACGCTCCTTTTTTTTTATTATAAGATGTTGAAGTGACACTTAAATCTAGTTTAAAAAATATACTGTGGGTTTTGGGCTGCAGGCTGTGGGTTTTGGGCTGCAGGCTTTGGGTTTTGGGCTGCGGGCCGTGGGTTTTGGGCTGCGGGCCATGGGTTTTGGGCTGCAGACTATGAGTTTTGGGCTGTGGGTTTGGGCTGCAGGGTGTGAGTTTTGGGCTGCAGACTGTCTGTATTGGGCTGCGGGCTCCGGGTTTTGGGCTGCGGGCTCTGGGTTTTGGGCTGCGGGCTCTGGGTTTTGGGCTGTGGTCTGCAGGTTTTAGGCTGTGGGTTTTGGGCTGCGGGTGTTGGGCTGCAGGCTGTTGATTTTGGGCTGCAGACTGTGGGTATTGGGCTGCGGGCTGTGGGTTTTGGGCTGCAGGCTGTGAGTTTTGGACTGCAGGCCGTGGGTTTTGGGCTGCGGGCCATGGGTTTTGGGCTGCGGGCCGTGGGTTTTGGGCTGCGGGCTCTGGGTTTTGGGCTGCAGGCAGAGGCGTACCTAGGGTCTCCAGCATCCTTGGCGAGAAGCTGTATCGCCCCCCCCCCCCCAAGAGAGAGAGAGGGTTCGACAGAGAGAAGGGGTTTGACAGAGAGAAACAGGGGGGGGTGACAGAGAGAGAGAGGGGGGTGACAGAGAGAGAGGGAAGAGGGTGACAGGGAGAGAAAGCGGGTGACAGGGAGAGACAGGGAGACAGGGAGCTGACACAGAGAGAGGGAAAGGGGGCTGACACGGAGAGAGGGAAAGGGGGCTGACACGGAGTGAGGGAAAGGGGGCTGATACGGAGAGACAGGGACAGAGGGGTGACAGGGACAGAGGGGGGTGAGAGGGTAGGGAGAAGTAAGTTCGGTCACAGTGCTCATCTTACTCAGTCAGGGGCCATGTTCATCATGTAGTAACTTTCCTGCCCACACATCTCCTTCACAGACAGCACGCACGGGTGTAAGGTTCTGGCACTCTCAGTGCCTCCTATCACATCATTTCCGGGTGCTTTCCATCTACCTAGATAGATGAAGCACATATAGGTGTGTTTCCCTTTAAGAGTGCTGACATCATCACTGAGCGCCGGACTGAACAGCTATTTAAATCACCAGCTCTCACTCACATGTGTTCGTTCAACCTGCTTTGTGCCTTGATGCTAACCTGTCTTGAAGCTCTCATGCTTGCAAGCATACCTCGCTGTCGGAACCACGCTGCGCTGATCCCTGTATCCCGCTACCGGATCATCCGCTCTTGCCAAACCTCTCCTCTGCTACATTGCTACTAGTGATAAGTACCCCACAGGGGAAACCTCTATAACCTTCATACTAAAGCTTACACTATCTAGCTCTGCATACTAAAGACTATTATTACATCTGCATTATCTAAGATTGCTAGCTCTTGAGCCTACTACCATCTGCTCTTGCACTGGGTTGGTCTCTCCTGTATGTTCACCTGCTACCATACATGATTGCTAACCTATCTGCATTCCATCTGCTACTATCTTACTTTCAAGAACATTTCCTTTCAAGTGTCTGTCATCTACCATCTCTACCCAACCTGTCTCTTCAGCCTATCATCACTGTGTTACTATATACATAAGTCACTCTAGGAAACATCTTACTGAGTGTGTGTATTTACTTGCTGAATTGAGATCATCCACACATGATGAGTCTTTGGGAGTTGGGATTGGTGTCTCAGCGTTTCTCTACATGACTACTGAAGTGGAATATTTCTGCAGCTGTAAATCCACATCATACATAAAACGCAGGAGCGTTACAGATTGAACGAACCAGATAAAATGGATTCAGCAGAAATGACCACTCAGGTGACACAGTTAACACAACAAGTAACTGCGTTAATACACGCACTTACTGAATTAAAAGAAGACAATTGGGCTCTGACGCAGCAGGTGGCCAGACTGACACAGCCTACTGCTGCTCAACCCCCAGAACCTCTTGTCCTTCTACCAGACAGGTTTGATGGTTCCCGTTCCTCTTTTCTTTTTTTTCGTATTGGTTTGTGAGCTCCTATTTATCCTTAAGCCCAGGACCTATCATAATGACTTTATTAAAGTGCATGCTGCCATTAATTTGCTTTCTGGCAAAATGAAAACGTGGGCATTCGAGAAACTGCAAGAAAAAAGTCCGATCCTAGATAATTGGGAATCATTTGCAATTGCGATGCACTCCCAGTGTCTCCCCTCCCAAAAATCTACTCCTAAACCTGCTCCAGGTAACCGCAGACCCCGGCTACCTAGGGAAAAAAGGAAACCAAATGAATATGGTGATCCTGCCTGGTCATGGTCCAAGCCTGCCTTAAACAGTCAGCCTTGTCACTCTGACACATCTCATTTGAACCCTGATCCTACAGAGATGGATAAGGAGCCTATGGAGATTGGTGCCGTACATACTAAGTTGTCCTTACAAAAAAAAAGATCACAGGAGAATCTGTGGCCTTTGTTTTTATTGTGGAGAAGGGGGACATTTCATTACATCTTGCCCAACCCGACCCCCCAGGCCTAAGGCTCTCCCAATGGAGGCCAGGCGAATCCAGACTGTTTTCCCTGAAAAACAGCCTGGAGATTACCAAGGCTGTTGTCAGCCCTGTCCCCGTCCTATATCAAAAAAGGGCACCCAGACTTTGACAAATATTGGAATAGATATTCCTTCAACTCCAGTGAACTCGATACCACGTTCTAAAAAACCTCCTGTACCACCTCCTGAGGATACTCTTATTTTTGCAAGCACATTTTTAGCTTCCAATGAAAACATTGAGATTCTTGCACCTGACTGCGTACGCGCTTCTAATGGCACGGTGGTATGTAGGAAGGATCTGAGGATGTTTGAAGAAGCATTGGTTGCTAGGACTACTAGGACTACTTCGGATGGTTATGCGTCCGATTCTAGTGAGGGGTTCATGTAGCAGACACCCTAATAACAAGTGATCCGATTCTCAGATCGGTTACCAACCTGATCCGATTCTCATATCGGCAACAAGTGATCCGATTCTCAGATCGGTTACCAACCTGATCCGATTCTCATATTGGCAACAAGTGATCCAATTCTCACATCGGTTACCAACCTGATCCGATTCTCATATCGGCAACAAGTGATCCGATTCTCACATCGGTTACCAACCTGACCCGATTCTCGTATCGGCAACAAGTGATCCGATTCTCACATCGGTTACCAACCTGATCCGATTCTCATATCGGCAACAAGTGATCCGATTCTCACATCGGTTACCAACCTGACCCGATTCTCGTATCGGCAACAAGTGATCCGATTCTCACATCGGTTACCAACCTGATCCGATTCTCATATCGGCAACTAGTGATCCGATTTTCATATCGGCAACAAGTGATCCGATTCTCACATCGGTTACCAACCTGATCCGATTTTCATATCGGCAACAAGTGATCCGATTCTCACATCGGTTACCAACCTGATCCGATTCTCACATCGGCAACAAGTTTTTTTTTTTTTTTTTCGATTTTCACATCGGCAACCAGTCTTATCCGATTCTCGTATCGGCAACCAATGTTATCCGATTCTCGCATCGGCAACCAGTTTTTTTCCGATTTTCACATCGACAACCATTCTTATCCGATTCTCGTATCGGCAACCAGTCTTATCCGATTCTCGTATCGGCAACCAGCCTTATCCGATTCTCGTATCGGCAACTAGTCTTATCCGATTCTCGTATCGGCAACCAGTCTTATCCTATTCTCGTATCGGCAACCAGTCTTATCCGATTCTCGTATCGGCAACCAGTATTTTCCGATTCTTATATCGACAACTAGCCTTAGAGGCCTTCCGGAGCCGGCCTTACGGGGGGGGGGGGGGGGGGGTACTGTAAGGTTCTGGCACTCTCAGTGCCTCCTATCACATCATTTCCGGGTGCTTTCCATCTACCTAGATAGATGAAGCACATATAGGTGTGTTTCCCTTTAAGAGTGCTGACATCATCACTGAGCGCCGGACTGAACAGCTATTTAAATCACCAGCTCTCACTCACATGTGTTCGTTCAACCTGCTTTGTGCCTTGATGCTAACCTGTCTTGAAGCTCTCATGCTTGCAAGCATACCTCGCTGTCGGAACCACGCTGCGCTGATCCCTGTATCCCGCTACCTGATCATCCGCTCTTGCCGAACCTCTCCTCTGCTACATTGCTACTAGTGATAAGTACCCCACAGGGGAAACCTCTATAACTTTCATACTAAAGCTTACACTATCTAGCTCTGCATACTAAGGACAATTATTACATCTGCATTATCTAAGATTGCTAGCTCTTGAGCCTACTACCATCTGCTCTTGCACTGGGTTGGTCTCTCCTGTATGTTCACCTGCTACTCTATCATCTGCTACCATACATGATTGCTAACCTATCTGCATTCCATCTGCTACTATCTTACTTTCAAGAACATTTCCTTTCAAGTGTCTGTCATCTACCATCTCTACCCAACCTGTCTCTTCAGCCTATCATCACTGTGTTACTATATACATAAGTCACTCTAGGAACATCTTATTGAGTGTGTGTATTTACTTGCTAAATTGAGATCATCCACACATGATGAGTCTTTGGGAGTTGGGATTGGTGTCTCAGTGTTTCTCTACATGACTACTGAAGTGGAATATTTCTGCAGCTGTAAATCCACATCATACATAAAATGCAGGAGCGTTACAACGGGCTGCACTGAATGTGTGGGCGGGCACAGGGAGAGAGAGAGAGGGGCGGGAGAAGGCCGAGCAGATGCAGCCTCTCCCATTCCTGGAGCAGGGGAGCTGCGCTCACTGGGCTATGTGAGACACACACAGCCTTGTGACGGGAGGGGGGGGGGGGGCGAAGGGGACACTGGCCGAAGGAGCTACACTGCCAATGTTTTTGCACCCCCCCCCCCACTCAGCCTGCGCCCCTTGTGGGCGCCGGTTTAGCCTACCCTTTGGTACGGCCCTGGCTGCAGGCTGTGGGTTTTGGGCTGCCGGTTTTGGGCTGCAGGCTGTGGGTTTTTGGCTGCGGGCTGTGGGTTTTGGGCTCCAAAAAAATGATTTTTACTGATCTCAGACTCCTCCAAATCTCCATTTTTTTTTTTGTGATCTGACTTCCTGTTGAGGCAGTGGCGGAGCCAGAGCGTTAGCTGGGGTGGCAATTGCCACCCCAGACAAAGTCCTTGCCACCCCTGTTGCCACCCTGATCCTGGGCGGGTGCATGGCAGCAGAGGAATCTTGGGATCGCTGTACGAGAGCTGCGGAGGGAGGCGGATGGAGAGCTGGTAGGCAGAGGGAGGGAGGAGGAGCGGAGTAATCACAGGGGAGCGCCGATCCATCCCACACCAAGACAGGAAGACCGGACAATTGTCCTGTATCTTACTTTGTGTCCTCCCAATTCTGGGTGATGTCATAAGGGAGGGACTAAGGAGAACCTCAAATACCCATTGGCTGGGGAGGCAGCAGGAGTCGCCTCCTGCTACTTACACAGCCAATGGGTGCATCGGAAGTGCTGTCTGTCAATCACATGCCTTAAATTTTCATCCCGATTCCTGCGGTCTTCCTGTCTTGGTGTGGGTCTTGTGGGATGGATCAGCTCTGAAAGGAGTTCCTGGGCAGCCTGCAGTGACTGAGGTGAGGGACAGTTTTGCCCAAGTAGCAGAAGCGCCTGTTCCTGTACAGTCTATGCTCCTTACCAAAAATGTTTCCCCCTTTAATAAGTCATTGTAATGCCACCCATATTCTTGCCCTTTTACCAGGGTGAAAGTAACCTAACACCTGTGCAGCATTAGTGTCAGCTTACTGTCAGTCACCCTGTTTAAAAGGACAGGAATATGGGTGGCATTACAATGACTTATTAAAGGGGGGCAAAATTATTTATAATAATTCTCCTAAATCCTGCTTTTTTTATTTTTAGCAGAGTGGCAGATTTTTTATGGGGTAATAAGCCACAACAGCAAGCCAAGTGTTTGACTTATGGTTGTGGCATGGCCCCATTGACCTGGATAGCCAAATTTCATATAGGCTTAACATAAACCATCAAAGCTGTGGCACATGTAGAGGGGTTCCAGTTGTGATCTAGACTTCGAGTTGTCTGTTTTTACCATCCCCTGACCACTCAGAAAAAAGTCTTAAATGGGCAAGATTATCTGAAAAAACTGACCCTTTAACTACCTCAGCTCCCCCTTAATGACCAGGCCATTTTCTGCTATACGGCACTGCATTGCTTTAACTGACAATTGCGAGGTTGTGTGACGCTGTACCCAAATACAACTGATGTATTTTTTTTCCCACAAATAGAGATTTCTTTTGGTGGTATTTGATCACCTCTGCAGTTTTTATATTTTGCGCTATAAACATAAAATTAGCGACAAATCCTTTTTACTTTCTACTATAAAACATTCCCAATGAAAAAAATCAAATTTTTTCATAAATTTAGGCTAATATTTATTCTGCCACATATTTTTTGTAAAAAATCCTAAGTGTATTTTGATTGGTTTGCAAAAAAGTTATTACGTCTACAAACTATGGAACTTTTTATTTTTTTAATTGTTTTTACTAGTAATGGCAGCGATTCTGCGATCAGCGATTATTAGAGGGACTGCGACATTGCGGTGTAATTGAACACTTTGTATATTGACCCCCCAAAATAATACCTTGCCACCCCTTTGCCACCCCTGTTTTAAAAGTCTAGCTCCGCCACTGTGTTGAGGGGGTGGACTGTAGGCTATCAGCGGTGGGCCATGGACTGTAGGCTATGGGCTTTGCAGTGTATATGGAGCAGTGCACATAACTGCAACTAAAGTGTACTGCTCGTTCCAAAGAAGCAGAACTGAAGGGGAAAAGGATATTGTTTAGTGTAAAAAAAAAAAAAAAAGTCCGGCCTCCTCCTCCCCTACAGCCGGCCAATCACTCTCCTTTTTTTGTAAGATGTTGAAGTGACACTTAAATCTAGTTTAAAAATATATAATTCAGGTATGTGTTCTTTACCCAAACAAGTACTTTTTTACTGATCTTAGACTCCTCCACATATCTATTTATTTTATCTTTTTTTCTGATCTAACACCTGAAATGGGTTTTGGGTTGCGGGCTAAAAAAGAAGTTTGGGAGGTAATGGAGGAGGATGACATAAGGAGGCAGAAACATACAGAGACAATTTCATAAGAGTCGCTGGTGCCTCAAGGATAAAATGTGTTCACCTGAGAGGTGGTGGCTTCATCAGGATTATCGGACTCTTTTCTGTGGTAAATACCTGGAGTGTTTACCTGAGAGGCGGTGGCCTAATCAGGATGAAAGGACTCCTTTCTGTGGTAGAGGTCTGGAGTATTCATCTGAGAGGTGGTGGCCTCATCAGGATAACGGACTCCTTTCTGTGGTAAAAAGTCTGGAGTGTTCATCTGAGAGGTGGTGGCCTCATCAGGATAACGGACTCCTTTCTGTGGTAAAAAGTCTGGAGTGTTCATCTGAGAGGTGGTGGCCTCATCAGGATAACGAACTCCTTTCGGTGGTAAAAAGTCTGGAGTGTTCATCTGAGAGGTGGTGGCCTCATCAGGATAACAGACTCCTTTCTGTTGTAAAAGTCTGGAGTGTTCATCTGAGAGGTGGTGACCTCATCAGGATAACGAACTCCTTTCGGTGGTAAAAAGTCTGGAGTGTTCATCTGAGAGGTGGTGGCCTCATCAGGATAACGAACTCCTTTCTGTGGTAAAAAGTCTGGAGTGTTCATCTGAGAGGTGGTGGCCTCATCAGGATAACAGACTCCTTTCTGTTGTAAAAGTCTGGAGTGTTCATCTGAGAGGTGATGGCTTTATCAGGATAACAAACTTCTTTCGGTGGTAAAAAGTCTGGAGTGTTCATCTGAGAGGTGGTGGCCTCATCAGGATAACGAACTCCTTTCTGTGGTAAAAAGTCTGGAGTGTTCATCTGAGAGGTGGTGGCCTCATCAGGATAACGAACTCCTTTCTGTGGTAAAAAGTCTGGAGTGTTCATCTGAGAGGTGGTGGCCTCATCAGGATAACGAACTCCTTTCTGTGGTAAAAAGTCTGGAGTGTTCATCTGAGAGGTGGTGGCTTCATCAGAATGAACGGACTCCTTTTTGCGATAGACGTCTGGAATGTCCCCCTGAGCGGTGGTGGGTTGATCAGAATGAACAGACCCCTTTTCTCTGGTAATAGTTTGATATCTAGTAGTCTATTATCACATATTATGCCTACTACAGGCAGATAATAAATAAAAATAATATTACTATAAAAATTAACAGTATATATATATATTTTTTTTTTTTTTCTAAGCATTTTCTACTATAAGGAGAAAATAGCTAAAATATATATATATATATTGGTCTAAATTACTGCATGTTGTTATACAGGCATCTGAAGAGAAAGGTGTTATACATACCAGAAAAACACTTGGGGGTCTCCATCTTCACCAAGCTCCAGGATGACATGAATGTTCAGAACGTCTATCTCACATGGTAGAGGAATACTTGCCCGGCACAAGGGACAAGTAGCAGAGTGTAAAAGCCATCTGTGGATACAAACAGAATGGAATGTATGAGAACAGCCTAGTGTTCTGGTGTCCTCTGTGACATACTCACTCAGGCAGATGGAACAGATAGGCCGCTCCACTGCTGGTGGTCTCTGTGGCGCTGGGTGGTGCTCAGCATCCCTGCGGTCTCTGGGAGAACGGCTCCTGTTGTTGGCCGCGTCCTCCCGTCTCCTCCAAAGTTGGCCTCTCGTCCTGTGGGCGACTGGAGACTCTCCGCCCTCTTGACGTGGTCGCCTTCCACGGGTACGTTGTCGTGAATGATGTGGCATTCTGATGCTGACTGATGTTGGTGTACCTGAAAATAGCTAAAAGTTAGTAATAATAGTAATATATAAAATAATAGTTTGATAGCAATATATTTGAATAAAAATGCTAATAATCGCAGTTAATCGCAGGCGACACAATTGGACAATGTGACTTGGTGCTGGGAGGGGATTGGAGGGATTTGTACTGGAAGGAGGGGATTGGGAGATTTGTAATGGGAGGAGGGGATTGGGAAGATTTGTACTGGGAGGAGGGGATGGGGGGATTTGTGCTGGGAGGCGGGGAATTGGGGGGGTTTGTGCTGGGAGGAGATGGGGGGATTTGTGCTGGGAGGAGATGGGGGGATTTGTGCTGGGAGGCGGGGAATTGGGGGGGTTTGTGCTGGGAGGAGGGGATTGGGGGGGTTGTGCTGGGAGGCGGGGAATGGGGGGATTTGTGCTGGGAGGCGGGGAATGGGGGGATTTGTGCTGGAAGGAAGGGATTGGGGGGATTTGTGCTGGGAGACGGGGATTGGAGGATTTGTGCTGGGAGGCGGGGAATGGGGGGGGGTTGTGCTGGGAGGAGGTGATTGGGGGGATGTGTGCTGGGAGGCGGGGATTGGGGGAGTTTGTGCTGGGAGGAGGGGATTGGGTGGATTTGTGCTGGGATTGGGGGGTGGGGGATTTGTGCTGGAAGGAAGGGATTCGGTGCATGTGTGCTGGGAGGAGGAGATTGGGGGGATTTGTGCTGTGATTTGGGGGGAGGTTTGGGCTGGAAGGAAGGGATTGGGGGGATGTGTGCTGGGAGGAGGGGATTTGTGCTGGGATTTGGGGGGAGGTTTGTGCTGGAAGGAAGGGATTGGGGGGATGTGTGCTGGGAGGAGGGGATTGGGTGGATTTGTGCTGGGATTAGGGGGGGGATTTGTGCTGGAAGGAAGGGATTGGTGGGATGTGTGCTGGGAGGAGGGGATTGGGGGGATTTGTGCTGTGATTGGGGGGGGGATTTGTGCTGGAAGGAGGGGATTGGGTGGATTTGTGCTGGGATTGGGGGGGGGGATTTGTGCTGGAAGGAAGGGATTGGTGGGATGTGTGCTGGGAGGAGGGGATTGGGTGGATTTGTGCTGGGATTGGGGGGGGGGGATTTTTGCTGGAAGGAAGGGATTGGTGGGATGTGTGCTGGGAGGAGGGGATTTAGGGGATTTGTGCTGGAAGGAAGGGATTGGTGGGATGTGTGCTGGGAGGAGGGGATTGGTGGGATGTGTGCTGGGATTGGGGGATTTGTGCTGGAAGGAAGGGATTGGTGGGATGTGTGCTGGGAGGAGGGGATTGGTGGGATGTGTGCTGGGATTGGGGGATTTGTGCTTGAAGGAAGGGGTTGGTGGGATGTGTGCTGGGAGGAGGGGATTGGTGGGATGTGTGCTGGGATTGGGGGATTTGAGCTGGAAGGAAGGGATTGGTGGGATGTATGCTGGGAGGAGGGGATTGGGGGGATTTGTGCTGTGATTTGGGGGGAGGTTTGTGCTGTAAGGAAGGGATTGGTGGGATGTGTGCTGGGAGGAGGGGATTGGGGGGATTTGTGCTGGAAGGAAGGGATTGGTGGGATGTGTCCTGGGAGGAGGGGATTGGTGGGATGTGTGCTGGGATTGGGGGATTTGTGCTGGAAGGAAGGGATTGGTGGGATGTGTGCTGGGAGGAGGGGATTTGTGCTGTGATTTGGGGGGAGGTTTGTGCTGGAAGGAAGGGATTGGGGGATTTGCGCTGTGATGGGGAATTTAGGGGAGTAGATTTCTGCTAGGAGGGGGAATTGGGGGGGGGGGGGGAAGTGAGTTGGGAAAAATATTTATACCTGTGAGGGGGAGGGGGGCCCTGTCAGGTAAGCTGTTTGGGGCCCCTGTCAGGAGGCTGTTCGGGGCCCCTGTGATTTCTAATGGCAGCTCTGATCCTGAGTGTGAAAAAGTGATTTCTCTTCCCTCCAACTAGAAAGGAGGAGAGAAAACACTGACAGATCATTTACAGTACAAATCGGGTCCAGGTCTCTATTGTCCTCCCCCCCACACACACACATATCCAGACACTGGACCCGACCTCACTGGTAAGGTGACATGACAGCTAATGACACTTACCGTCTCTCCTGGATACAGACGATTTGATATAGAAGCTCTGGCTGTAGTGTTAGAAGATTCCACTATAGGGCGCTGTGACGGCAGTGACAGGAGACACTCCCTCTCCCTGGCAACCACAGTAAAAATGGCGCCGCTCCGCCTCCGCGTGCTATAAAATCACATGATCCGCCTGCCCCCTGCACCAATCAGAGGAAGCGCGAGCCCACCTCCGCGCACTGCCAGTGAGGCCGCTCATCCACGATGCTTACTGACAGGAGTGACAGAGCTGGGGCGAGGATTAGACTTTCTCCTCCCTCCAGCCTGCAGGTGGCAATAGAGAGCGCCACTGTGTAGTGAGGGGAGGCTGCCCATCCTCCCTCTATCACCCTGGTCACATGGCTGGAGGGAGGAAATCGATGCTTCCTGGTGTGTTAAGTACAAGGGGGGAGAACTCAGCTCAAGACCTTCCCTCTCTCCTCCTCACACCTCTCCTCATCCTGAGAGTTCTCTCAACTACCCATCTCCTCTCTTCCCTAGAACCCCATCTCCTCACCTACCTCACCCCCCCATCTCCTCCTCAGATCCTCACCTACCCTCCCCCCCCCCATCTCCTCCTCAGATCCTCACATACCCCCCCCCCCATCTCCTCCTCAGATCCTCACATACCCCCCCACCCATCTCCTCCTCACATACCCCCCCCCCCATCTCCTCCTCAGATCTTCACATACCCCCCCCCCCATCTCCTCAGATCTTCACATACCCCCCCCCCCCCATCTCCTCCTCAGATCTTCACATACCCCCCCCCCATCTCCTCCTCATATCTTCACATACCCCCCCCCCCCATCTCCTCCTCATATCTTCACATACCCCCCCCCCCCATCTCCTCCTCATATCTTCACATACCCCCCCCCCCATCTCCTCCTCAGATCTTCACATACCCCCCCCATCTCCTCCTCAGATCTTCACATACCCCCCCCCATCTCCTCCTCATATCTTCACATACCCCCCCCCATCTCCTCCTCAGATCTTCACATACCCCCCCCCCCATCTCCTCCTCATATCTTCACATACCCCCCCCCCATCTCCTCCTCAGATCCTCACATACCCCCCCCCATCTCCTCCTCAGATCTTCACATACCCCCCCCATCTCCTCCTCAGATCTTCACATACCCCCCCCCCATCTCCTCAAATCTTCACATACCCCCCCCATCTCCTCAGATCCTCACCTACCCCCCCCCCCCCCAGGCTTATATTATATGGAGCCCAGAAAATGTCATTGGTAATCCTTGGTAAAGTCTCCCAGTAAATCTATCAGTGCTTTTCCCATCAGCCTGTCAGTCTATTCTCTTTTTATTTATTGATTTATTTTACCATGAAAGCAGACATTTATTTTCTACATTTTCATCTTATTTTTTTATTTCCATGACTTTCTTGCATTTATAAAGCATTTCTCTGCTAAAGCCCCCCTCTGGACGAACCCTTCACCACTTTATCCAAAACAACAGCAAAACCATAAATGTTGTCTTAGTGCCGCTTCACATTTCTGCCATCACAGAGATGGCATGTAATTCTGAGCGCTCCTAAAATAACATGCCATCTCTGTGCGCTGCAAATTCACCCATACAGATTGTATGACTCAATTCCCACCGCAATCGCACCCATCTCGCACAGGACCCTTTTTTTGGTCCGCAGCAGAATCGGATGGCATGGTGGTTCACACTAGTGCGATCCGATTCTGTGCCAACTTATAGATTGCACTGCGATATGCCATCTGATCTGGGGGTGTCGTTAACCTTTAATTGACACCCCCAGTGTATGGCATATGGCAGTGTGAACTGCCAGGGGTGCGGATGCGATGCGGGAACACGCTGTATATTCGCAGCGTTCCCGCATCGCAGAAATGTGAACCGGCACTTATACAATAATTTTTAATGTATATTTATGAAAATCCATGAGTAAAAATACATTGTAATTAAAAATAGCCAACAATAAAATGACTTTAAAAATATATTTTATGCATTAATAATAGTGGTGGGGGAGGGGATGTATGCTCAGAAATGAGGACACCCGTTGATTGAAAAGAGGGGGTCTCATGGATTTTTTATGCAGTGAAGTAACAATTGCCACCACAGTCCATGCAGCTGCTATGGTGCCTGGGTGGGGGAGGGGGGGGGGGGGCTGTTGGCTCTGACCCTGTACCCCCATTGTGACATTTTCCAGCTGATGTTAGATATATAGGGGACTTCAGGATCATTATTGTTCTTTGTCACCAATTCCTATTTGCAGGCTGTGCAGTAAAAATAATTTATCTGTCTTAGTAGAGAACCCCCTCTCTTCCTCACCCCCCCTCTCTTCTTTTGACCCCCCCCCCCACCCCTTTCCTTAGAACCACCCTCTTCCTCAGACCCACCCCTCTCCTCCTCACTCCTCCCCTCCTTGATTGGGTCTCGGATATAGTAACCTGGAAACGATGTCACAATGTCACTTCCAGTTTACTCGGCAGCCAACAGCGCCAGTTTTAATTAAATGTCAGTAAACCGCCGATCTTGGCGTTTTGAATGCTTTGAAGTGCGAAGGATGGATTTGGGGTCTTCTAGACCTCCGATCTCTCCAAACAAATAACTGACATGTGACTATTGCTGTCACATGGGATGTTTACATTTCTTGTGACAGCAATAAAAGTGATCCAAAATTTTTTTTTTATAGGGACAGTGTAAAAAATAACTTTTTTTTTTAAGCACCCCATCCCTCCATGCTTGCGTGCCAAAGTAAACGCATACGTAAGTCGCGCCCAAAAATGTAAAGTGTTCAACTTCAAACCACATATGTGAGGTATCGCCCCGATCGTTAGATTGAGAGCAATAATTCTAGCACAAGATCTCCTCTGTAACTCTAAACAGATAACCGGAATCATTTTTTAAACTGTCACCTATAGAGATTATATAGGTGTTAGACCGAAGTTTGTTGCCATTCCACGAGTGTGCGCAATTTCAAAGCATGACATGTTAGGTATCTATTTACTCGGCGTAACATCATCTTTCACATTATACAAAAACATGGGGCTAACTTTACTGTTTATTATTCTAAAATTCCTACTTCTATCAGGGTGGGACTGTGCTGGTACACTTGCTCAGAGGCCACTACCATCAGAGGGACCAAGCAAGCTGGAGGATAGGAGAGCACTGGCTTTGTAACAGATCCTCACTACAGAGTCCAGAGTCACCGCTATTTCCACAGACTCAGCCCTTGAATGTCCCGGGTTCCGTACAGCAGAGAAAGGGAGACGGCGTTACAGCAGACTGCATACTAGTGAGAGGCCGTTTGTTACAGTCTTGTTACGCTTCTCTTAAAGAGACAGTACCACACTAATTTGGGATTCAGTTTGGGGTTTTTCTTCCCTTTACTGTTGGATTACAATTTTTTTTTTTTTTTTGAGAGCTCCAACGCAGGACTCTGGGCCCCAGCACTAGCCAATGACTAGTAGTCGCCTTGATCAGTGGGAGGGTGTTAGAGAGATTTTAAGTATCACTTATTTTACTTGCTGTGTGTAATGGTATTGCATAGAGCAGCCCCCATCCTCCTTCTCCTGGGGTCCCCCACCGGTGCTTCTGGCTCCTCCTGCTTTCAGAGTGCCCCAATAACAAGCCGCAAAGTATAGTATAGAGTGCCCCTATAGCAAGCCCCAAAGTATAGTATAGAGCGCCCCCTATAGCAAGCAGCAAAGTATAGTATAGAGTGCCCCTATAACAAGCAGCAAAGTATAGTATAGAGTGCCCCTGTAGCAAGCCACAAAGTATAGTATAGAGTGCCCCTGTAGCAAGCAGCAAAGTATAGTATAGAGTGCCCCTATAGCAAGCAGCAAAGTATAGTATAGAGTGCCCCTGTAGCAAGCCGCAAAGTATAGTATAGAGTGCCCCCTATAGCAAGCCACAAAGTATAGTATAGAGTGCCCCAATAACAAGCCACAAAGTATAGTATAGAGTGCCCCTATAGCAAGCAGCAAAGTATAGTATAGAGTGCCCCTATAGCAAGCCACAAAGTATAGTATATCTGTGCTGCACTGTGTATACTGACATGTATGAACGGTGTACTGAGCTGTATGTGTGCTGCACTGTGTATACTGACATGTATGAACGGTGTACTGAGCTGTATGTGTGCTGCACTGTGTATACTGACATGAATGGTGTACTGAGCTGTATGTGTGCTGCACTGTGTATACTGACATGTATGAACGGTGTACTGAGCTGTATGTGTGCTGCACTGTGTATACTGACATGTATGAACGGTGTACTGAGCTGTATGTGTGCTGCACTGTGTATACTGACATGTATGACCGGTATACTGAGCTGTATGTGTGTTGCACTGTGTATACTGACATGTATGAATGGTGTATTGAGCTGTATGTGTGCTGCACTGTGTATACTGACATGTATGAACGGTGTACTGAGCTGTATGCGTGCTGCACTGTGTATACTGACATGAACGGTGTACTTGCCGTTGCTACCTAAAGGCAAGGTAGGCACCGGCCTAGAGCGCACATCAGTAGGGGGCGCTGGAGGTTCCCCCGTTGCCTCCTCGGCTGTGTGAGTTGGGGACAGCCTAAGGGAAAGGGGACTTCCTCTCGTTCCATACAGCACTGTGCAGGCCTAAATGGCTGCTGGAGGGATTTTTTTGCTCCCTCCCCTTTCCCCAGCTGCAGGACTTCTTGTTGTGAGTGTTGTATCAGCTCTTGTTGTGTGGGCGGGATGGGAATGCGGCCAGCTTTGGAGATCCCGCCCAACTGAACCCCCCCTGCTCGCTGACCTGCCTGCCTGCCTGCCTGCCCATCTGACCGCCCACCTGTCTGTCTGACCGCCAGTCAGTTAGCACTAGGAGGGAGCAGCCAACCAGGAGCGAGTGTGTGAGGTAAGCTCAGCTGTACCTAATTGCCAGAGAACCAGGTAAATGGTACTGCAGTAGACTGGAAGTGAGGAGGGGGTTAACTTTGCTGTGTTCACTGATGCAGGTGGAGGATGGGGGGAGTCAGTGGCAGTGAAAGTTACCCTCCCCCCCATCCCCCACTTTGCATTGTCCTCATGGCAGTGGCATTTTAACTAGAGATCGACCGAATATCCGCAACACCAATATATCGGGGGCTGATATGCACTTTCCCCGATATATCCGAATCGGCCTTTTGATTTGCCGATATTTGGGGAAAGTGCTGTAGCGGAGTGATGCCTGCAGCTAGAGGCATCCCCCCGGTACCGGTGTCCATAGCCGACGGTTGGCTGACTTGTAATGACAACCAATGCGGCTGAGAAGCCGCTCAGCTGTTATTACATGGAGCAGGATGGGACGTCCGCCCCTCCCGCCGCCTTCCGCGGCTCGCCCCGGGTCTACCATCCTACGTCCGCCGCCCAAGAGAAGACCCAGATCTCCGGAAGTGATGTCATGACATTACTTCTGGGGAACTCGGCGCCGAATTAAAAAAACTGACTGCATTCAAAACAGCCAAACTTGACGTTTGGAATGCTTTTCGGTGCTGAGGGGGGTTTGGGGTCTTTTAGACCGCCGGATCCCTCCAGAAGGAGTACCTGTAGAAAAATATATATATATTTTTTACATTTGTGAAAATATCCGCTGATACCGATATCTGATCACCAAAATATCGGTATCTGCATTAAAAAAACGATATCCGTCGATCACCACTAATTTTAACCCACCTCCCCTCTTCTGCATTTGTGGTACTGTCAGTATTAATAACCCCCTCCCCCCACATTGGTGGTCATGGAAGGGGTTACATTTCAATGCTATTGACCACTAATGTGGGGAAGGGGGTTAAAGAGGTTGTAAACCCATACAACCTTTTTTTTCTTTTCTTGCAACCTGTAAGAGAAACACATAATGAGCTAGTATGCATCGCATACTAGCTCATTATGAAATATTTACCTTAGAACGAGCCCCCGCCGTGCCGTCCGCTTACCTGTATGACGGGCGACACGTATTCCGGGATCGCGGCATCCGGCCATCTGATTGGCCGCAACCGCGGTGACGTCACGCGCGGGAGCCGACAGTCACGGCACGGGGCTCTGAAGGAACGGCACCAGTGGCCGGTCCTTCAGAGCGCATGCGCCAGTGATGTCACTGGATGCATGTAAGGTAAATATCTCCTAAACCGTACATGTTCAAGAGATATATTTACAGTACCTATAGGAAAGCCTTAATATAGGATCACCTATGGGTAAAAGTGTCAGAAGAGGATTTACTTCTTCTTTAATTATACTGACACCTGTGCTAGGGGTTAATAATGCAGCCTCTGACATCAATACTGGGGGAGCTTTAATGCGTCCACTGACACCAATACTGGGGGGTTTAATGTGTCCCCTGACACCAATACTGCTGGGTTTTAATGCGTCCACTGACACCAATACTGCGGGGGTTTAATGTGTCCCCTGACACCAATACTGGGGGGTTTAATGCGTCCCCTGACACCAATACTGGGGGGTTTAATGCGTCCCCTGACACCAATACTGGGGAGGTTTAATGCGTCCCCTGACACCAATACTGGGGGGGTTTAATGCGTCCCCTGACACCATTACTGGGGGGTTTAATGCGTCCCCTGACACCAATACTGGGGGGTTTAATGCGTCCCCTGACACCAATACTGGGGGGTTTAATGCGTCCCCTGGCACCAATACTGGGGGGTTTAATGCGTCCCCTGGCACCAATACTGGGGGGTTTAATGCGTCCCCTGACACCAATGCTGGGGGGTTTAATGCGTCCCCTGACACCAATGCTGGGGGGTTTAATGCATCCCCTGACACCAATGTTGGGGGGTTTAATGCGTCCACTTACATCAATACTGGGGGGTTAATGTATCCCCTGACACCAATACTGGGGGGGTTTAATGGGTCCACTAACACCAATACCGGGGGGTTTAATGGGTCCCCTGACACCAATACTGGGGGGTTTAATGCGTCCCCTGACACCAATACTGGGGGGTTTAATGCGTCCCTTGACACCAATACTGGGGGGGGGTTTTAATGCGTCCACTGACATCAATGCTGGGGGTTTTAATGCGTCCCCTGACACCAATACTGGGGGGTTTAATGCGTCCCTTGACACCAATACTGGGGGGGGGGGGGGTTTAATGCGTCCACTGACATCAATACTGGGGGGTTTAATGCGTGCACTGACATCAATACTGGGGGGTTTAATGCGTGCACTGACATCAATGCTGGGGGTTTTAATGCGTGCACTGACACCAATGCTGGGGGTTTAATGCGTCCACTGACATCAATGCTGGGAGTTTTAATGCGTCCCCTGACACCAATACTGGGGGGTTTAATGGGTCCCCTGACACCAATACTGGGGGGTTTAATGGGTCCCCTGACACCAATACTGGGGGGTTTAATGCGTCCCTTGACACCAATACTGGGGGAGGGGGTTTAATGTGTCCACTGACATCAATGCTGGGGGTTTTAATGCGTGCACTGACATCAATGCTGCAAGTTTTATTGCGCCCACTGAATTCAGTGCTGAGGGTCTTTATTGCATCCACTGACACCAATGCTGGGGTTTTATAAAAAAGGGGTGCGTATAAGAGCCTCAGCCCATATAAAAACTAGCAGCGCTAAAAACAGCCTCTGACGAGGTTGAAGGTATATGGCAAAAACAAACAGCCTAACAAAATAAGGAATTGTTATAAAGCCTTAAAGTTCATAAGTCCATAATATTCTCAGGGTGAAGTCACACGAAAGAATGGGTGCATAGAAAACTCGTTGTGCGGTGAAACACAAGACTTCTTTATCGATCACTCAGCAACCATCATATCCTTCACCTCACCGCTGTGCTCCCCCCCTTGAGAGTTGACACGTACCCTTAACGCTAAGGTTTAGCGCTTTATTCAATCAATAATCCTCCACTTCCGGATGGAGATCCCCTCAGGATTCCACTCCAACTAGTAGGGATATAGGCAGCACCTCCTCCTCAAGGAGAGTTTTCTATGCACCCATTCTTTCGTGTGACTTCACCCTGAGAATATTATGGACTTATGAACTTTAAGGCTTTATAACAATTCCTTATTTTGTTAGGCTGTTTGTTTTTGCCATATACCTTCAACCTCGTCAGAGGCTGTTTATAGCGCTGCTAGTTTTTATATGGGCTGAGGCTCTTATACGCACCCCTTTTTTATGTTATGTTTTGAGTATAGCAGCAGCTTTATTGGTTATATAGGCATATGAGTATATCTTGCTGCATTGCTAGATACATACGTTTTGATCCTAGGAGTATTGCATACACATGAGCGCTGAGTGGGTGGGATAAGGAATACTGTTTCTTTCTTGCTCCTTTTCTATATAATGCTGGGATTTTAATGCATCCGCCGGCACCAATGCTGGGGGTTTTAATGCGTCCACTGACATCCATGCAGGTGGTGTTTTTTGCGTCCACTGGCACCAATGCTGGGGGGTCTTTAATGCGTCCACTGACACCAATGCTCGGGGTTTTAATGCGTGCACTGACATCGATGCTGGGGGCGGGGTCTTTATTGCGTCGACTAACACCAATGCTGGGGTGTCTTTAATGCGTCCACTGACATTAATGCTGGGGGTCTTTAATGCGTCCACTGAAATCAATGCTGGGGGGTTTTAATGCGTCCACTGACATCAATGCTGGGGGGGTCTTCATCAATAGACATCAATGCTGGGAAGTTTTAATGCATTCCATGACATCAATGCTGGGGGGTTTTAATACATTCACTGACATCATTGCTGGGGGTATTAATGCGTCCACCGGCACCAATGCTGGGGGTTATTAATGTGGGGGAGGGGGTTAATAATACTGGCACCTGTGCTAGGGGTTAATAATGCAGCCTCTGACACCAATGCTAGGGCATCTTTAATGCATCCACTGACATTAATTCTGAGGGTCTTTAACCACTTGCCGACCGCCGCACGACTATTTACGCGAGCAGTCAGCCCCTCACAGGCAAATCGACGTAGGTCTACGTCGCTAGCCTGTGAGGCTCTAGGGAACAAGCGCGCGCTGCCGGAGGCACGCTCCCGCTCGCTCACGGACCCCCCCCGCCCCCCTTCCCCGCGTGTGTGCCCGGCTTACCCGATGTCCGCCGGGCAGTCGCGATCGTCCGTTAGAGCCGGAGAAAGGCAGGCGGCAAATGTAAACACAGCCGCCTGTCATTCTCCCCTGTGTAAGAATGGAGATCATACGGTTCTACTATGTAGGACCGTTTATCTCTGTTCTTACACCAGTAGCCACAGCCAATCATAGTTAGAAACACGCCCCTAGGGACACACTTAACCCCTCCCTCTCCATGAAAGTTAACCCTTTCCCTCCCATTGTCATTTTTACAGGAACAGTGAATATGTATAGCACTGATTACTGTAGTAATGTCACTGGTAACCCCAAAAGTGTCAAAAATGTCAGTCAAGGGTCCGATCTGTTAGTAAACGCAATAACTTTTGCGCAAACCAATCAAAATACGCTTTTTGCCATTTTTTTTTTTTTTTTTACCAAACACGTAGCAGAAAAAAATTGGCCTAACATGTTAAAAAATTTTGATTTTTAAATTTGTTTTTTGGGGAATTTCATATAAAAAAAATGTGAAAAATATTATTTTTGCAAAATTGACGCACTTTTGTTGTTTATAGAGCATGATCAAAAAATCGTACAGGTGATCAAATACCACCAAAAGAAAGCTCTGTTTATGGGGAAAAAAGGACGTGAAATTTGTTTGGGTACAGCGTCGCATGACCGCGCAATTGTCCGTTAAAGCAACGCAGTGCCGAATCGCAAAATAGGCCCTGGTAAGGAAGGGGTTAAAATCTTCCGGGGCTTAAGTGGTTAATGCGTTCACTGACATTAATGCTGGGGGGGGTCTTTAATGCGTCCACTGACACCAATACTGGGAGATTTTAATGCATCCACTGACACCAATGCTGGGGGATGGGGGGGGGGGGTTTAACTGCGTCCACTGACATTAATGCTGAGGGGTTTTAATGCGTCCACTGACATCAATGCTAGGGGTCTTTTTTGTGTCCACTGACACCAATGCTGGGGGATCTTTAATGCATCCACCGACATCAATGCTGCGAGTTTTATAGCGCCCACTGAATTCAGTGCTGAGGGTCTTTATTGCATCCCCTGGTACCAATGCTGGGGGTCTTTAATGCATTCCCTGACATCAATGCTGCGGGTTTTAATGCATCCACTGACATCATTGCTGGAGATTTTAATGCGTCCATCGGCACCAATGCTGGAGGGTTATTAATGTGGGGGAGGGGGTTAATAATACTGGCACCTGTGCTAGGGGTTAATAATGCAGCCTCTGACACCAATGCTAGGGGATCTTAAATGCATCCACTGACATTAATGCCGGGGGTCTTTAATGCGTTCACTGACATCAATGCTGGGGAAGGGGGGGTTAATGCGTCCACTGACATCAATGCTGAGGGGTTTTAATGCATCCACTGACATCAATGCTGGGGGGGTTTAATGCGTCCGCTGACACCAATGCTGAGGGGTTTTAATGCATCGACTGACATCAGTGCTGAGGGGGTCTTTTTTGTGTCCACTGACACCAATGCTGGAGGTCTTTAATGCATCCACAGACATCAATGGTGGGGGTTATTAATGTATTCACTGACATCAATGCTGGGGGTTTTAATGTGTCCACTCAATTCAATGCTGGGGGTTTAATGCGTCCACCGACACCAATGCTTGGGGTCTTTAATGCATCCACTGTCAGAGTGTGTGGCGAGGAGAGCTGATCAGCGGCTCCTCCTCAAAGGGAAGCCTAGGAAAGGTAATCAGGGCACTGTTCATCAGTGCCCTGATTACTGTAAAGTAAAAAACAGTGCCCATAAGTCCCCCCCAAGCAATGCCCATCAGTGCCCACCATCAGTGCCCATAGTGTTGCCAGTCAGTGGCTGCCCATCAGTGCTGCCCGTCAGTGCCCATCAGTGCCGCTTCTTAGTGCCCATCAGTACTGCCTTTCAGTGCCGGCTATCAGTGCCCATCAGTGCAGCATATTAGTACCTCCTCATCAGTGCCACCTCATCAGTGCCCATCAGTGCGGCCTATCAGTGCCCATCAGTCCCGTCTCATCAGCGCATTTCCTTCTGTGCCTGTTAACTGTTGGCGCTTTAAGTTCCCTTTAGTCCATTTCCCTTTTAAATGGTAGCTTTTACGCCCATCTAACAGCATATAAATTCCTTGTCCTTCCTTCTCCCTGTACACTTGAAAAAGGACTGCGCATGCCCAGTGGAGCCGCCGTGCATGCTCTGAAACACGTTGTGTTCTCCTTCCGCCCGCTGGGTGTTAGGAAACACCCCCTAGGCTCACACTTAACCCTTTGATCGCCCCTGGGTTAACCCCTTCCCTGCCAGTGTCAGTACAGTAACAGTGCATATTTTTAGCACTGATTACTGTAGTAATGTCACTGGTCCCCCAAATGTCAGTTAGGTGTCCGATCTGTCCACTGCAATGTCCCAGTCCCACTAAAAATAGCTGATCGCCACCATTACTAGTAAAAAAAATAAAAATAAAAATGACATAACTCTTTCCCCTAGTTAGTAGACGTGATAACTTTTTTGCGCAAACCAATCAATCAAAATACGTTTATTGGGATTTTTTTTTTTTGCAACTTCTTAACATACTAGAAGAGATGAGTGTAGAAGGCGATGTGAAGTCCCTCTAGAGGAACATTGGCCAGGATGAGGCGCTTCGAGCAGTTAAATGGTCTTTAAAAGAGAAATCTTCGCTTAAGATGGAACAACAGATATTTCTGGGGGAAATGTTGGACCGAGCCTTGGGTAGCAACTATTTTTGGCATGATGGAACATATTTCCGTCAACATAAGGGAGTTGCGATGGGAGCTAAGTAAGCACCCAGCGTGGCAAATATCTTCTTAAAGTGGAACTGCGCTGATCTGCTTCCTCCCCCCCTCCAGGAGCTCTGTTTTGCTTGCATATTTATTGTAATCTATTGCATCTGACCCTATCGGGAAAGTTTTTTTTTTTATTTTTTATTCAATGACTTATAATTTTATGGTACTACACCATGAGGAGTCCACCTCTCTCTCTTTGCCTTTCTGGGGATTTTCGCATAAAGCGTCCACCTAGTGGAGAGGACCCATCGGGAGGACAAGTTGAGGACCTGTACTAAGATCATAGAGATCTAATAAGCCTGCTTGGATCTCTAATATATATATATAAACTTAGACACCCACTGTCAAGTCCAAATATCTTTGCACTTTAGGAGGAGTCAGTCACTTGCCTGCTATAATGTGGAAACACTGCTGCTACTTAAACAAATACTGGATAATATTTGGAAATACAGAAATGGAAAAGAAGTAGCGCATGAAATCACTGTTAGATGACTTAAAGTGTAAAAAGCATGCTTGTCAAAGATACTGCTTGATAAACACTCAAAAAAATATAAAGAAAAGCAATGTCCTTCAAGTCCATAAAATCCAGGAGTGCGTGAAGTATATAAATGGATCACCATCCACCACCAGGTGTCACACCGATAGATAGCAGAAATGGCAACTCACCAGAAAACGATGCTCAAGTGTTCTCACACCAGAGCAAACTGAGCAGGGATACCATACAGATGTAGGGAGCACACGCATGGAAGACCAGAGTCTCTTCATCACTGCCGCATAGAAGTACCCTTCACACACTTTCCTCAATGTAATGGTATTATGGAGAGAAAGAAGGGCTCCAAATAGTGAAGTACCATCAAAACACTTGCTTTATTCAAATATATAAATTTTGCACTCACATGTAAAAGCATATGGATAGGCATTGAATTCCATATCGGTCAAAGAGGAAGCCTGACTCGTCCAGTGTACTGGGCTAACTCCACGCCAGCCCAGTCCCTTCCGGGTAGCTCCTCTGCCGTGTCACGTGATGTCGGATGTGTGGTCTGGTCACGCCCTGACCGGTTTCGTCATGTCCGACTTCAACTGGAGGCGTGACCTAAACGACAACATCCGGCATCTAAATAGCCCTGCTGGAACGCTCTGCGTCCAATCGGCAATGAGGTAAGTAAACCGGAAGTTAACCAGCTCACCGCACTGTGGAACTTCCGACATCAATAACAACAATAAGGAAACCTGCCATATAATAGATTCACTTTAGCACTGAAAAATGACAATCCAAATCACATAATATGGGAAAAAGATAACATTATTATTCCTTGGAGTACTACCCCGTGCCGATGTGGATCTGCAGAGCATTACCAGTAACATTCTGCATATAAAACAGGTCATGTTAATATCAAGCAGTATCTTTGACAAGCATGCTTTTTACACTTTAAGTCATCTAACAGTGATTTCATGCGCTACTGCTTGGATCTCTGCTTACCTTATGGCAAGAGGGATCAACACTATCTGGTGAGTGTGAATCTCTGCCATTATTTAACATGGAGGGTGCCACCATCACTATATTCAGGAATTATTGCACCTTAGGAAGAGTGTGTTCACTTGGTGGGATATTTTTAAAGGAGCCAGCACACAGTTATTATTGGACTTTTGGACTAAATTTGCACAGTTTTTTTTTCTATTTTATACTTTTCTATTTTTCTCTCTTTTTCCACTTATTTACTTGCACAGAGCACTTTATTGTCATTATTGCTAAATTGTGTTTACTCAATTTGCACAATTATTAATCAGTTGGCTTTCAAATTTGCGCTGCTGATCACATATATAGTTGCGGTTAATTTATATATACCTTATGCCCCTTAGTGGCTTGCAGCATTAGCAGTCATAATTGATCTTGTTTTGTATTTTGTTTTTTCTTTGGCGCGAGTGTTTTTGTGATTACCATACAAGAATACAAATTGGCCTAAAAGAATGAAAACCTTTTGATTTTTAATCTTATTTTATTTATTTTTGGGGAATGTTATACAGCAGAAAGTAAGAAAAAAAAATATTACATATATATATATATATATATATATATATATATATATATATATATATATATAATATTTTTTTTTTTCAGAATTGTCAAAGTCACACAGGTGATCAAATACCACTAAAAGAAAGCTCTATTTGTGGGGAAAAAAAGGACACCAATTGTATTTGGGTACAGTGTCGCACGACCGCACAATTGTTTGTTAAATGGTCATTAAGGGGGCAAATCCTTCCGGTCCTTAACCACTTAAGCCTCGGAAGATTTTACCCCCTTCCTGACCAGGGGGTATTTTGCGATTCGGCACTGCGTGACTTTAACGGACAATTGCGCGGTCGTGCGACGCTGTACCTAAACAAATTTGGCGTCCTTTTTTTCCCACAAACAGAGCTTTCTTTTGGTGGTATTTGATCACCTGTGCGATTTTTTTTTTTTTTTGATCACGCGCTATACACAAAAAAAGAGCGTCAATTTTGCAAAAATAGCAATATTTTTCACATTTTTTTTATATGAAATTCCCCCCAAAAAAATGTAAAAATCAAAATTTTTTAACATTTTCGGCCAATTTGTTTTATGCTACCTATGTTTGGTAAAAAAAATCGCAAAAAGCGTATTTTGATTGGTTTGCACAAAAGTTATCGCGTTTACTAACAAAGGGAAAGATTTTTGTCATTTTTGTTGTTTTTTTAACGCGTAATGGCGGCGATCTGCGATCTTTTTTTTTTTTTTTTTTTTGCGGTATTGCGGCGGACAGATCGGACCCTTGACTGACATTTTTGACACTTTAGGGGTTACCAGTGACATTTCTACAGTAATTAGTACTATATATATGCACTGTTACTGTAAAAATACACTGGTAGTGAAGGGGTTAACTTTATTTGAGAGGGAGGGGCTGTGTGTGTCCCTAGGGGCGTGCTTTCTACTGTGATTGGCTGTGGCTTCAGATGTATGAAGAGTGATTGACGGTTCTACATAGTAGAACCGTATGATCATCCTTCATACACCGGGGAGAATGACAGGCAGCTTGTTTACACAAGCCGCCTGACTTTCTCCCTCTCCCCCGCCGATCGCCGAGTGACCGGCGGACATCGGGTCAGCCGGTCACACGCGCGGGGGGGTGCGTGACCGTGCCTCCGGGGGCGCGCGCTCGCTCCCTAGACCCTCCACAGGCTAGCGACGTAGACCTACGTCGCTTTGCCTGTGAGGGGCTGACTGCCGACGTAGATCTGCATTAGGCAGTCGTTAAGTGGTTAAAGTAAATAAAAAATGATTTTAGAACCACTTTTATATTTTATAAAAGAATCGGTAATGTACTCTGGTGATGTGCCTTGAAGTGACCACATACTGAATATGTACTCTAATAGTGTATGTGTACAAATATAATGTATGTGTGGCAGCAGAAGGGTTAAGAAACAATGAGGACTATTAGCCCGCCCCCTGGGGTCAATGGTACAATAGAGATACATGATCCATCAGCCGGCCAATACAGGAGCAGGCAAGGTGCTCTCAATTAGGGGGGCGGGACCGCACAGCGATTGGCTCAGTGTCAGCGATCTGTCTCCCTATTGGCTGTCACATAGGAAGCTGTGTGTAGGTTCCCGGGCGGTGTGTAGTTGGAGCTGTGCACGGTCCTGGCATCATGGCATCGGCTGGCAGCGCTGCCTCTGCCCACTTCCAGAGGGCCAGCCTGTTGTGGATGACGATCATCACCCTGTCTATGGGGTTCTTCGCAGTAAGAGGGGCGGGGTGGTGAACGATCATTCCATGGTCAGCACATTGGAGGCTGTCATGGGGGGGTGCACGTGATGACATTGATTGGACTAGTACACAGGACATTCCACCGTAGGATTTCTATAGAAGAGGGGAGTCTGCATTACTGGGAATAGGAGACAAGCTGTCATCACAAATCATCACCTACCTGGGTTACCTCTATAGGGGTGTGATCAGCAGACACCATCATTGGATCTAAGGTGGGAGCTGGGTGTACCCCTCCCCCCCATCAGTGGGGGCTGGGTGTACCCCTTCCCCCCCCCCATCACTGGATCCAAGGTGGGAACTGGGTGTACCCCTCCCCCCCCATCAGTGGGGGCTGGGTGTACCCCCCCATCAGTGGATCCAAGGTGGGGGCTGGGTGTACTCCCCATGACTGGATCCAAGGTGGGGGGCTGGATGTACCACTCCATCACTGGATCCAAGGTGGGGGGCTGGATGTACCCCCCCATCACTGGATCCAAGGTGGGGGGCTGGCTGTACCCACCATGACTGGATCCAAGGCAGTGTTGCCAACCGCCCGTAGATCTACGGACAGCCCGTAAAAACAGGGCACTTTTCTCCTGCCCGTAAATGCCCGTAGCAGGAGAAAAGTGCCCGTAAATCTATGGCGGCGGCGGCACTGTCAGAACTGCGCGTGCGCGGCGCGCAGTTCCGAAGATCCCCGAGCTCTCTCGCACTCGCAGAGAGATGCAGACTCGCACTGGATGATGATCGTCGCCGGACGAGTGCCACGGCCCGCCTGCGCCCGCCCCTGCCTCCGCCCCTGCCTCCACCCCCCGCCGTCATTTAAATTTTCCCGCCAGGCGCTGCGCCAGCAGTATGGAGTGGAGTCTGTGCTGCAGCGCAGCTGTGGAGTGTGGACAAGAACTAGAACTCTAGAAGATGCCACTGGACGGACGGATGGTGGAGTGGAGTGGACAGAGCAGACAGGCTGCGACAGCAGAGGCAGAGAGAGCACACAGAAGAGCAGGAGGACTGGTCTGGTGAGTGGGGTTCTGAGCCACCGAGGCTCAGACACTCAGCTAGCAGTAGCAGCGTAGACTGTCACTGAAGTAGTAGAGAGATGAGTCAGGGGGCAGAGGACATCAGTGTCCTGCTCCTGTGCCCCCTTCACCTCTCCACAGGCAGAGTCACACAGCTTCACTCTGCAGTAATGTCACTGATATTGCTATGGAGAGGTGAAGGGGACTTAGGAGGAGGACACTGATGTGGAGAGCTAAGGTAAGGGGGACAGAGGAAGAAACTACTGTGAGGGGGTGAGGAGGGCACTTCCATTGTCCACGCAGGCTCTGACCACCCCCCTGTGCCATGACCGCAGTCTCTGATCACCCCCTGTGCCATGACCGCAGTCTCTGACCACCCCCTGTACCATGACCGCAGTCTCTGACCACCCCCTGTGCCATGACCGCAGTCTCTGACCACCCCCTGTACCATGACCGCAGTCTCTGACCACCTCCCTGTGCCATGACCGCAGTCTCTGACCACCTCCCTGTGCCATGACCGCAGTCTCTGACCACCTCCCTGTGCCATGACCGCAGTCTCTGACCACCCCCTGTACCATGTCCGCAGTCTCTGACCACCCCCTGTACCATGTCCGCAGTCTCTGACCACCCCCTGTACCATGTCCGCAGTCTCTGACCACCTCCCTGTACCATGTCCGCAGTCTCTGACCACCCCCTGTACCATGTCCGCAGTCTCTGACCACCTCCCTGTGCCATGACCGCAGTCTCTGACCACCCCCTGTACCATGTCCGCAGTCTCTGACCACCCCCTGTACCATGTCCGCAGTCTCTGACCACCCCCCTGTGCCATGACCGCAGTCTCTGACCACCCCCTATACCATGTCCGCAGTCTCTGACCACCCCCCTGTGCCATGACCGCAGTCTCTGACCACCCCCCTGTGCCATGTCCGCAGTCTCTGACCACCCCCTGTACCATGTCCGCAGTCTCTGACCACCCCCTGTGCCATGACCGCAGTCTCTGACCACCCCCTGTGCCATGACCGCAGTCTCTGACCACCCCCTGTGCCATGACCGCAGTCTCTGACCACCCCCTGTACCATCTCCGCAGTCTCTGACCACCCCCCTGTGCCATGTCCGCAGTCTCTGACCACCCCCCTGTGCCATGTCCGCAGTCTCTGACCACCCCCCTGTGCCATGTCCGCAGTCTCTGACCACCCCCTGTACCATGTCCGCAGTCTCTGACCACCCCCTGTACCATGTCCGCAGTCTCTGTCCACCCCCTGTACCATGTCCGCAGTCTCTGACCACCCCCTGTACCATGCCCGCAGTCTCTGACCACCCCCTGTACCATGCCCGCAGTCTCTGACCACCCCCTTCACCATGCCCGCAGTGTCTGACCACCCCCTTCACCATGCCCGCAGTGTCTGCCCACCCCCTTCACCATGTCCGCAGTGTCTGCCCACCCCCTTCACCATGCCCGCAGTGTCTGCCCACCCCCTTCACCATGCCCGCAGTGTCTGCCCACCCCCTTCACCATGTCCGCAGTGTCTGCCCACCTCCTGTACCATGTCCGCAGTGTCTGCCCACCTCCTGTACCATGTCCGCAGTGTTTGCCCACCTCCTGTACCATGTCTGCCCACCTCCTGTACCATGTCTGCCGTGTCTGCCCACCTCCTGTACCGTCTCTGACCACCTCCTGTACCATGTCTGACCAGAGTCTGCAGACTCTGATGTAAGGGGGAACTCTGTGCTGGCTGGGTTATGGTAACCCAACCTTCATGTAAATTTGAGAAATATGTTTTTTGACTTTTGTTTAACTTTAACACATTGCTAATAGCACTAGCTATATGTTTATAGTTAAAATATTGATATTTGCATGGTTTAGCACTGAAAATTGTTATTTTAGGTACTTTTTTCAGTGTCCGTAAAAAATTGGTGCTGTCCGTAAATTTTGGACATTCTGCCAGTAAATTTCCCTCCGGGGGTTGGCAACACTGGTCACTGATATTGCTATGGAGAGGTGAAGGGGACTTAGGAGGAGGACACTGATGTGGAGAGCTAAGGTAAGGGGGACAGAGGAAGAAACTACTGTGAGGGGGTGAGGAGGGCACTTCCATTGTCCACGCAGGCTCTGACCACCCCCCTGTGCCATGACCGCAGTCTCTGATCACCCCCTGTGCCATGACCGCAGTCTCTGACCACCCCCTGTACCATGTCCGCAGTCTCTGACCACCCCCTGTACCATGTCCGCAGTCTCTGACCACCCCCCTGTGCCATGACCGCAGTCTCTGACCACCCCCTATACCATGTCCGCAGTCTCTGACCACCCCCCTGTGCCATGACCGCAGTCTCTGACCACCCCCCTGTGCCATGTCTGCAGTCTCTGACCACCCCCTGTACCATGTCCGCAGTCTCTGACCACCCCCTGTGCCATGACCGCAGTCTCTGACCACCCCCTGTGCCATGACCGCAGTCTCTGACCACCCCCTGTGCCATGACCGCAGTCTCTGACCACCCCCTGTACCATCTCCGCAGTCTCTGACCACCCCCCTGTGCCATGTCCGCAGTCTCTGACCACCCCCCTGTGCCATGTCCGCAGTCTCTGACCACCCCCTGTACCATGTCCTCAGTCTCTGACCACCCCCTGTACCATGTCCGCAGTCTCTGACCACCCCCTGTACCATGTCCGCAGTCTCTGACCACCCCCTGTACCATGCCCGCAGTCTCTGACCACCCCCTTCACCATGCCCGCAGTCTCTGACCACCCCCTTCACCATGCCCGCAGTGTCTGCCCACCCCCTTCACCATGCCCGCAGTGTCTGCCCACCCCCTTCACCATGCCCGCAGTGTCTGCCCACCCCCTTCACCATGTCCGCAGTGTCTGCCCACCTCCTGTACCATGTCCGCAGTGTCTGCCCACCTCCTGTACCATGTCCGCAGTGTTTGCCCACCTCCTGTACCATGTCTGCCCACCTCCTGTACCATGTCTGCCGTGTCTGCCCACCTCCTGTACCGTCTCTGACCACCTCCTGTACCATGTCTGACCAGAGTCTGCAGACTCTGATGTAAGGGGGAACTCTGTGCTGGCTGGGTTATGGTAACCCAACCTTCATGTAAATTTGAGAAATATGTTTTTTGACTTTTGTTTAACTTTAACACATTGCTAATAGCACTAGCTATATGTTTATAGTTAAAATATTGATATTTGCACGGTTTAGCACTGAAAATTGTTATTTTAGGTACTTTTTTCAGTGTCCGTAAAAAATTGGTGCTGTCCGTAAATTTTGGACATTCTGCCAGTAAATTTCCCTCCGGGGGGGTTGGCAACACTGGTCACTGATATTGCTATGGAGAGGTGAAGGGGACTTAGGAGGAGGACACTGATGTGGAGAGCTAAGGTAAGGGGGACAGAGGAAGAAACTACTGTGAGGGGGTGAGGAGGGCACTTCCATTGTCCACGCAGGCTCTGACCACCCCCCTGTGCCATGACCGCAGTCTCTGATCACCCCCTGTGCCATGACCGCAGTCTCTGACCACCCCCTGTACCATGACCGCAGTCTCTGACCACCCCCTGTGCCATGACCGCAGTCTCTGACCACCCCCTGTACCATGTCCGCAGTCTCTGACCACCTCCCTGTGCCATGACCGCAGTCTCTGACCACCCCCTGTACCATGTCCGCAGTCTCTGACCACCCCCTGTACCATGTCCGCAGTCTCTGACCACCCCCCTGTGCCATGACCGCAGTCTCTGACCACCCCCTATACCATGTCCGCAGTCTCTGACCACCCCCTGTACCATGTCCGCAGTCTCTGACCACCCCCTGTGCCATGACCGCAGTCTCTGACCACCCCCTGTGCCATGACCGCAGTCTCTGACCACCCCCTGTGCCATGACCGCAGTCTCTGACCACCCCCTGTACCATCTCCGCAGTCTCTGACCACCCCCCTGTGCCATGTCCGCAGTCTCTGACCACCCCCCTGTGCCATGTCCGCAGTCTCTGACCACCCCCTGTACCATGTCCGCAGTCTCTGACCACCCCCTGTACCATGTCCGCAGTCTCTGACCACCCACTGTACCATGTCCGCAGTCTCTGACCACCCCCTGTACCATGTCCGCAGTCTCTGACCACCCCCTGTACCATGTCCGCAGTCTCTGACCACCCCCTTCACCATGCCCGCAGTGTCTGACCACCCCCTTCACCATGCCCGCAGTGTCTGCCCACCCCCTTCACCATGCCCGCAGTGTCTGCCCACCCCCTTCACCATGTCCGCAGTGTCTGCCCACCTCCTGTACCATGTCCGCAGTGTCTGCCCACCTCCTGTACCATGTCCGCAGTGTTTGCCCACCTCCTGTACCATGTCTGCCCACCTCCTGTACCATGTCTGCCCACCTCCTGTACCATGTCTGCCGTGTCTGCCCACCTCCTGTACCGTCTCTGACCACCTCCTGTACCATGTCTGACCAGAGTCTGCAGACTCTGATGTAAGGGGGAACTCTGTGCTGGCTGGGTTATGGTAACCCAACCTTCATGTAAATTTGAGAAATATGTTTTTTGACTTTTGTTTAACTTTAACACATTGCTAATAGCACTAGCTATATGTTTATAGTTAAAATATTGATATTTGCAAGGTTTAGCACTGAAAATTGTTATTTTAGGTACTTTTTTCAGTGTCCGTAAAAAATTGGTGCTGTCCGTAAATTTTGGACATTCTGCCAGTAAATTTCCCTCCGGGGGGTTGGCAACACTGGTCACTGATATTGCTATGGAGAGGTGAAGGGGACTTAGGAGGAGGACACTGATGTGGAGAGCTAAGGTAAGGGGGACAGAGGAAGAAACTACTGTGAGGGGGTGAGGAGGGCACTTCCATTGTCCACGCAGGCTCTGACCACCCCCCTGTGCCATGACCGCAGTCTCTGACCACCCCCCTGTGCCATGACCGCAGTCTCTGATCACCCCCTGTGCCATGACCGCAGTCTCTGACCACCCCCTGTACCATGACCGCAGTCTCTGACCACCCCCTGTGCCATGACCGCAGTCTCTGACCACCCCCTGTACCATGTCCGCAGTCTCTGACCACCTCCCTGTGCCATGACCGCAGTCTCTGACCACCCCCTGTACCATGTCCGCAGTCTCTGACCACCCCCTGTACCATGTCCGCAGTCTCTGACCACCTCCCTGTGCCATGACCGCAGTCTCTGACCACCCCCTGTACCATGTCCGCAGTCTCTGAGCACCCCCTGTACCATGTCCGCAGTCTCTGACCACCCCCCTGTGCCATGACCGCAGTCTCTGACCACCCCCTATACCATGTCCGCAGTCTCTGACCACCCCCCTGTGCCATGACCGCAGTCTCTGACCACCCCCTGTACCATGTCCGCAGTCTCTGACCACCCCCTGTACCATGTCCGCAGTCTCTGACCACCCCCTGTGCCATGACCGCAGTCTCTGACCACCCCCTGTGCCATGACCGCAGTCTCTGACCACCCCCTGTACCATCTCCGCAGTCTCTGACCACCCCCCTGTGCCATGTCCGCAGTCTCTGACCACCCCCCTGTGCCATGTCCGCAGTCTCTGACCACCCCCTGTACCATGTCCGCAGTCTCTGACCACCCCCTGTACCATGTCCGCAGTCTCTGACCACCCCCTGTACCATGTCCGCAGTCTCTGACCACCCCCTGTACCATGCCCGCAGTGTCTGCCCACCCCCTTCACCATGCCCGCAGTGTCTGCCCACCCCCTTCACCATGTCTGCAGTGTCTGCCCACCCCCTTCACCATGCCCGCAGTGTCTGCCCACCCCCTTCACCATGCCCGCAGTGTCTGCCCACCCCCTTCACCATGCCCGCAGTGTCTGCCCACCCCCTTCACCATGTCTGCAGTGTCTGCCCACCTCCTGTACCATGTCCGCAGTGTCTGCCCACCTCCTGTACCATGTCCGCAGTGTTTGCCCACCTCCTGTACCATGTCTGCCCACCTCCTGTACCATGTCTGCCGTGTCTGCCCACCTCCTGTACCGTCTCTGACCACCTCCTGTACCATGTCTGACCAGAGTCTGCAGACTCTGATGTAAGGGGGAACACTGTGCTGGCTGGGTTATGGTAACCCAACCTTCATGTAAATTTGAGAAATATGTTTTTTGACTTTTGTTTAACTTTAACACATTGCTAATAGCACTAGCTATATGTTTATCGTTAAAATATTGATATTTGCACGGTTTAGCACTGAAAATTGTTATTTTAGGTACTTTTTTCAGTGTCCGTAAAAAATTGGTGCTGTCCGTAAATTTTGGACATTCTGCCAGTAAATTTCCCTCCCGGGGGTTGGCAACACTGATCCAAGGTGGGGGGCTGGCTGTACCCTCCATCACTTGATCCAAGGTGGGGGGCTGGGTGTACCCTCCATCACTGGATCCAAGGTGGGGGCTGGGTGTACCCTCCATCACTGGATCCAAGGTGGGGGCTGGGTGTACTCCCCATGACTGGATCCAAGGTGGGGGGCTGGATGTACCCCCCCATCACTGGATCCAAGGTGGGGGGCTGGATGTACCCCCCCATCACTGGATCCAAGGTGGGGGGCTGGATGTACCCCCCCATCACTGGATCCAAGGTGGGGGGCTGGCTGTACCCACCATGACTGGATCCAAGGTGGGGGGCTGGCTGTACCCTCCATCACTTGATCCAAGGTTGGGGGCTGGGTGTACCCTCCATCACTGGATCCAAGGTGGGGGCTGGGTGTACCCTCCATCACTGGATCCAAGGTGGGGGCTGGGTGTACCCACCATGACTGGATCCAAGGTCGGGGGCTGGGTGTACCCACCGTGACTGGATCCAAGGTGGGGGGCTGGGTGTACCCACCATGACTGGATCCAAGGTGGGGGGCTGGGTGTACCCACCATGACTGGATCCAAGGTGGGGGGCTGGGTGTACCCACCATGACTGGATCCAAGGTGGGGGCTGGGTGTACCCACCATGACTGGATCCAAGGTGGGGGCTGGGTGTACCCTCCATCACTGGATCTAAGGTGGGGGGCTGGGTGTACCCTCCATCACTGCATCCAAGGTGGGGGGCTGGGTGTACCCACCATGACTGGATGACAGCCCAAGCTGTCACAAGGGATGTTGTTCATCACTTGTGATAGCAATAAAGTTCGTACAAAAAAGATAAAGCGCCCGTCCAACTTTACTGTTTTTTTTTCCATTAATGTGTTTTTTCCCCCAAAAAATTGCATTTGAAAAACCGCTGCGCAATACTGTGTGACATAAAAAAAAATTACAGCACACACCATTTTATTCTCTATGGTCTCTGCTTAATAAAAATATGTTTGGGGGTTTGAAGTAATTTTCTAGCAAAAAAAAAAAAAAAAGGTAGATTTTCACATGTAGGAGTGAAGTGTCAGAAAAGGCTTGGGAAGGAGGGGGTTAAATCCATCAATCCCTGTCAGAAGGAAGCTGTGCCTTGTTTACATTATAGGGAGCTCTCCGTTCTGTGTCTCTGCCCAACGTTCTGTGTCTCTGCCCAACGTTCTGTGTCTCTGCCCAACGAGCACCCACAGATCAGCTTCTGTTGTAATTACAGCAGAAACGGGCTACCGGCAGCTTGCATATCCCCCAGGCGGAAGTGCAGAATCGTGTGTGTGTATATGTGTATGTATGTATGTGTGTATGTGTATATATATATATATATATATATATATATATATATATATATATGTATGTATGTATGTGATTCTGCACAGGAGGGCTACCCTGTAGCTGTAAATCTGCTATGGGGCAGTCCTTAACCCCTTCCGTACCGCGTCATGTAAAATGACGTCGGCACAAATCCTTTCTCGATCCGGGCCGACGTCATATGACGGCGCCCGGATCTCCCCGCTACTGCGCGCCCCCGGGGGCGCGCAGCGCGGCGATCGGGGGTGAGGCTTGTCCCTCGGACTGAGCCCAACCCCGATCAAGGTAAACAGCCAATGAAATGAAATTTCATTTCATTCAGCCAATGAATGAAATTGGCTGTTTACCACGTGATCGGCTGTGTCAATCACAGCCGATCACATGAGCGGCTCCAGCGCGAGCCGCTCGTTCCTTCCTTAATGCGCGCCCCCGGGGGCGCGCAGCGCGGCGATCGGGGACGAGGCTCGTCCCTCGGACAGAGCCCATCCCCGATCTAGGTAAAGAGCCAATGAAATTGGCTCTTTACCACGTGACCGGCTGTGTCCAATCACAGCCGGTCACAAATGTCATCAGAGAACACGGTAACTAGCTGTCACCGTGTTCTCCTCCTCACACACTGATCCTGTGTGAGGAGGAGATTGTGGTAACAGCTAGTTACCAATCATAGTGCACCCCAACCACACTGATTGCCCCCCCCCCCCCAATAAAGAGCACCTGTCACTAGCCCATCAAAGTACCCGAGTACCTGTCACCAGCCCATCAGGTACTCAGATGACAGGTACTCGGGTACTCTGATGGGCTGATGACAGGTACTCTGATGGGCTGGTGACAGGTACTCGGGTACTCTGATGATGGGTACTCGGGTACTCTGATGACAGGTACTCGGGTACTCTGATGACAGGTACTCTGATGGGCTGGTGACAGGTACTCGGGTACTCTGATGACAGGTACTCCGGTACTCTGATGATGGGTACTCGGGTACTCTGATGACAGGTACTCGGGTACTCTGAAATGTGCAACAAGGGTTGAAAACGGCGCTACCTGAAAAGTGATTGATAATATAGTGCAATAATGTGCAAATGCCTTATTAAAGGGAAGTGACACCGGCAAATAATAAATAACGTGAAAAATAATAATATTTCAAAAAAGTAGAAAACCACACATATCCTTATCAATAACCACAACCGATATGGTCTGTTCATGTGTGGTGAATTTTATCTGTAAAGTAATAATAATAGTGCCAACAAGTGAGCAATTCTTATAGTGGGTTTATTCAAATAGTGATACAGTGTAAATCAAACAATATATAATACATAAATCCCTGGTGGTGAAGTGATGGATAAAGGTGACCAAAGTGAATACTGCAGTGCTGTATTCCTTAGAAGTGTAGGTGTTGTAGTACCCCAGGTGACCACTAAGTGAGGTATATACGACCTGTTCACATGAAGTGGTCCCAAGAGGGGTGGTTAGTGGGGTCCTCTCCTTGTCCCGCAAGGCACCGGCTGGTAATCTCACGGAAAGAAAAGAAAGGGAAGCCCCATCAAGTAGTATGCAAGGTTAAACCAATGCAGAAAGCAGTAAAAACTCACGGTGAAGCTGCCTCGGATCAGTGTAGAGAGACGCCGGGAAGCTTCCGCGTTCCACGGCTCCCAAGTCCGAGACCGGAAGTGATTCCGGGAGTGCGTGATGGTGACGCCGCTCCAGCAGACGTCCTCTGACGAAACGCGTAGGGCGGGTCCATTGCGTCATTACGTCACTTCCGGTCTCGGACTTGGGAGCCGTGAAACGCGGAAGCTTCCCGGCGTCTCTCTACACTGATCCGAGGCAGCTTCACCGTGAGTTTTTACTGCTTTCTGCATTGGTTTAACCTTGCATACTACTTGATGGGGCTTCCCTTTCTTTTCTTTCCGTGAGATTACCAGCCGGTGCCTTGCGGGACAAGGAGAGGACCCCACTAACCACCCCTCTTGGGACCACTTCATGTGAACAGGTCGTATATACCTCACTTAGTGGTCACCTGGGGTACTACAACACCTACACTTCTAAGGAATACAGCACTGCAGTATTCACTTTGGTCACCTTTATCCATCACTTCACCACCAGGGATTTATGTATTATATATTGTTTGATTTACACTGTATCACTATTTGAATAAACCCACTATAAGAATTGCTCACTTGTTGGCACTATTATTATTACTTTACAGATAAAATTCACCACACATGAACAGACCATATCGGTTGTGGTTATTGATAAGGATATGTGTGGTTTTCTACTTTTTTGAAATATTATTATTTTTCACGTTATTTATTATTTGCCGGTGTCACTTCCCTTTAATAAGGCATTTGCACATTATTGCACTATATTATCAATCACTTTTCAGGTAGCGCCGTTTTCAACCCTTGTTGCACATTTCACTTTATCCTTAACCCTTTGGGGTTTGGTTGTTGGCTGCTTACACCTTCACACTCGTTACACACTGTTCTACCTCAGACTCCATAGCGCTGGTCACCCTTGCCTTTCACTCGGGTACTCTGGTGACAGGTACTCTGATGGGCTGGTGACAGGTACTCGGGTACTCTGATGACAGGTACTCGGGTACTCTGATGACAAGTACTCGGGTACTCTGATGACAGGTACTCGGGTACTCTGATGACGGGTACTCGGGTACTCTGATGACAGGTACTCGGGTACTCTGATGACAGGTACTCGGGTACTCTGATGACAGGTACTCGGGTACTCTGATGACAGGTACTCTGGTACTTTGAGTACCCGTCATCGGAATACCCGAGTACCTGTCACCTACCCAACAGAGTACCCGAGTACCTTCCACCTGCTCATCAGAGTACCTGACACCTGAAGTACCCGAGTACTTGCCACCTGCTCATCATTACCCATCACTACTCATCAGTACTCATCAGTACCCATCAGTACCTATCACCTATTAGTATCAGTACTGATCATCCGTACCCATCAGTACAGTATCAGTATCACCTATCAGTATCAGTACTACTCATCAGTACCTATCACCTGCCTGTCACCTGCCCATAAGAGTACCCGAGTACCTGTCACCTGCCTATCGGAGTACTCGAGTACCTGCCACTTGCTCATCAGTACCAGAGTACCTGTCACCTGCCCAGCAAAGTACCCGAGTACCTGTCACCCTTCATACAGCCACCATGTCTAAGTCCAAAAAGGTTAACATACGTCGTCCGTTTAAACCTAAATACCGGTGTTATGGCAGCAGATAGCTGCCATAACCCTGGTATTTTTTTAAACGGTGGACGGTTGGCTTTCCGATAAGGGTGGTCCTAGCGGCAGATTCGCCGCGGGATCACCCTTCCGGGGTGGCGGAAGAGGTGCCCCCCCCCCTCCCGCTGCATTCTGGTCCTTTTCCCCGCTTACCGGACCCGCCGGCAGCGGGGAAAACGATCCGGTCCCAGATCCTCACAGACAGGATGTCGAGTGAGGGCAAGCTTGCCCTCACTCGACTCTATGGTCTTGGAGGACCGGAGCTACGGCAAACGTCGTTGCCTAGCAACCAGTTTAAAGGTCCCTTTTTTTTTTTTTCATTTTATTTAATTTTTTTTTAATTTTTTTTTTTTATTTTTTCTATCTTTTAGTGTACTTGTGAGATCTGAGGACTTTTTGACCCCAGATCTCACAAAAAAGAGGTCCTGTCGTGCCTTTTTCTATTACAAGTAATGTTTACATTTCTTGCAATAGAAATAAAAATGATCAATTTTTTTTTTTTAAAAAAAACAGTGTAAAAATAAAAAATAAATAAAATAAATAGTAAAAAAAAAAAAAAAAAATTAAAGCGCGTTGTCCCCGCGATCTCGCGCGCAGAAGCGAACGCATACGGAAACCCCGCCCACATATGTAAACAGTGTTCAAACTACACATGTGAGGTATCGTCGCGATCGTTAGAGCAAGAGCAATAATTTGAGCCATAGACCTCCTCTGTAACTCTAAGATAGCAACCTGTAGAAATTTTTAAAATGTCGCCTATGGGGATTTTTAAGTACCAAAATTTGTCACCATTCTGTGAGCGTGCGCAATTTTGAAGCATGACATGTTGGGTATCTATTTACTCGGCGTAACATTATCTTTCACATTATGGAAAACAATTGGGCTAACTTTACTGGTTTCTTATTTTTTAATTAAAAAAAGTGATTTTTTTTCCCAAAAAATTGCGTTTGGAAGACCGCTGCGCAAATACGGTGTGATAAAAAATATTGCAATAATCTCCATTTTATTCTCTAGGGTCTCTGCTAAAAAAAAATATATAATGTTTTGGGGTTCTAAGTAGTTTTCTAGCAAAAACAACTGATTTTAGCTTGTAAACACCAAATGTCAAAAATAGGCCTAGGCAAGTGGCTAGGATGCATGATGATGCTCCTTGGATGTTTAGGCCCCTCTATATGGCTAGGCTGTGAAAAAGTCTCACACATGTGGTATTGCCATACTCAGGAGGAGTGGCAGAATGTATTTTGGGGTGTCATTTTTGCGATGTACATGCTATGTGTTAGGAATATCCTATAAATTGACAACTTTGTGTAAAAAAAAAAAAGTTTTTATTTTTTTCCCACATTTTCCAAAAACTTGTGGAAAAAAATGACATGTTCAAAGGACCCATAATGCCTCATAGAATGTACGTTGGAGTGTTTGCTTTCCAAAATGGGGTAATTTTGTGGACTTTTCCATTGTATTGTTGCTCTAGGGCCTTGAAAAGTGTGATAGGTAGTAAGAAAGTTTTATGTGTATTTATGCTCCTAAAACGCCTTATGGTGCTACTTGGACGTGGAGTCTCTTTTTGTGGCCAGGCTGTGTAAAAGTCTCACACATGTGGTATCACCATACTCAGAAGGAGTAGCAGAATGAATTTTGGGGTGTCATTTTTGCTGTGTACATGCTATGTGTTAGAAATAGCTTATAAATTGACAACGTTTTGGGGAAAAAAAAGAAAAAAAAATGTTTTCTTCATTTTCCCAAGAATTGTGGGAAAAAATTATAACTTCAAAAAACTCACCATGCCTCTTACTAAATACCTTGGACTGTCTACTTTACAAAAAGGGGTCATTTGGGGGGTATTTGTACTGTCCTGACATTTCAGGGCCTCAAGAAAGGAGATAGGCCATCAGTACATCTGGTGTGATCAATTTTCAGTAATTGGTACCATAGCTTCTAGACTCAATAACTTTCACACAGACTAAATAATATACACTAATTTGGGTTAATTTTACCAGAGATATGTAGCAGTATAAATTTTGGCCCAAATGTATGAAGAAAAATTAATTTTTTGCAAAATTTTATAATAGAAACTAAAAAAAAGTGTTTTTTTTGCAAAATTTTTGCTCTTTTTTTGCTTATATCACGAAAAAAAAAAAACCCCAGTTGTGATCAAATACCACCAAAAGAAAGCTCTATTTGTGTGAAAAAAATGATAAAAATTTTGTTTGGTTACAGTGTAGCATGACTGAGCAATTGTCATTCAAAGTGTGAGAGTGCTAAAAGCTGAAAATTGGTCTGGGCAGGAAGGGGGTCTAACTGCTCTGTATGGAAGCGGTTAAGTGGTTAACCACTTAAGCCCCGGAGGATTTTACCCCCTTCCTGACCAGGGCCTATTTTGCGATTCGGCACTGTGTGATTTTAACGGACAATTGCGCGGCCGTGCGACGCTGTACCTAAAACGAATTTGACGTCCTTTTTTTCCCACAAACAGAGATTTCTTTACCTGTGCGATTTTTTGATCATGCGCTATAAACAAAAAAAGAGCGTAAATTTTGCAAAAATTAGCAATATTTTTCACAATCTTTTTTTATATGAAATTACCCCCCCCCCCCCAAATGTAAAAATCTCTAAATTTAACATTTTCGGCCAATTTGTTTTATGCTACATATGTTTGGTAAAAAAAAATCACAAAAAGCGTATTTTGATTGGTTTGCGCAAAAGTTATCGCGTTTACTAACAAAGGGAAAGATTTTTGTAATATTTGTTTGTTTGTTTTTTTAACGCGTAATGGCGGCGATCTGCGATTTTTTTTTTTTTTTTTTTTTTTTTTGCGGTACTGCGACCTTGCGGCGGACAGATCGGACCCTTGACTGACATTTTTGACACTTTTGGGGTTACCAGTGACATTACTGCAGTAATCAGTGCTATACATATGCACTGTTACTGCAAAATGACACTGGTAGTGAAGGGGTTAACTTTATTTGAGAGGGAGGGGCTGTGTGTGTCCCTAGGGGCGTGATTCTAACTGTGATTGGCTGTGGCTTGAGCTGTAGAAACACTGATCAACGGTCCTACATAGAACCGTATGATCACTGTTTCTACACAGGGGAGAATGACAGGCGGCTTGTTTACACTAGCCGCCTGCCTTTCTCCCTTTGCAGCGACGATCGGCGAGCGACCGGCGGACATCGGGTCTGCCGGTCACACGCAAGGGGGGGGGGGTCCGTGACCACGCGAAGCAGGAGCGCGCCTCTGGGGGCTCGCGCTCGCTCCCTAGACCCTCACAGGCTAGCGACGTAGATGTACGTCACTCTGCCTGTGAGGGGCTGACCGCCGCAGTAAATAGCCGTGCGGCAGTGATTAAGTGGTTAAAGTAGGGTCAGTTTTTGCAGCATTTTGGGTGCGTTTCTATTGACTATAATGGAAGATGCGTTTTTGAAACAGGGCAGGAAGATGTAGCAAGCAGGACTTTTCAAAAATGCAACAAATTGTATAAAAACACATTAAAATGGGACTTTTTTCCATGCACTTTTGCCATGCTGCGAAGCTGCGTTTTTAGTACAGCAAAAGCTCAACTGTTTGAACAAAGCTTTAGACTCCATTTCAATCGAATGTAATCAAACGGAATGGATTGACCGGGGTACTTTGTTCATTGATACAACCATATTTAGATTATGAGAATATGGGGCGGAAACAGAGATGCAATCAATGGTTTATGATCATAAGTTGAAATGGCATCCTAAAAATCCAAATCCACTTCCCCTTGTGTGGCATAGCAATCAAACGTGTTTTCGACTATAGCTGGATTATTCCAGTCGTAAAAGAAATCGATTTGTTTATTGACGTGAATATGGACCAATAACTTTATCTTGTAAAGGCCCGGGTGATTGGATAGAAATTGGTCAGATAATTGAGGGGTACAGGGATTGTGCAATCGAATTGTAGTGTATATGGCCACCCTTAGCTTAGTTCATATCTGGTGATTAAAGGTCCATACACACGATAAGAAAATAGGAGGTAAAATTTCGTCCGACAAAACGATCTGCCAATTTTTGGATCGTGAGTATAGTGTATTCGACAGCCAATTTTCATACGACAAAAACTGGATGTGCGGTACAATAACAATTTTATAGACTGAACGCAGCGTTCGATTTTTCTTTAACCACTTTACCACCGGAGGATTTTCCTGCTTAACGTCCAGGCCACTTTTTGCAACTTGGCACTGCGCGACTTTAACTGACAATTGCGTGGTCGTGCAACCCTGTACCCAAACAAAATTTACGTCTTTTTTTCTCTTACGTCCTCCGCCTCCTCTAAGTCATCACTACTGTACTGGGTATTGACTTCCGCTCCACAGGAGTAGCTAGGCATAAATACTTAGTCAAAAGAACAAAGGCATTTGCATATACACACCCATGGGGGCTGTCCCACTGGTCAATACCCCCCTGCAGTGACCACTCCCAACCCAGTTTTCTTTCTGCCTAGCGTCAGGAGTAGTTAGGATTCTCAGTGCTGGGGCTACAGTCTCAGCCTTTCTTATCTTTTTTTATTTGATTTTTCTTTGAAAATTTCAGTTTTTTTCTTTGATTTACTAGCTGTTTATTTTGTCAGCTGTAGTTTTAGTTGATTCTTCAGATGAAGATGGATTCCTGCGGAGCTGGGAATTGGACTGACCGCCCTGGGTTTCCAGGGCATAGGGTCAGAGGGACCCCCAGCCCGCCATCGAGCATTCAGCCGTGGTTCGTCCTGGCATTATGAACGACCCATCCCTGCTCGCAGCAGGGATGCAGCCGTGAGGTGGCTGCCTCACTGGACACATCTGCGGTGCTGCAGTGTAATGTCCCTGGCTAACGGCATTCCCTGTCAGATGAGGACAGCGGCTTTCCATTCTGAGAGGCTCCCCACGCCATCTGGTACAGGTAAGTACTTCTGTGTGGGGCCTCTGTCTGGGGTGGCAGTCCTGTGTTGCTGTGTCCCCCATGTCTGTGCTGGTGTGGGCATCCCTGTTTGTGATCCCTGAGGGGGTCTTTTACTGTATGTACATACGCTGCACTATGGTGCTGTGTGTTGTGGGAGCCCCTTTTTCCCTGTGTCACTTTGGTGTTTTCAGGGGGGGTGCAGACGATGTGTTTGGCGGCCACAGCGGGGGAAAAACCGCACGGTCCGCCATTTTTGCTTTGGGCAGGCATGTTGGCTTCACTGTGGGCTGCTTTACATGCTGTTTTGGCGCCTTCCGACGCCATCTTGCGCGTGGCCGAACGATCTTTCGGCACGTGTTCGGCGGCCATTTTCCTGAAGTCTCCCATTCAGTCCTATGGGCAGCCATTTTCCCTGAGTCATTTGCAGCTTATAGTTCAGCCTCTCATGACCTCACTTCCTTTTCCTCTGAAGCAGCTACCTAGGTGGTAACACTCTGTGGGCTCTGCAGACTGTCTCTTCCATAACCTTCTGTTTTGTCATTTCTGGCTCAGTTTTCTTCTCCTATTGGGGGTCTTTTGTCATTGTTCACATATCGGTGGGCTGCGCACTCCGCAGCGGTGTTAAAGGGACAGTACCCTTTTTCTTGCACTATTATTTTCACCTTGGGCAATGGATTCTCAGGACAACAAATTCCCTCCAGCCCTGGTGGGGGACCCCAGTCCTGCTGTGGCCCCTGTTATGCCTGATTTGGCCGCTGTAGTGGCGTCCTTAGTGTCCAAAATGGAGGTGCTGATGGCTGAACGTGCTACTAGAAAGAGGCCCAGATTGTCTCTTTCCTCTGATTCAGATGGTGATATGGCTGCTGCGGCGGGCGTGCCCTTTTCAGGGTCTCGCTCATCCTTAGACCCGCTGGGATCTGAGGGGGAGGCGGAGGGGGGTTGATGATTCTCCCCCGGGGTCGCATGAAGAACGCGCGACCATGGATGCATTGATTGTTTCTGTGAAGGAAACACTACATTTGGAGGATGAGCCCAGTCCTCCAGGCATTGTGTCCTCTTTTGGGACACACAGGACCCGCAAGTCGGCGCAGGTTTTTCCCTGCCCCGCTGAGTTTCATTACACTGTTAATGAACTGTGGCGCACTTTAAAACATCACAGCGCAAACAATAGTGAATCGTATAAAGAATAATTAGGTAATTAGGTTCTACTCAAAAACTCATAAAGTGCACCGTGCAAATATGTGCAAAAATGGCTGGAGTGTAGAAACCATGTAAACATATACTAAGTAAATAAAGTGCCAGTCCAGATAAAATAGTTCTTTAAGATCTCAGTAGATAATAAGATATAAACAGTCCCAAAAATATGTCCCACGAAAGTGCTGGAGTGCCAGGAAGAAAGTGCACAAACATGCAATCTTTTGCGGTGCAGTGAGCAAGTGCCGGTCCTCCCCCTTTGGGTGTTCACTTACCGGACAATGGTGACCCCTATGCTGTATAGCTATAGAGATCGACAGGGCTTGGCTATAGAGATCGACATAAGCCCTGTCGATCTCTATAGCTATACAGCATAGGGGTCACCATTGCATGTTTGTGCACTTTCTTCCTGGCACTCCAGCACTTTCGTGGGACATATTTTTGGGACTGTTTATATCTTATTATCTACTGAGATCTTAAAGAACTATTTTATCTGGACTGGCACTTTATTTATTTAGTATATGTTTACATGGTTTCTACACTCCAGCCATTTTTGCACATATTTGCACGGTGCACTTTATGAGTTTTTGAGTAGAACCTAATTACCTAATTATTCTTTATATGATTCACTATTGTTTGCGCTGTGATATATTTTTCTTGCATTTGTGAATTTTGGGTTACCACAATTTATGAACAGCTGCATTCTAGAATTTTTTTCAATAATTTTAATATTGACAAATAGCTTTTTCACTTATCTTTGCGCTGTATTTGCACTGCACTTTAAAACATCCATTTCTGGTGCCTAGTCGGTTCAAATTACTTTATCCCTTTGCACCGGCTACGGAATCGCGATGGTGTGTGCCTCCACAGGTGGATCACACTGTGGCCGTGTTAAACAAGGCTACCTTGATTCCTACTGAGGAGACCCCGGTTTTTGGGGATCCCACGGACCGACGGTTGGAGTCTCTAGCCTGCCATTACTACGGTGGCGGGTTCCTTGCTCAAACCGGTTTTCGCGTCCGTTTTGGTGGCTCAGGCGGTGGCTGATTGGACTAAGGTGCTTAGGAGCAACCTCGTGTCTGATGCGGTTCCACCTGCCCGGCTGGCTATGGTGGATCAAATTCACCAAGGAGTCATGTATTTGTGTGATGCGGCCTTGAATGAGGCCCCTTTGGTAGCACACCTATCTAGTGTCGCGGTGCTTAACCGTCGACTGATCTGGCTGAAGAGCTGGTCGGCTGACCAGTCATCACGGAAAACAGTTGCTGATTTCTCTTACGTCCTCCGACAGTCGCCGCCTCTTCATATTCGTCACATATGGGGGGTATTAGACTTTGCTCCGAAGGAGTAGCTAGGCAACAGAATATGTTAACAATAAAGCTTTAACATATCCCACCCTCAAGGGGTGGTCCCCTCAGTCAATACCCTCCTACTTCCTGCAACCATATCTCAGTTTTAATGTCTAGCTTGTCAGGAGTGGCTGGCTCTCTCTGTGCTGGGACTTTTTGTCCCAGACTCTTTCTTCTTTTTGATATTTTGTTTGAGTTTTCTCTCTACCTTTACTTAGCTGTTATTTTTGTCAGCATTAGTTAGTTCTTCGGACGAAGAGGATCATGCGGACTGGGTCTCGGGCTGATCCCCCTGGTCGCAGGTCGTGGGTCAGTGGCTTCCCAGTCTGCCATCGAGCGTTCAGCCAGGTAACGCTCCTGGCACAGTGAACGACCCATCCCTGTTCGGTGCAGGGATGATTGGTGAGGTGGCTACCTCACCGGACGCTGTGCGGTTTCTGAACCGCCATTGCGTGCGTCTTGAATTGCGACTCTCCCTGCCTCATGTGCAGCGGCTTGTTCGCCTGTGCGGGTTCCCCACGCCATGTGAGGTAAGTGTATCTATGTGGGGACCTGTCTGTCTGGGGGGGGTCTCAGTCTGGGACTGTGTAACCTGCCTTTAATCACACTGCTTGTCTCCCTATCTCTCGGCTGCATGCTGTGGGCTGCAAGGGGGGGGGGGAGCTGTATGACACTGAGTATGTCAGGCTGGGCAGTGTGAGGAGCTGTGTGCTGTGGGGCATGTTTTTAATGGCATGTTGGGGCATATACAGCGATCGCTGCGGCGATCTAACATGTATCCATATAATGGGATAATATTGTGTGTGATTTTATGCACTGTGGAGCGGCGATTTCGGCGCCAAACGACGCCATTTTACCGGCGCCCGCTCCGGCCGCATGGTTTACATGCACGGCGGCCATTTTCTTGTAGCCTCCATAGGCTTACATAGAGCGCCCTGGCAGCATCACTTCCTCTCTCCTGGAAGCACCGATCGAGGCAGCAGCAGCAGCGGAGTCTCCTCAGGTTTTATCCTTCTATTCCTGTGTTCCATTGCCTGTATTCAGTCTGTATATTCCCTGTGGGGGTCTCATTGTGCCTGAGTGTGGTGCGGTGGGCTGCGCTTGCCGCGCTTGCTGTAAGGGGGCAGTTAACCCTTGGTTGTCTGGCATACAGGGGCAATGGATTCTCAGGAGGGCAAGTTTCCCACAGTATTGGTGGAAAGCCAGGGGACCGCTGTTTCCCCCCCAGGGGGGGATTTAGCCACTATTGTGGCTGGCCTTGCTGCACAGGTGCAAATGCTGGTGGCTGCTCAATCTGCTAAACGGCCCAGAGTTGCTCTGTCCTCTGATTCTGAGGGTGAAGGTGATGGGGCTGTTCTGGCGGGGACCCCCCTATCGGGGTCCCGCTCCTCTCTTGATCTAGTGGGGTCTGAGGTAGAGGCTGAAGTTGAGGGGGTTGATAATTCTCCCCCTGGCTCACCTGAAGAGCTTGCAATCATGGATGAGTTGATTGCTTCCATTAAGCAGACGCTACGTTTGCAGGACGAGGTGTGTCCCCCCGCTGCCTTGGCGGCTTATGGGACGCAGAGAAAACGCAGGACGCTGCAGGTTTTTCCCTGCAATGCTGATTTTCAGCGCGCTGTTAAGGACCAATGGCGCGATTTGCGCAAGCCTTTTGCGGTACCAAGTAAATTTAAGCTGCGTTATCCTTTCTCGCCTGCCACTGATGAACGGTGGTGTGTGCCTCCGCCAGTGGATCATGCTATTGCGGTTTTGAACAAAGCCACTGCGATCCCTGCAGAGGGATCCCCTGTTTTCCGTGATGCCACGGATAGGAGACTGGAGTCTCTTGCCCGTCATACTTATTCTGTTACGGGTTCTATGCTTCTCATGGCGGCCCAGGCGATCGCAAGTTGGACGCAGATGCTTAGGCGCGTCCTAGTGGCCGATTCGGCCTCGGCGGCGACCCTGGATATGGTGGATCAGATCCACCAGGGTGTCATGTATCTGTGTGATGCGGACCTGGACCTGATTCCGTTGGCCGCGCGTGTGCACAGCGTGGCGGTGTTGTCTCGCCGCCTGGTTTGGTTGAAATGTTGGTCGGTGGACCAATCTTCACGTAAAACCTTAGCCAATCTGCCTTATGATGGGTCTCGCCTTTTTGGGGAGTCCCTGGATGTGTTGATTAAGGGGATTACCGGGGGTAAGAGCACTCTCTTGCCCCATTTCCCCAAGGCTAAGGGGGCTTCTGGGAAGAAGCATGCTCATTTTCGGCCCCCTCAGGGGTCCTTTCGTGCCTTTCGGCCGCACTACAAGGGCAAACCGTTCAAGGGCCAAGGCTCTCAGAAGAAGCCCTGGTCTGGGAAACAGAAGTCCGGTCAATCCGGACCTGCGGCCCGTAACAGTTCGGCCTGAAGGGGCGCCCTCACCCAGTTTTGGGGTGGGGGGACGCTTGCTCGGTTTTCTTCAGCCCTGGTTGGCCCGTGTGAGGGACGGATGGGTTCTGGAAATCGTTCGATCTGGTTACAAGATCGAGTTTCTCTCTCGGCCGGAGGGCAGATTTTTTCCCTCAAATCTTCAACTGTCTCCAGAGCGCCTGCGGGATCTGCACCTGGCGGTGCGGGACCTGAGGGCTCAGGGAGTGGTGGTTCCGGTGCCTCATCGGGACAGATTTCGGGGGTTTTATTCCAATCTGTTCACCGTGCCCAGGAAGGAGGGCAAGGTTCGTCCGATTCTGGACTTGAAAGCTCTGAACCGCTCTGTGCGAGTTCGCAAGTTCCGCATGGAATCCCTGCGCTCGGTGGTGGCTGCCCTGGTTCCGGGGGAATTCATGGCCTCCATCGATTTGAAGGATGCGTACCTTCACATCCCCATATTCGAGGGTCATCAGAAGTACCTTCGATTTGCCATTGCGGAGGATCACTACCAGTTTGTGGCGTTGCCCTTTGGGCTCGCCTCGGCTCCGCGGGTCTTCACCAAGGTGCTTGCACCGGTTCTGGCATTATTGAGAGCCCAGGGCATTTCTGTCCTGGGGTATCTGGACGACATTCTGGTTCGGTCTGCGACCAGACAGGGTCTGGAGAAGGACCTGTCTGTCACAATGCAAACTCTGCAGGAGTTTGGTTGGACGATAAATGTTCCAAAGTCGACACTGAGTCCGTCGGTTCGTCTCCCCTATCTGGGAATGATACTGGACTCGGTGCAGGCGAAGGTCTTCCTGCCGGAAGACAAACTCAGGACTCTTCAGGAGGAAGTCAGGTCCCTCAGGGACGTTCCACACTCGTCTCTGCGGACGGGTATGAGATGTCTGGGATTGATGGTCTCGGCCTTCGAGGCGATTCCTTTCACGCAGTTTCACACGCGGGGTCTCCAAGCAGAGATCCTGTCCAGGTGGGACGGGCGACCTCAATCTCTGGATCTTCAGATCTCGTTGAGTCATCGCACCAGGGAAAACCTTCTGTGGTGGCTCCAGTCCCCGTTGGTGTCCGGGGGCAAGTCGTTTCGTCCGATCTCGTGGACGATAATCACCACGGATGCCAGCCTGTCGGGCTGGGGTGGTGTTCTGGGCGTTCTGTCCGCCCAGGGGACCTGGTCGGAGGGGGAGTCTTCCCTTCCGATCAACATTCTGGAATTGCGTGCGATAAGGCTCTGTCTTCATCGCTGGACGGACCGGCTGCAGGGCTGCCCGGTTCGGGTGCAGACGGACAATGCCACGGCGGTGGCCTACATCAACCACCAAGGGGGCACCAGGAGTGCCCGAGCGGCTCGAGAAGTGGCCGACATTCTGTCTTGGGCCGAGACTCATGTCCCGGCGATAACGGCGGTTCACATTCCGGGAGTGGAGAACTGGCAGGCGGACTATCTGAGTCGCCAGACCCTGGATCAGGGGGAATGGTCTCTCCACCCGGCTGTCTTCCAGATGTTGTGCGCGAAGTGGGGTCTTCCAGATGTGGACCTGTTCGCGTCTCGCCTCAACTACAAGGTGAAGAGGTTCGTGGCAAGGACGCGCGACCCTCGGGCAGACGCGTCGGACGCGTTAGTGGCCCCGTGGCATCAGTACAGGCTGATGTACGCGTTTCCACCGATTCAGTTGCTGTCCAGGTTCCTTCGCAGGTTGCACTCGGAACGCAGCACGGTGATTCTTGTGGCACCGGACTGGCCTCGCCGGTCCTGGTACGCAGACCTCGTGAATCTGGCGGTCGACGCTCCTTGGCGTCTGCCTCTTCGAGACGATCTACTGTCTCAAGGACCGATTTACCATCCTGCTTTACAGTCGCTGGCTTGACGGCCTGGCTGTTGAGACCGAGGTCCTGAAGGAGAAGGGTCTCTCTCCAGAGGTCGTTCATACTTTGATCAACGCGAGGAAGTCTTCCTCGGGGAAGGTTTATTACCGTACTTGGAAGGCCTATTTTGCCTGGTGTGAGTCCAGGGGGTTTTCACCCCGCACGTACTCGGTTTCCCGTGTGCTGTCTTTCCTTCAGACGGGTGTCGATCAGCGTTTGGCGCTGGCTACGATTAAGGGTCAGGTGTCGGCGCTGGCCGTTCTGTTTCAACGTCCCGTGGCTTCCAACTCCTTGGTTGGCGCTTTTATTCAGGGTGTGCGGCATCTGGTTCCTCCTAGGAGGGATCCTTTGCCCCCTTGGGACTTGAATCTAGTTCTATCTGTGTTACAACGTGCTCCTTTTGAACAGATCAGGGAGATCTCGTTGTCTATGTTGTCCAAAAAGGTCGCCTTTTTGGTGGCGATCACTTCGGCTCGCAGAGTGTCGGAACTGGCGGCTTTGTCCTGCAAGTCTCCGTACCTGGTTGTTCATTTGGATAAGGTGGTCTTGCGACCTAATCCTTCTTTTCTACCGAAACGAGTTTCGGAATTCCATCTTAACGAGGATATTGTTTTGCCTTCGTTGTGCACGAAGCCTAAACATCCGAAGGAGGTGAGATTGCACTCTCTGGATGTTGTTCGGGCGATAAGGGTTTACCTTACATCGACTGAGTCTTTTCGTAAGACTGACTCCTTGTTTGTTCTTCCAGAGGGTCCTCGGAAGGGCATGGCGGCTTCCGCCTCTACCATTGCCAAATGGATCAGGCAGACCATTGAACAGGCCTATGCCTTGCAGGGGAAGGTTCCCCCTGTGCCTGTGAAGGCGCACTCTACTAGATCACTGAGTACGTCTTGGGCCTGCCGTCATGGGGCTTCTGTAGCCCAGGTGTGTAAGGCAGCGACTTGGTCGACCGTACACACTTTCACAAAATTCTACAAAGTAGATGTTCAAGCATCGGCGGATGCTTCCTTTGGCCGCAAGGTTCTTAGTGCGGCTGTTCCATAGGGTCCCTTGTTGGGGACTCCTGGCTGTTGGGATAGTTTTTTGTATCCCCTGGTTTTTTTTGTCTTTTCCTGGGTTGTTGCTCCTGTTGAGCACTTATTTTTGCTGTTGCCCAGCTGGTTTCCTTCCTTTGGTAAGGTTCCTTTCTTTGATGTGGAGACTGCGTTGCCTTTTCGGCGCGGATGCGTTTCCCACCCCTCATGTTTGCACTGCTTTGGGACGTCCCCATATGTGACGAATATGAAGAGGCGGCGACTGTCGGAGGACGTAAGAGAAAACGGAATTTTTGTAAAATCTTACCTGTAAAATTCCTTTCTCTGAGTCCTCCGACAGTCGCCGCCCCCGCCCCTCTTTTGGGGTTTGAATGTATACTCTACTGCTATTCCACTAAAACTGAGATATGGTTGCAGGAAGTAGGAGGGTATTGACTGAGGGGACCACCCCTTGAGGGTGGGATATGTTAAAGCTTTATTGTTAACATATTCTGTTGCCTAGCTACTCCTTCGGAGCAAAGTCTAATACCCCCCATATGTGACGAATATGAAGAGGCGGCGACTGTCGGAGGACTCAGAGAAAGGAATTTTACAGGTAAGATTTTACAAAAATTCCGTTTTTCCCTATGCTGGTTCTCTCCTTTTTGGTGAGGCGTTGGATACCTTGGTGAAAGGCGTCACGGGGGGCAAGAGCACCTTGCTGCCCCAGAACCCGAAGAACAAGTCCTTTCGCGGCAAGCGGGGGTTCTACTTCTCGATCCACTCAGGGGTCCTTTCGTGCCTTTCGGAACCAAACTAAGGGCAAGCCCTTCAAGGGCCAAGGTAGCCAGAAGAAGCCCTGGACGGGCAAGCAGAAGTCCGGCACCCGTTTCAGGGGTGGGGGGACGTTGGCGCGGTTTCCTCCAACCTTGGCTGCTCCGAATCTCGGACAGGTGGGTTCAGGAAATCATTCAATCAGGGTACAAGATCGAATTCCTTTCCCGGCCGGCGGACAGATTTTTTTCCCTCAAATCTTCATTTGCCTCCGGGGCGCCTGCAGGACCTGCAACGAGCGGTTCTGGACCTTCTTGCTCAGGGGGTGATTGTCCCGGTGCCTCATCGGGACAGGTTTCGGGGGTTTTATTCCAATCTGTTCAATGTGCCCAGAAAAGAGGGCAACGTACGTCCTATTCTGGACCTGAAAGCGCTGAACCGCTTCGTGCGCGTTCGGAAGTTCCGCATGTAATCTCTCCGTTCGGTGGTGGCCTCGATAGACCTGAAGGATGCGTACCTACACATCCCCATTTTCGAGGGTCATCAGCGGTACCTTCGGTTTGCTATCGCAGAGGACCACTATCAGTTTGTGGCATTACCTTTCGGTCTCGCTTCGGCTCCAAGGATCTTTACCAAAGTGATGGCGCCGGTTCTGGGCCTGTTAAGGGCACAGGGCATTGCAGTCTTGGGGTATCTGGACGATCTCCTACTGAGATCGAGTGTCAGCCAGGACCTAGTGCGCGATCTGTCCACCACGGTACAGACGCTCCGGGAGTTCGTATGGACCATCAACGTTCAAAAATCGACATTGTCTCCTTCGGTTCGTCTTCCCTATCTGGGAATGATTCTGGACTCTGCTCAGGCAAAGGTGTTCTTGCCGGAGGACAAGCTCCGGACCTTGCAGGACGAGATCAGGTCCCTCAGGGACAAACCGTCCTCGTCACTCAGAACCTGTATGCGGTGTCTGGGGTTAATGGTGTTGGCCTTTGAGGCGATACCCTTTGCTCAGTTTCACACACGGGCTCTCCAAGCGGAGATCCTGGCCAAGTGGGACGGACTGCCTCAGTCCCTGGATCTGTGTGTCTCCTTGAGTCGTCAGACCAGATTGGCTCTTTTGTGGTGGCTCCAGTCCCCGTCGGTGGCGGGGGGCAAGTCCTTCCGTCCGTTGGTGTGGACAGTGATTACCACGGATGCCAGCCTGTCAGGCTGGGGTGGGGTCCTGGGCAACTTGTCTGCCCAGGGCACTTGGTCGGGGGAGGAATCCTCCCTCCCGATAAATGTGCTGGAATTACGAGCGATAAAACTCGGTCTCTTCCAGTGGCCGGACCGTCTTCAGGGTCGTCCTGTCCGGGTACAGACGGACAATGCTACCGCGGTGGCCTACATCAACCACCAAGGGGGCACCAGGAGTGCTAGGGCGGCCCGGGAGGTGACCGACATTCTGTCTTGGGCCAAGACTCATGTCCCGGCGATCTCAGCAGTTCACATTCCGGTATGGAGAATTGGCAGGCTGACTATCTGAGCCGCCAGACCCTGGACCAGGGGGAATGGTCCCTACAACCGGAGGTCTTCCAAATGCTGTGTGCGAAGTGGGGATCCCCGGACGGGGATCTGTTCGCATCTCGGCTAAACCGAAAGTTGGAAAGGTTCGTGGCAAGAACGTGCGATCCGCTGGCGGATGCCTCGGATGCGTTAGTGGCCCCTTGGCATCAGTATCGTCTGATGTATGCCTTTCCTCCGATTCAGTTGCTGTCCAGTTTCCTCCGCAGGTTAGCCTCGGAACCGCACCTGGTGATTCTGGTGGCGCCGGCCTGGCCTCGCCGGTCCTGGTACGCTGACGTCGTTCACCTGGCAGTGGCGCCTCTGTGGCGGCTGCCAATGCGGGAAGATCTACTGTCTCAGGGACCGATCTTTCATCCTGCTTTACAGTCGCTGGCTTTAACAGCCTGGCTGTTGAGACCCAGGGACAAGGGTCTCTCCCCGGAGGTTATCCCTACTCTAATCAAGGCTAGGAAATCCTCCTCTGGTAAGATATATTACCGTACCTGGAAAGCTTATTTTGCCTGGTGTGAGTCCAGGGGGTTCTCCCCTCGTTCTTACTCGGTGTCGAGAATCTTGGCTTTCCTCCAGTCTGGAGTGGACCAGCGCTGGCCACAATAAAGGGCCAGGTGTCTGGACTGGCTATCCTGTTCCAAAGCCCTGTGGCGTCTCATTCCTTGATTCGCACCTTCATTCAAGGTATGCGACATTTGGCTCCTCCCAGGAGGGAGCCTTTACCTCCATGGGACTTGAACTTGGTTCTGTCCGTGCCACAGCATGATCCCTTTGAGAACATCAGGGAGATATCGTTGCCTCTGCTGTCAAAAAAGGTTTCTTTTTTAGTGGCGATCACTTCGGCTCGCAGAGTGTCGGAGCTGGCGGCGTTGTCTTGCCGCTCCCCTTACTTGATAATTCACAAGGATAAGGTGGTTTTGCGACCACCCCCGTCCTTTCTTCCCAAGGTGATCACTGAGTTCCACCTTAATGAGGACATTGTCCTGCCTTCGCTTTGTACGAAGCCTAAGCATCCAAAGGAGATTGCCTTGGATGTCGTCAGAGCGATCAGGGTTTACCTGTCGTCTACGGAATCCTTTCGGAAGACGGATTCCCTCTTTGTCCTTCCTGAGGGATCTCGGAAGGGCATGGCTGCGTCTGTAGCAACTATTGCCAAATGGATCAGACAGACCATTGAGCAGGCTTATGCTTTGAAGGGACGGGTTCCACCCTTCCCTGTTAAGGCGCACTCTACTAGATCTTTGAGTGCGTCCTGGGCCTATTGGAATCGGGCCTCGGTGGCCCAGGTGTGCAAGGCTGCGACTTGGTCGTCGGTGCACACTTTTTCCAAATTCTACAAAGTAGATGTTCTGGCATCAGCTGATGCTTCCTTTTGGCCGCAAAGTTCTCAGTGCGGCAGTGCCGTGAAGGACCCTTGAATTTTTTTTCTGGGTCCCTGGCTATTGGTATTTGCTTTCCTGGGCTGTTGCTCCTGTTGAGCATTTGTTTTTTTCTGTTGCCCAGTAGGTTCTCTTACGGTGCATGTAAGATTCCTTTCTCTGATGTGGGCACTGCGTTGCCTTTTCTATGGTTGCGTTTCCCACCCCTCATGTCTATACTGCTTTGGGACATCCCAACAGTGATGACTTAGAGGAGGCGGCGACTGTCGGAGGACGTAAGAGAAAACTGAATTTTTGTAAAATCTTACCTGTAAAATTCCTTTCTCTGAGTCCTCCGACAGTCGCCGCCCCCGCCCCTCTTTTGGGGTTCTTATTACCTACTGCTATGCTACCAAACTGAGTTGGGAGTGATACTGCAAGGGGGGTATTGACCAGATGGGACAGCCCCCATGGGTGTGTATATGAAAATGCCTTTTGTTTTTAACTAAGTCTATATGCCTAGCTACTCCTGCGGAGCAGAGGACAATACCCAACAGTGATGACTTCGAGGAGGCGGCGACTGTCAGAGGACTCAGAGAAAGGAATTTTACAGGTAAGATTTTACAAAAATTCCGTTATTATTCGCACAGGTCAATGTGGTGACAGGCAGATCATCCTCATGAGTAAAGTGTCCAGATGATGGTGTGGGCTGGAGGGTGACACAGAAGTCGTGAGTATCAGTGCAGGCACTGCTGTGTACAAAGAGCTGATTGCAGCAGCAGGGAGATGTGTATTGAATGGCGCTGTCTAACTGCTGCCGTGCCTCACACAGAAGCGTCGGCAGCTGGATGCTGGAAATGGCTTCATCCCCAGACGCCGGATCCTCCACGGATACCGGCGAGGGTGACGCCACTTTACTCATGAGGATGACCTGCCTTTCCCCACATTGACCTGTGCCAATTTCAATGTAAGTGTGCGAATAATAAATGTGTTTTTCTCTTACGTCCTCCGACAGTCGCCGCCCACTTCATATTCATCACCAATGGGGTTATGTCCTTTATTCCGTAGGAGTAGCTAGGCAATAGAATATGTTAGTACAAAGACTTTTAACATATCCCACCCCCAGGGGGTGGTCCCCTCAGTACATAACCCTCCACTTCCTGTATCCAACTCAGTTTCATTTGTCTAGCTGTCAGGAGTAGCTGGACGTTTCTGTGCTGGGGCACCTTGTCTCAGCTCTCTTTCCTTTCTTTGGATTTTATTTCAGTTTTTTCTCTCTTTCTTGTTAGCTGTTATTTTACCAGCGTTAGTTAGTTCTTCGGAAGAAGAGGATCATGCGGGCTGCGTCTCGGGCTGACCCCCCCTGGTAGCAGGCTGTGGGTCAGTGGCTTCTCAGCCCGCCATCGAGCGTTCAGTCAGGTACCGCTCCTGAGTTTTCTGAACGACCCATCCCTGTTCCGTGCAGGGATGCTAGGGTGAGGTGGCTACCTCACTGGACGCTGTGCGGTTTCTCAACCCACCCTCTGCTGCGTCCTGGATGCGACTCTCCCTGTCTCATGTACAGCGGCTTGTTCGCCTGTGCGGGTCCCCCACGCCATGTAAGAGGTAAGTGTATCTATGTGGGGACCTGTCTGTCTGGGGGGTGTCAGTCTGGGACTGTGTTACCTTGCCCTGTGTTCACACTATTGATGTTTCCCTATCTCTCACACTGCATGCTGTGGGCTGCATGGAGGGGGGGCTGTGCTGCACTCTGTGTCAGTCTGACTGTGTGAACGGCTGTGTGCTGTGGGGCTTGATGCTATCATGCTTGGGGCACATTACAGCGCCGCTGCGGCGGTCCACCATGTTATTCATGACTTATGGTGTATTTTCATTTCACCTTCATGAGGTGAGGGAGCGGCGGTTTCGGCGCCAAACGGCGCCATTTTGGCTGTGCTCGCTCCGGCCGCATGGTACACATGCATGGCGGCCATTTTCTTGTAGCCTCCATAGGCTTTCATAGAGCGCCCTGCATATCAGCATTTCCTTTCCTTCAGGAGCACCGCAGGCAGCAGCAGCAGCACCGATCTCTCCAGGTTCATTTCTTTTTATTCCCTGTATCCTGCCTTGGTATACTTGTCCCTGTGGGGGTCCCTTGTGTGGGATGCCTAGTGTGAGTGGGCTACGATCGCAGCGCTCTCTTAAAGGGGCGGTCACCCTTTTATTTTTGCTGCTACAAGGGCATGGATTCTCAGGAATACTAGTTTCCTGCCAATTTAGTGGGAAGCCAGGGGACTGCGGTTCCCCCCCCCGGGGGGGGATTTGGCTGCGATTGTGGCTAGCCTTGCGACTCAGGTGCAAATGCTGGTGGTTGCTCAATCCTCTAAAAGGCCCAGAGTTTTCGATTTCCTCTGTTTCAGAGGGTGATGGTACTGGGGCTGCTGTGGCAGAGATCTCCTTATCGGGGTCTCGTTCCTCCCTGGACCTTATAGGGTCAGAAATGGAGGCTGAGGTAGAGGGGGTTGATAATTCTCCCCCTGGCTCGTCTGAAGAGCTTGCACTCATGGATGAATTGGTTGCTTCTATCAAGCAAACTCTGCGTTTGGAGGAGGACACATGTCCTCCAGCTGCCTTGGCGGCTTATGGGACGCAGAAAAGGCGCAAATCATCGCAGATGTTTCCATGCTCTGATGATTTTCAGCGCGCTGTGAAAGAACGATGGCGTAATATACGCAAACCTTTTGCTGTACCAAGTAGGTTTAAGCTGCGCTATCCTTTTACGCCCGCTACTGATGGGCGTTGGTGTGTCCCACCTCCGGTGGACCATGCGTTAGCAGTTTTGAACATGTCCACTGCGATTCCTGCTGAAGATACCCCGGTGTTCCGGGATGCCACGGACAAGAGGATGGAGTCTATGTTAAAAGCTTTAATTGCTTCACTTATGGCGGCCCAGGCGGTCGCGAGCTGGACGCAGGTGCTTAGGCGTGTCCTGGTGGCTGATTCTGCCCCCCAGGCGACTTTGGATATGGTGGATCAAATCCACCAGGGTGTCATGTATTTGTGTGCTGCGGACCTGGATATGGTTCCGTTGGCTACACGTGTACACAGTGTGGCGGTGTTATCTCGCCGCCTGGTTTGGTTGAAGTGTTGGTCTGTGGATCAATCTTCACGTAAGACCTTGGCCAATCTGCCTTTTGATGGATCTCGCCTTTTTGGCGAATCCCTGGATGCCCTCATTAAAGGGGTCACGGGGGGTAAGAGCACGCTCTTACCTCAATCCCACAAGACTGAGACGGCTCCTGGAAAAAAGAATGCTTTCTTTCGGCCCCCTCAGGGGTCCTTTCGTGCCTTTTCGGTCACACTTTGGGGCAAGCCGTCCAAGGGTCAAGGCTCCCGCAAGAAGCCGTGGGCAGGTAAGCAGAAGTCCGGCCAATCCGGTTCTGCGGCCCACAACAGTGCGGCCTGAAGGGGCGCCCTCACCCAATTCACAGGAAATCGTTCGATCTGGTTGCTAGATCGAGTTTCTCTCTCGGCCGGAGAGCAGATTTTTTTCCCTCAAGTCTTCTCTTATCCCCGGAGCGTTGCGGGACCTGCATCTAGCGGTGCAGGACCTGAGGGCTCAGGGAGTGGTGGTCCCGGTGCCTCATCGGGACAGATTTCGAGGGTTCTATTCCAATCTGCTCACCGTGCCCAGGAAGGAGGGCTAGGTGCGTCCGATTCTGGACTTGAAGGCGCTGAACCGCTTTGTGCGGGTGCGCAAGTTCTGCATGGCATCCCTGCGGTCGGTGGTGGCTGCCCTGGTTCCGGGGGAGTTCATGGCTTCCATCGACTTGAAGGATGCGTATCTTCACATCCCGATTTTCGAGGGTCACCAGAGGTACCTTCGATTCGCCATAGCGGAAGATCATTACCAATTTGTGGCGTTGCCTTTTGGTCTCGCCTCGGCTCCGAGGGTGTTCACCAAAGTGCTGGCACCGGTTCTGGCTTTGTTGAGGGCCCAGGGCATTTCGGTTCTGGGGTATCTGGACGATATTCTGGTTCGGTCTGCGACCAGCCAGAGTCTGGAGAAGGATCTGTCCGTCACGTTGCAGACTCTGCAGGAGTTTGGTTGGACGATCAATTTTCCAAAGTCGACATTGTGCCCATCGGTTCGGTTTTCTTACCTGGGTATGATTCTGGACTCTGTCCAGGCGAAGGTCTTCCTGCTGGAAGAAAAACTCGCAGCTCTTCAGGAGGCAGTCAGGTCCCTCAGGGACGTTCCATCTTCGTCCATTAGGACGTGCATGCGGTGTCTGGGATTGATGGTCTCGGCTTTCGAGGCGATTCCCTTCGCCCATTTTCACACACGGGATCTCCAAGCGGAGATATTGTCCAAGTGGGATGGGCGTCCGCAGTCTCTGGATCTCCAGATGTCATTGAGTTCTCGGACCAGAAGGGCTCTTCTGTGGTGGCTTCAATCCCCCTCTGTATCGGGGGGCGAGTCTTTTCGTCCCCTTTCGTGGACGGTGATCACCACGGACGCCAGCCTGTCGGGCTGGGGTGGTGTTCTGGGCGTTCTGTCCGCCCAGGGTGTTTGGTCGACGGAGGAATCCTCCCTTCCGATCAACGTTCTGGAACTGCGAGCGATACTCCTCTGTCTTCGTCGTTGGACGGACAATCTTCACGGCTACCCGGTTCGGGTGCAGACGGACAATGCCACGGCGGTGGCTTACATCATTCACCAAGGGGGCACCAGGAGTGCCCGGGCGGCGCGAGACGTGGCCGCGATTCTGTCTTGGGCCGAGACGCATGTCCCGGCAATATCGGCAGTTCACATTCCGGGGGAGGAAGTTTGGCAGGCGGATTATCTGAGCCGCCAGACCCTGGACCAGGGGGAATGGTCCCTTCACCCGGCTGTCTTCCAGATGTTGTGCGCGCGGTGGGGTCTTCCGGAGGTAGACCTGTTCGCGTCTCGTCTGAACGACAAAGTACCACGGTTCATGGCAAGGACGCGCGATCCTCGGGCAGACGCGTCGGACGCGTTGGTTGCCCCGTGGCATCAGCACCAACTGATGTATGCGTTCCCACCGATTCAATTGCTGTCCAGGTTCCTTCGCGGAACCGACCACGGTGATTCTTGTGGCACCGGACTGGCCTCGCCGGTCCTGGTACGCAGACCTCGTATATCTGGCAATCGACGCCCCGTGGCGTCTGCCTCTTCGAGAAGATCTTCTGTCGCAAGGACCGATCTTCCATCCTGCTTTACAGTCGCTGGTCTTGACGGCCTGGCTGTTAAATCCGAGGTCCTGCAGAACAGGGGTCTTTCCCCTGAGTTCATTCACACCTTAATAAATGCGAGGAAGTCTTCCTCGGGGAAGGTTTATTACCGTACTTGGAAGGCGTATTTTGCCTGGTGCGAATCCAGGGGTTTCTCTCCTGACACTTATTCGGTGTCTAGGGTGTTGCCCTTCCTTCAGACGGGTGTTGACCAGCGTCTGGCGCTGGCCACGATCAAGGGTCAGGTGTCTGCTTTGGCCGTTCTTTTTCAACGGCCTGTGGTATCTGATTCTTTGGTCGGCACTTTTGTGCGGGGGGTACGTCATCTGATCCCTCCTAGGAGGGACCCTCTTCCCCCTTGGGACTTGAATCTAGTTCTATCAGTATTGCAGCGTGCTCCTTTTGAAAGGTTCAGGGAGATCTCGCTGTCTTTGTTATCCAAGAAGGTCGCCTTTTTGGTGGCTATCACCTCGACTCGTCGAGTGTCGGGGCTGGCAGCCTTGTCCTGCAAGTCTCCGTGTCTGGTTGTGCATTTGGACAAGGTGGTCTTGCGACCTAACCCTTCTTTTCTTCCAAAAAGGGTTTCGGACTTTCATCTCAATGTGGACATTGTCAAACCTTCGCTTTACGCGAAGCCAAAGCTTCCGACGGAGGTGTTGCTTCACTCCTTGGATGTTGTCCGGGCGATTAGAGTCTATCTCAAATCGACTGAGTCTTCTCGCAAGTCGGATGCCTTGTTTGTCCTTCCGGGAGGTCCTCGGAAGGGCATGGCGGCGTCGGCTTCTACAATCGCCATATGGATCTGACGGACCATTGATCAGGCCTATGCTTTGAGGGGGAAAGTTCCCCCTGTACCTGTGAAGGCGCACTCTACCAGATCTCTGAGTACGTCTTGGGCCTGTCGTCATGGGGCCTCTGTGGCCCAGGTGTGTGAGGCGGCGACTTGTCGACTGTACACACTTTCACGATATTCTACAGAGTAGATGTTCAGGCATCGGCTGATGCTTCCTTTGTTCGCAAGGTTCTTAGTGCGGCAGTTTCCTAGAGCCCTTGTTACGGGTTCTTTGGCTTTTTGGGATTTTTGTTTGTTCCCTGGGTTTTCTTGCTCCTGTTGAGCGAGTGTTTTGTTCTTATGCCCAACTGGTTTCCTTCCTTTGGTAAGGTTCCTTTCTCTGATGGGGAGACGGCGTTGCCTTGGGCGCGGCTGAGTTCTTCCCACCCCTCATATTTACACTGCTTTGGGACATCCCCATTGGTGATGAATATGAAGTGGGCGGCGACTGTCGGAGGACGTAAGAGAAAACGGAATTTTTGTAAAATCTTACCTGTAAAATTCCTTTCTCTGAGTCCTCCGACAGTCGCCGCCCCCGCCCCTCTTTTGGGGTTTTGATGTACTCTCTACTGCTATTCCACTGAAACTGAGTTGGATACAGGAAGTGGAGGGTTATGTACTGAGGGGACCACCCCCTGGGGGTGGGATATGTTAAAAGTCTTTGTACTAACATATTCTATTGCCTAGCTACTCCTACGGAATAAAGGACATAACCCCATTGGTGATGAATATGAAGTGGGCGGCGACTGTCGGAGGACTCAGAGAAAGGAATTTTACAGGTAAGATTTTACAAAAATTCCGTTTTATTACTTCCTTCACTGACCTGGCGCCCTTTGTTTTCTATTGCATATTTGTTCCGGAGGATTCCCACACCTCTCATAGGAGCTGCCGGTCGCCTGCATCTCTTCTTTGGTTACAGTTTGACAGTGCCTTTGGCTATCATATCAACAGGAACTTTCCTTCTCCCCCCCCCCCCTCCATTTGCCCTGGACATATGCCAGCTCAGGCTTTTGATATCAATGTTTGTTTTTATTGGTTTACTTTTATGCACCTATTATTTGTTTCTTATTCCCTTTTGTATTTATTTATCATTATTTGTATGCACCAGTAAGCGCTGATCCACCCACTTTGGCCGGTGTTGTTTTGTTTGTATAATAGCCTCTCTATTACATTGCCAGCAGTCTCTGACCCTATATTGTACAATGCTAGCAGTCTCTGACCCTCTCATGTACAATGCCAGCAATCTCTGACCCTCTCATGTACAATGCCAGTAGTCTCTGACCCTCTCATGTTCAATGCCAGTGGTCTCTGACCCTCATGTACAATGCCAGCAGTCTCTGACCCTCATGTTCAATGCCAATGGTCTCTGACCCTCTCATGTACAATGCCAGCAGTCTCTGACCCTTTCTTGCACAATGCCAGCAGTCTCTGGCCCTCTCTATACATTGCCAGCAGTCTCTGTTTCTCTCTTGAACAATGCCAGCAGTCTCTGTCTCTCTTGGACAATGCCAGCAGTCTCTGTCTCTCTTGGACAATGCCAGCAGGTTCTGTCCCTCTCTTGGACAATACCATCATTCTCTGTCCCTCTCTTGGACAATACCATCATTCTCTGTCTCCCTTTTGGAAATGCCAGCAGTCTCTGTCTCCCTTTTGGAAATGCCAGCAGTCTCTGTCCCTCTCTTGGACAATGCCAGCAGTCTCTGTCCCTCTCTTGGACAATGCCAGCAGTCTCTGTCCCTCTCTTGGACAATGCCAGCAGTCTCTGTCCCTCTCTTGGACAATGCCAGCAGTCTCTGTCCCTCTCTTGGACAATGCCAGCAGTCTCTGTCCCTCTCTTGGACAACGCCAGCAGTCTCTGTCCCTCTCTTGTAAACTCTTGTAATCCAGGATGTAAGCTATGTTAGACATTTAAGCACACCCCATTTAACCACTTGCCGACCAGGCCATAGCCGAATGATGGCTACAGCGCGGTCAGCTTATTCTATGACTTCCTCATAGAAACGCGCTTTACGGGCGCCGGGGACCCTGCGCATCAGGGATTGTGGTAAAGGGCCAAAGACAGCGACCCTTTACCACGTGATCACTCCGTCCAATGGCGAAGCGATCACTTGTCAACAAACTGGCTCATGTCTGGTTAATTTCTCTCCTCTCACACACTGTACACAACTATCGTTACAGCGTGCGAGGAGAGGAAAGAAACTGCAGCTGCACCCATCCTCTGCCTCCTCCATACCTCAATTATGCCCATCCGTGCCTCATCCATGCCACATCTGTGCCCACCTATGCTAACTCACTGCTCATACGTGTCTCATCCATGCCACATTAGTGCTCATACATGCCACCCCAGTGTTCATCCATGCCACATCAATGCCACGTCAGTGCTCATACATGCCACGTCAGTGCTCATCAATGCCACATCAGGGCTCATCCGTGCCACATTCATGCCACGTCAGTGCTCATCAATGCCACATCAGGGCTCATCCGTGCCACATCAGTGATCATCCCGCCACATCCATGCCATGTCAGTAATCATCTGTACCACATCCGTGCCACATCAGTGCTCATCCGTACCACATATGTGCTCATCCATGCCATGCCAGTGCTCATCCGTGCCACATCCATGCCATGTCAGTGCTCTACCGTGCCACATCCATGACACGTCAGTGCTCATCCGTGCCACATCCACGCCACATCATTGCTCATCCATGCCACATCAGTGTCACTATAGTGCTTATTATCAGTGCCCTACAGTGCCTCACAATTGTAATGGGAAGTCAGGAAATGATGGTGCTCCCTGCATGTTGGGCCTTTGTATGTGGCCAGGCTGTATAAAAGTGTCACACATGTGGTATCGCCCTACTCAAGAGGAGTAGCAGAATGTATTTTGGGGTGTAATTTTTGCTATGTGTTAGAAATATCTTATAAATTGACAACTTTGTGTAAAAAAAAAAAAATGAGTTTTCATTTTCTTTCCACATATTCCAAAAACGTGGAAAAAAATGGCATATTCAAAAGACGCATTATGGCTCCTAGATTATGTGTTGGTGCGTTTTGCTTTCCAAAATGGGGTCATTTTGCGGGTGTTTCCATTGTCCTGGTGTGCCAGGGCCTTCAAAATGTGATAGGTTGTCAGGAAATTATTTGTGTAATTTTTGCTCCTAGAACACCTGGAGGTGCTACTTGGATGTTGGACCTCTTTATGTGGTCAGGCTGTGGAAAAGTCCCACATGTGGTATCGCCATACTCAGGAGGAGTAGCAGAATATATTTTGGGGTGTAGTTGCAAGTATGACAATAAAATGTGTGAGAAATAACTTTGTAATATGGCCATTTTGTGAAAAAAAAAAAAAAATCACAACTTCAAAAAACTCACCATGCCTCTTACTTAAATACATTGGAATGTCTACTTTCCAAAACGGGGGCATTTGGGGGGTATTTGTACTTTACTGGCTTGTTAGGCTCCTTTCACACTATCCGTCCGTTGGACGGATTCCGTTTTTCTCAGCGGGGGATTGAGCCGCAGATCCCCCGCTGAGCAGGAGGATGACAGCTGTGTCTCTGCGCTGTGTGCGGAGACACAGCTGTCAGGTCCCCATGCATCTCTATGGGGTAAATCGGATGGGAACGGACCGTCGGTCCATTCTCATCTGATCCGATCCGCTGGAGGGATGGAAAATAGGGTTTCCATCGTCCAGATTTGACGGATCGGGTGTCAGCGGACATGTCTCAGCTGATATCCGATCCCCCATAGAGATGCATGGGGGGACCGTTCAGATCCGCAAAAAAAAAAGGATAGGCGGATCTGAACGGTCCGCCTGTGTGAAAGGGGCCTTAGGGTCTCAAGAAATGAGGTAGGCCGTCAGTACATCAGGTGTGATCAATTTTCAATGATTAGCACCATAGCTTGTAGACTCTAACCTTCACAAAGACCAAAGAATGTATACTTATTTGGGTTGTTTTTACTAAAGATATGTAGCAGTATACATTTTGGCCAAAATTTATGAAGAAAAATTACTAAATTTATAAAATTTTAAAACTGAAACGAAGAGCGCAAAAAATAAAAAACCCAATGATTAAATACCACCAAAAGAAAGCCCTGTTTGAATCAAAAAAGCGACAAAAATTTCATATGTGCACAGTGTTGCATGACTGAGTAATTGTCATTCAAAATGTGAGAGCACTGAAAGCTGAAAATTGGTCTGTTAGGAAGGGGGTTTAAATGCCCAGTGTGTAAGTGGTTAAGCCACGCCCAATGTTTAGCATGAGTTTAGCCACTCCCATTTTCCCCGCAAAGTGTGCCACATGCTTTTACTATGGTCACACCCAAAATCTCTTGCTCCGTCCCTAATTAGCATAACTCTCCACTCACTTTCTTTCTGCCCTAACAATTTTTTCCCCAATGTTGGCAACTATGCTGTCAGTGTTTTCTTTCCTCTCCTCCTTTCTGATTGGAGGGAAGAGAAATCACTTTTTCACACAGGATCAGAGCTGCCATTATAAATCACGGGGGCCTCGAACAGTCTACCTGACAGGGGCCCCTTCTCCCAGATCAAATCTTTTCCTCCCCCAATCCCACCTCACATCCCACCCCCAATTCCCCCTCCTAGCTGAAATCTACTCCCCCAAATTCCCCATCACAGCTTAAATCCCCCAATCCCCCCCACCATACTATTATTGTATATATTATTATTATTATTATTATTATATTAATTTTTTTGCTATTTTCAGGTACACTGACATCAGTCACCATCGGGATGCCACGACCTTTACGACGCCGATCCCATGGAAGGCGATCACGTCAGGAGGGCGGAGAGTCTCCAGTCGCCCACAGGATGAGAGGCCAACTTCGGAGGAGATGGGAGGACGCAGCCAACAACAGGAGCCGTTCCCCCAAAGATCGCAGGGATGCTGAGCACCACCCAGCGCCACAGGGACCACCAGCCATGGCGCAGCCTATCTCTTACATCTGTATGAGTATGTTGCAGAAGACAGAGAACACTTCACTGTTCTCATAGTTTCCACTCTGCTTGTATGGACACATGGCTTCAACAAACTGCAACTTGTCCCGTGTGCCGGGCAATTATTCCTGAACCATATGATATAGACATTGTGATTATTCAGGTTTTCCTGGGGATTGATGAAAAGGTAGACCCCCATGTGGTTTTCATATATGTATAATATAACCCCTTTTTCTTTCAAAGGCCTGGAAAACAAAATGGAGTAATCTATACCAATATATACAGTTTATTAGCTATTTTTTTCTTCTAGTAGTTACAGTAGATAATGCTGATAGATAGATACTGTTACTTTTTATATTATTATCTGCCTGTAGTAGACATAATATTTGATACTAGATATCAGACTTCTACCACAGAAAGGAGGCCGTTCATGATGGAGCCACCACCTCTCAGGTGAACACTCCAGGCTTTTACCACAGAAAGGAGACCGTTCATCCACTCAAAACCAGACTACAAAACGTAGCAACAAACTCAAAATATAAACAGCTAAACACGTTATAAATTATTTAAAATTACAACCTTCTCAAAAAAGTTGAACTAACACCCAACACCCTACCCATTGGTTGAAGGACATTACATTTTTTCCTTAAGGCACCAGTGACTTTAATGAAATTGTCTATCTTTCTGCCTCTTTCTGTCATCCTTCTCCATTACCTCCCAAACCTCTTTTTGGTAAAAAAGTGTGGAAATAACACTGCTTGGTGATTTTTATTATAGGATCTTGTATGTTTTTTTTCAGTTCAGGAAATAATAAAAATATATATCTTTATAGCTTTTGTCAGTGGATTCATTTGTCTTATTATTAAAATAAATCTATTTGGGCCCCTTTCATCCGTTTTCACGGACTCTGCTTGCTCAGTGGGGATCGTTCCGTAGATCCCTGCTGAGCAGGTGGATGACAGGTCCATCTCCGCTCACTGTGCATAGACAGACCTGTAGAGTCCCGCTCTCCTCTACGGGGAGATCGAATGAAAACAGACAGCCTGATGGATGGCGAACGTATCGCCATCTGTCTTTTTTTAGTGGATCTTGTCAGATTGGTTGTCAGTTGGCACATGTTTGCTGGCATCTGCCTTCCCATAGAGGTCAATGGGTAGCCCGATTGAGTCTGCCTGAAACACTGACCGATCGTGTGAAAGGGGCGTCAAAGTGATGCTAAAGTCTTTTTTTTTTTTTCATTTAAAAATAAAAATGTTATACTTACCTCCTCTGTCCAGTTGGTTTTGCACAGAGCAGTCCAGATCCTCTTTTCGGGGTTCCTCTTCATCTCTCCTGGCCCCTCCCTCCTGCCAAGTGCCCCCACAGCAAGCAGCTGTATGGATACACAGAGCTCCAGTTCAGTTCCGCCCCCCTCTTGCCTCATTGGCTCACTGACTTTTTTTGACAACAGCAGGAGCCATCGGTGCAATGCTGCTGTTTCAGCCAATTGGGAGAGAGAGTCCCAGGCAGCTGAGACTTTCCTGCAACATACCTGGATCAAGATAGGGCTCAGGTAAGTATTAGGGGGGCTGCTGCACACAGAATGGTTTTTTTTATCTTAATGCATAGAATGCATTAAGATAAGCATCTTTCTGATGTTTAAACCTTAAACCTTCTTTGTTTATATGTGATAGCCAGCAGTGATAGATTCCTCCACCTGCACTGCTTGCAAGGCAAGGTGAGATTTTTAAAACGCCTAAAGTGATTGTAAACCTCAGACATGAAATATGAATAAAGCATATCCCTCTATACAGTGTACTTGTCTCAGTTAACGTGGAACTTCACTCTCCCAATCAACATTTATTTATTTATTCCTCATGCTGCTAGCATTTGTAAATAGATAAGAAAGTATATCACATTTACTTGTTTTCAACTTTTTTTTTTTTTCCATCTCTTCAGTTACTTCCTTGTTTCTTGCCTAGGCAAATTATGGCATACATCCCAGGTGTCTTCAGAAGGGGAGGAGGGTTTTTCTCAACTAATCAAACTCTCCTGCATGCCTGCTTGAGCTAAGGGCAGAAGGATTCCAGGAAGTAAATTCTACATAAATCATTTGCTTATATTAAAGATGGCCACTACTAGAAATGTTAGAGGCTTTTCAAAGTGATTTCTCAACAAAATAAAGCATAGAGACATGGATGGAGGAAGGGGGGGGGGGGTTTGCTCTAAATATCAACCACTCGACCTCCAGAAGATTTACCCTCTTTCGTGATCAGGCTATTTCTTGCGATAGGACACTGCCTAACTTTAACTGACAATTGCGCAGTCGTGCAACGCTGTACCCAAATAAAATGTGTGTTCTTTTTTCCCACAAATAGAGTTTTTGGTGGTATTTGATCACCTCTGCGGTTTTTTAATTTTTGCGGTATAAAAAAAAGACTGACAATTTAAAAAAATATATATATATTTTTACTTTCTGTAGATAAGTAGTCTAAGGAGATATAGGCTACCTATAGCGCTTGCTCCTAAAGGACATATAACAAACAGCGTAAAAATATTCCCATAAATAAATATATATAAATACAAGTGAATATGTGTAAAACTGATACTAGTTTAGCAGCTGCTATAGTGAAAAGTAGGCTGGAAGGTAAGTAGTCTAAAAAATAGGCTACCTATAGCACTTGCTTTAAATACATTCAATAGTGTACACAAATAAAATGACATGTATAAAAAAAGAGTCCAATAAATAGATTAAATCTTCAGTGAAAAATAATCGCCAAGTGAAAGTTCCAAAGGAAAAAATGTGCAAACAATTCTTATATAAACGGTGGTTCTTCAGTGCAAAGTTTTCTTAAGTAAAGTGCAGGTGCTGGGTGCCGTATTACATCCAAGTGATAATGGTAGAACTCAATCACTCACCAAATGTTGTGGGTCCTGTGTGCCTTATAACACCAGGACCTATTCAGACTTGTATAGCCCCCTGGGCTAAAGAGCGATCTTTCTGTCTTGCTTCTAAATGGGTAGGGTGATGGGGTCCCCCTCCGTCTCCTCTCACCACGCCAGGGTATATGCAAGAAATGAAGCTCCAGATAGTGTGTTATCTTTTAAAACTCTTTACTCCCAACTGGGCAAAAAATGCATGCACACGAACAAAAAGAGACGGAGGGGGACCCCATCACCCTACCCATTTAGAAGCAAATTAGAAGCAAGACAGATCGCTTTTTAGCCCAAGGGGCTATACAAGTCTGAATAGGTCCTGGTGCTATAAGGCACACAGGACCCACAACATTTGGTGAGTGATTGAATTCTACCATTATCACTTGGATGTAATACGGCACCCAGCACCTGCACTTTACTTATGAAAAATTTGCACTGAAGAACCACCGTTTATATAAGAATTGTTTGCACAATTTTTCCTTTGGAACTTTCACTTGGCTATTATTTTTCACTGAAGATTTAATCTATTGGACTATTTTTTTATACATGTCATTTTATTTGTGTACACTATTGAATGTATTTAAAGCAAGTGCTATAGGTAGCCTATTTTTTAGACTACTTACCTTCCAGCCTACTTTTCGCTATAGCAGCTGCTAAGTATCAGTTTTACACATATTCACTTGTATTTATATATATATATATATATTTATTTATGGGAATATTTTTACACTGTTTGTTATATGTCCTTTAAGAGCAAGCGCTATAGGTAGCCTAGATCTCCTTAGACTACTTATCTACATATATCCTTTTACTATAGCAGCTGCCAATAATATATTTATGGGACTATTTATGCACTGTTTATTGTATGTCTTTTTAGAGCAAGCGCTATAGGTAGCCTCTCCTAGACTACTCATATACATTTTTACTTTCTGCCATAAAACACATCCAATAAAAAATCGAATTTCTTCATAAATTTAGGCCAATATGTATTCTGTTACATATTTTTGGTTAAAAAAAAAAATCCCAATAAGCATATATTGATTTGTGCAAAGGTTATAGTTTCTACAAACTATGGAGAATTTTTGTTTTTTACTAGTATTGGGGGCAATCAGCGTCTTATAGCAGGACTGCGATATTTTTGACAGACAAATCGTACACAAACACTTTTTGGGGACCAGTGACACTAATACAGTGCTAAAGAAATATACACTGTCGCTGGGCTAATGACACTGGCTGGGAAGGGGTTAACATCAGGGGTGAATAAATGGTTAACTGTGTACCTAGCTGCTGTTGTCTGACTGTGGGGGAGGTGCTTGTACCAGGGTAATGCATTGATCAGTGCCCCTGCTTTGCAGAAACACAGGATCTATATCTTCTGTACTGACAGAACGTCAATCTGCCTTGTTTACATAGACAGATTGCTGTTCTCCCTCTGCACCGAACAATGGGCGACTGCCGGCAGACATCGAGTCCACGGTACCTGCTGAGCAGCTCCTGCTGTGTATGCCCCAGACCCGGAAGTTTTGGATCATGTACTTGTGGGCAGCACTGATAGATGTTAATGATGGGCAGCACTGATGAGGAGGGCACTAACAGGCTCCCTGAGCACTGATTGGCATCAATAGTGGCATGGGTGGGCATCCCTGGTGGCCATGGGTTAGCAATCCCTGGTGGCTCTAGTGGCATCCCCCAAGGGTCTGCACTGGTAATCAATGCTCTGATTACAAGCACAGACCCCCCCCACCCTCCACACTTTGCATATGAATGCCATTTCTTCATGGCTGAAAGTGGCCCTCACCATGATTAGCCAGTTGATTGTGACCACTTCCTGGAATGTGTGCAACCCAATCTGGTGTAATTTCTGGTCCAGGGGCGAACGCCCATGTGCCATTTGCAATTTATTTCAACTGCTTCTGGTCCGCGCTATAGCCTATATACGGCTGCAGCGCGGACTCACATTTTCGGGAGGCCGTTTTTAAACAGCCTCCCAGAAACAGTCTCTCGGGAGCGCGCGGGAGATCGTGGTGAATGGCCATTCACCACGTGATCGGACCGTCCAATGAGAGATGATCTCATATGTAAACATATGAGATCATCTCTCATCGCCAGCGCTCCTTCCTCACACGGAGACTGCAGTGTGAGGAAGGAGGGAGAGCTGCCCAGCGCCGGGGACACAAGAATGTAATCAGGGCACCGATCACCAGTTCCCTGATTACAAAAGGTAAAAAACATACACAAATTGCCCACAGTGCCCACATTAAGTGCCCATAGTGCTGCCAGTCAGTGCCCATCAGTGCCTGCTCATCTAGGCACTGATGAGCACTGACTGGCAGCACTATGGGCACTGAGTGTGGGCACTGATGGTGCTGCCCATCAGTGCTCATCAGTGCCAAACGCCAGTGCCCATCAGTGCTGCCTAAAGTGCCCATCAGTGCCACCTCTCAGTGCCCAGCAGTGCCGCCTATCAGTGCTGCCTATCAGTGCCACCTATCAGTGCTCATCAGTGCGGCATATTAGTACCTCCTCATCAGTGCCACCTCATCAGTGCAGCCTATCAGTGCCGCCTCATCAGCGCACATCAGTGAAGGAGAAAATTTTATTTACTTTCAAAATTTACTCGCAGAAAATAAGAAAAACTTTTTTTTTCAAAATTTTCTGTCTTTTTTCTTTTTTTTTTGTAAAAAATAAAAAACCCAGAGATGATTAAATACCACCAAAAGAAAGCTCTATTTGTGTGAAAATTTCATATGGGTACAGTGTAGCATGACCGCGCAATTGTCAGTCAAAGTGTGAGAGCGCTGAAAGCTAAAAATTGGTCTGGATGGGAAGGGGGTTTAAGTGCACAGAAGGCAAGTGGTTAAAGGGATTTTGCTTTATTTTAAAAGTGGTGCACACAGACAACTAACATGTATTGGAAATGTTTTACCTAGGCCAGTGATGGTAATCCTTAACCCCCCCCAGATGTTTTTGCCCTACATTTCCCATAATGCTCATGTACTCTACAGTGTAGGTGAGCATCAAGGGAAATGTTGTTACAAAACACCTGTGTTGCCAAGGTTCATTATCACTAACCTAGGCCAAAAAAAGGTGAGTCAGTCATGCATGAATACAGCGCTGTAGCAATCTTTTATTCAGTAATCGTTTTTAGTGATTTTTTTTATTACATTTTTTGGTTACATTCATCCACAGAGGCTGAACGGAAATTCTGCATTATTCCTTAATTTATATATATTTTTAGTTAAATCTATACATACACACTTTAATTATTTCTTACAATTTAGCCCCACACCACCCCCCCATACACACGCACACACCCCCCCCCCACACACACACCCACCCATACACCCCCATCCCCCCCACACCCCATCCCTCCCCCCCACACACACCCATATACACACACCCACACGCCCCACCCCCATACACCCACACATACACACCCCCCCCCCCCCCCCCCCGCACACACACACACTTCGCTGGAGTAAAGGGAGAAACCATACCCCTGCCGCTGTACAGGGAGAAACCATAACCCTGCCGCTTTCCAGGGACGGAGCCATACACGTTCATACTGTACTGCCATTGCACACACACAAAAAATACAAGAAATGGATTACATTCAAAAGACACAAAAGATATCTGAATTACATCCAGACAAATATGAAGAAAAGAAAACAAAAAAACAGGAGCTGTGTACAAATGAATAAGCTTTATTGAACCTGTATAAAACATCAGTAATCACTCAAGCAGGCAGATGAAATGTGAAATGTTCCCGCCAAAACCCCCAAATCAAGTCCTCTTTATTCAAATTACAGTGCAAAAAGATACGACATATGATGAATAGATAGAGCTTACAATATCCAACAGTCAAGCAAAATAAGTTGTAGACACCTTAGTATTAAGCATAAAACATATAAATATATTTATTTATATATATATATGAATATGCCAAAAAAATCAAACACACACATATATATGTAGTTTTTAAGGAAAGAGTTCTGGGTTCAGCTACGCTAAAACAGTTTGCATTTTTTCAGAGTTTAATGTGGTTCTATATAGGAAACTGTTGGAAGAATTGGCTGAGTCAGGAATCTTTCACTAAATGTAACTGTAGATATAGATATATATAGATATATATAGATATATATATATGTGTGAACCTAGAAATGTAGATAGAGGTGAATACTTTATATAAATCACAGTAGTTAGAGTGATGCTTTATGATGAACCTATTTCTAGTGATAGAGGCCCCCATCCCCCTCGCATGCATGAAAGGAAAGTTTGTGTGTCTATTCCTACAGCAAAAAACCTTGAGAGATAAGGAAGCAGGATGCTTCATTCCAAGACCAATTTCCAGAACCAACTCTGACGGAGAGATAACAGCTAAAGGTTGGGACAGTTGATGTAACCGTCACTCTACCAGATGCAGAAGTGGACATTGATTGGATGAAAAATGCTATTACACTTTAGAGCAGCCCCAGAACACACCTATACCTCATAAATATTCATCACTATAAAAAGTGCAAACCCTATTGTCTGGGTAGATTTTTATGCATGACACAGGCTGCTTTGACTGAACTCTGTATATATCTCCATGCGCATGTAAATAAACAAATTCCTCTTGTTTTCCAAAATCACCGGATCTGAGTTTTTTATAACAGAAACAACACTAATATGGCTCCCCACTCAACCAACAAATCTATTCCTATATCAAAACACAGAAAAATGTGAAAATTTGCAAACTGTTTGAGCATGGGCAGCTGTCTATATATAGATATGCACACAGATATATATATGTTTTTGTTTTTATTTTTAAAAGAAGTCTATAACCAAATCACACATGCTTTTCAAAAATGTCATGAGGACCAGGTGGCTAAGTGGTTAGCAAATCTGTCGTGCAACAGTGTATTTGGACGTTCAAATCCCTGAACTACCTGCAACTGTCTCTGTTCTATATGACAAGCAACACCAGGGCTGTCTTTCCGAATGGGCACACCCGGCACTTGCCAAGGGGCCCCACACACAGGGTGGCAATGATCTGTCGTCCCCCCCCAGGTCAGATTAGTTTACCTGGTGGTCTAGGGGCCCCCCCTGACCAGTTTGTCAGTCTACGCTGTACTGGTTGCTAGGAAGGCCCGCCGATTGGCATCTAGCAACCAGTGACATCCTGAGGAGAGGGGACCCAGCATGCACAGCAGGAGGAGGATCCTCCTCGTCCTCGGCACCTAGAATGGCTCCACCCACCGCCTCCCTTCATGTGCTGTGCGGCCACTGTGGAAGGTAATTAGACTGCTGCAGCAGCTTGATTTTTTTCTCTCTCTCTCTCCATCCTCTGTCTGTGCCGTCCTTTACCTGCCATGTACATCCTCTGTGTGCCATGTACATCCTCTGTGTGCCATCATCTGTGTGCCATTTACATCCTCTGTGTGCCATCCTATACTTGCCATGTACATCCTCTGTGTGCCATGTACATCCTCTGTGTGCCATCTTATACTTGCCATGTACATCCTCTTTGTGCCAGCCTATACTTGCCATGTACATCCTCTGTCTGTGCCATCCTTTACCTGCCATGTACATCCTCTGTGTGCCATCCTATACCTGCCATGTACATCCTCTGTGTGCCATCCTATACTTGCCATGTACATCCTCTGTTTGTGTCATCCTATACCTGCCATGTACATCCTCTGTATGTGACATCCTTTACCTGCCATGTACATCCTCTGTGTGCTATCCTCTGTGTACTATCCTATACTGTACTTGCCATGTACATCCTCTGTGTGCCAGCCTATATTTGCCATGTACATCCTCTGTCTGTGCCATCATTTACCTGCCACGTACATCCTCTGGGTGCCATCCTATACTTGCCATGTACATCCTCTGTCTGTGCCATCCTATACCTGCCATGTACATCCTCTGTCTGTGCCATCCTTTACCTGCCATGTACATCCTCTGTGTGCCATCTTATACTTGCCATGTACATCCTCTGCGTGCCAGCCTATACTTGCCATGTACATCTTCTGTCTGTGCCATCCTATACCTGCCATGTACATCCTCTGTCTGTGCCATCATTTACCTGCCATGTACATCCTCTGGGTGCCATCCTATACTTGCCATGTACATCCTCTGTATGCCATCGTCTATGTGCCATCCTATATCTGTCCTGTACATCCTCTGCGCCATCCCATACCTGCCATGTACAACTTCTGTCTGTGCCATCCTATACCTGCCATGTACATCCTCTGTGTGCCATCCTATACCTGCCATGTACATCCTCTGTGTGCCATCCTATACTTGCCATGTAAATCCCCTGTCTGTGCCATCCTATACCTGCCATGTACATCCTCTGTCAGTGACATCCTTTACCTGCCATGTACATCCTCTATGTACCATCCTATACTTGCCATGTACATCCTCTGTCTGTGCCATCCTATACCTGCCATGTACATCCTCTGTCTGTGCCATCCTTTACCTGCCATGTACATCCTCTGTATGCTATTGTCTATGTGCCATCCTATATCTTTCTTGTACATCCTCTGTGTGCCATCCTGTATCTGTCCTGTACATCCTCTGTGCCATCCCATACCTGCCATGTACAACTTCTGTCTGTGCCATCCTATACCTGCCATGTACATCCTCTGTGTGCTATCCTATATCAGTCCTGTACATCCTCTATGTGCCATCCTCTGTGTGCCATCCTATACCTGTCATGTACATCCTCTTGTGTGCCATCCTATACCTCCCATGTATACTCTGTGTCCATGTGCCCTCCTGTACCTGCACTGTAAGTCCTTACACTGTGTAATCCTATATATATATATTATGTACATCCTCTGTATTCCATCCTATACCTGTCATGTACATCCGCTGTCTCTGTGCCATCGTATACCTGCCATGTTCTCTCTGTTATTCAATAATCCAAAGTGTTTTTGTACTGTAATTTCTTGTTTTTCAATTCCTTGTGTTTCAAACCCATGTTATATTGTCCAAACGTTGTGTTAAAGTTTAAACGCTGATTTTGTTGGAGATACCAATAAATATCGCCTTATCGATAATTTGCATTTTTATTCTCGTGGGTGATTGTGTAGGCAGGGCCCCAGAGCACTGCATTGCCCAGGGGCCTATAAGGCTCTTAGGATGGCACTGAGCAACACTAATATGGCTCCTCCCCAAAAATAAAACATTGTATATGTGTGAAATTAATATATTTTTGGGTTGGTTAGATATAGGAAGTAACACTAATATATTGGTTTTTGCATACCAATGTGTGTGTGTGTATATATATATATATATATATATATATATATATATATATATATATATTTTATATTTATTTATATACATATATATATATATATATATATATATACACAGTGCATTGCGAAAGTATTCGGCCCCCTTGAACTTTTCAACCTTTTGCCACATTTCAGGCTTCAAACAAAGATATAAAACTGTATTTTTTTGTGAAGAATCAACAACAAGTGGGACACAATCATGAAGTGGAACGAAATTTATTGGATATTAAACCTTTTTTAACAAATTAAAAACTGAAAAATTGGGCGTGCAAAATTATTCAGCCCCCTTAAGTTAATACTGTGTAGTGCCACCTTTTTCTGCGATTACTGCTGTAAGTCGTTTGGGGTATGTCTCTATCAGTTTTGCACATCGAGAGACTGAAATGTTTGCCCATTCCTCCTTGCAAAACAGCTCGAGCTCAGTGAGGATGGATGGAGAGCGTTTGTGAACAGCAGTTTTCAGTTCTTTCCACAGATTCTCGATTGGATTCAGGTCTGGACTTTGACTTGGCCATTCTAACACCTGGATATGTTTATTTGTGAACCATTCCATTGTAGATTTTGCTTTATGTTCTGGATCATTGTCTTGTTGGAAGACAAATCTCCGTCCCAGTCTCAGGTCTTTTGCAGATTCCATCAGGTTTTCTTCCAGAATGGTCCTGTATTTGGCTCCATCCATCTTCCCATCAATTTTAACCATCTTCCCTGTCCCTGCTGAAGAAAAGCAGGCCCAAACCATGATGCTGCCACCACCATGTTTGACAGTGGGGATGGTGTGTTCAGGGTGATGAGCTGTGTTTCTTTCACGCCAAACATAACGTTTTGCATTATTGCCAAAAAGTTTGATTTTGGTTTCATCTGACCAGAGCACCTTCTTCCACATGTTTGGTTTGTCTCCCAGGTGGCTTGTAGCAAACTTTAAACTACACTTTTTATGGATATCTTTAAGAAATGGCTTTCTTCTTGCCACTCTTCCATAAAGGCCAGATTTGTGCAGTATACGACTGATTGTTGTCCTATGGACAGAGTCTCCCACCTCAGCTGTAGATCTCTGCAGTTCATCCAGAGTGATCATGGGCCTCTTGGCTGCATCTCTGATCAGTCTTCTCCTTGTATGAGCTGAAAGTTTAGAGGGACGGCCAGGTGTTCGTAGATTTGCAGTGGTCTGATTCTCCTTCCATTTCAATATTATCGCTTGCACAGTGCTCCTTGGGATGTTTAAAGCTTGGGAAATCTTTTTGTATCCAAATCCGGCTTTAAACTTCTCCACAACAGTATCTCGGACCTGCCTGGTGTGTTCCTTGTTCTTCATGATTCTCTCTGCGCTTTAAACGGACCTCTGATCCGGGGACGCAGCCTTAAACTTGGTACAAACAAAACAGTGAGCAGGAGTAGGGAAGAGGCCTGGGGCCAAGGGGGGGGGGGGGGGGGGCAACCAGGGGCAACCAGACCCGCAAGTCAGCAAGAGCAGGCCCTGAAGGCAAGCGTTCAGCACCGTCCGGCCACCCAGCCAAGTACCTCACCGCCCCCCAAAGGGAACATACTCACAAACCAAGGGGGACACTACGAGGTAAACAGTTCAGCGGGTCATCCAGCGTAAAACCTCAGGTCATTTAAGGATGAGAATCAGGGGCGCGCTCTAGGAAGCGACTCCAGCCATTGCATAGTATCCTCAGGGGATGTAAAAAATCGCACCATCTCACCATCTAGAACCCTCAGTCTTGCAGGGAACAGCATACTGTATTTAATGCTACGGTTGCGGAGTTGCAGCTTGACCTGGTCAAAGGACCTTCTCAGGCGCTGGGTGTCAATGAAGTAATCCGGGAATATCATCAATTTCGCTGCTTCATAGCGGAGGGAGTCCATCTTCCGGGCTTCACGAAGCACCAGGTCACGGAAATTAATTAGACACAGGATGAGAGTGCAAGGGGGGGGGGTGCCTCGGGTCGATGGCATCCTGTGCGCCCGCTCCACCACAAAGAAGGGGGAGAATTGGGCCTGTGGGAGAAGTGTGCGCAGGTCTGCGCCCTCTGCCCCCTCCGGGAGACCTACGATGCGCAGGTTGTTCCTCCTATTGTGGTTTTCAGCATCCTCAGCCCTGGACTCCAGGGCCTTCACCCTGGTGGTGAGCGTGCGGAGGGTTCCGTCGTGGGCATTGTGAATATCCTCCGCATCCCCCACCCGCCTCTCGGCCTCTTTCAGCCTGGAGCGGAAGGTGTCCATATCTCTCCGGATCAGGCCGACATCCATCTGCACGGTCGATCTTTCCGGTGAGGGCCGCCTGGCCGCCAGCGATAGCCTGCATGAGAGCAGTGAAGTTGGCTTGCTTCACCAGAGCCGGTTCAGTGTCCTCTGTTTGGGTTGCCATATTTAGGAGAGTGGCAGGAGAGCATCCCACCCCGCCGGCCGCAGTAGAGCTTGAATGCGATTTAGCAGGGGCGCGGAAGGAGGAAGAGTCCCTACTCTTCAATCTGGACGGCATGTAGAACCGGGCGGTGTGAAAGGTGGGTAATCAGCCCCAGTTCTGCAGAGAAAACAGTGTGAAAACAGCAGCTAGGTTTCGAGCCTCAAGCCCCGTACACACGAGTGGAAATTCGGCTGGGAATTTTCGTCCGACGAACGATCTGCCGATTTTCGGCTTGTTAGTATGGTGCTCTCGACAACCGACTCCGACTTTTCGGCCAAAAAAATCCTGGTGTGCAGGCTATAAAATTTTTGTCCTCCGTCAAAACAAGTCCGATTTTCATGCAGTCACTACAGATTTCAATGGGGAAAAATCTTATGAGCAAGACTAGGCATGCTCAGAGATGAAAGAACACATACAAAGCAATCCAACACATGACATCACTTCTGAAGTAGAATTCTGTCATGCGGGAAAATTCGTGTGCAGTCTAGAGCACATTCCAACCAACAGACACCACTCTGGACAAAAGACGGACGACCGGTCGGCGGAAATTCATTGTGTGTGTACGAGGCTTCAGTAAAACACGTCCGCTGCGGTGGCCATCTTGGACACGCCCCCCTGTCCAGCTCTTTGAATGCTTTTTCTCCTGGCAAGAGCAAAGCAGCGTAGTAAATGCACCTAAAACCATATTTTGCAAATGTGATTAGAAGCCTTTAAGTGTGTCCGGCGTTCGGGTGTTTATTTATTCAATTGGCCCGAATATTAATTTTTGAAAGAACGCACCTAGTGCTTAGGCATGTTTGGGAGCGTTAAGCATTTTTTTCTGCTGAAACACTCCTCTTGTGAATGCGCATGCATTAATGTACGTATGCGTCTAACGTAAATGTGCATTTGCTGTTTTTAATGCTCAAATGTACCTCTTCTGAACGCACAATTTTTTTTTTTTTTTCTATATATAAATATAAACACCTATTTCTGCATGGACACATAGGCTGACATAGTTTGGCATTTAGAGGCAGAAAAAAGTCAACTGCCCTTGAAAGTGGCATTTTTGCCGCCCAGCGTGGCCTAAAAATTGTAGGCTGGAGTTCCACTTTAAAGCAGGATTTCACCAAGAAGTTCCACTGATCCCTTTCACCTTGGGCACTTTTTTTTTTTTTTTTTTTTTTTTTAGGGAGTGAGTACCTATTTCTGGCAGGTACCTGTACCCACTTCCACACCAGTCGCACAGTGCGCATGTGCAGTGAGGATCTAACTTTGAAGCTGCAGGAAGTCACAGCTGGCTTCCCACAGTAAACATGGCTGTATCGGGAACCTAAAGACTGGTGAAGAGCGGGCCCAGGTGAGAACAGCGCTGGATCCCTGGACAGGTATCTCTTTATTAAAAGTCAGCAGTCACAGTATTTGACCTCATTTTTTTTAAATTGACGGAAGATACTCTTTAAATGACCCTCATTTATGAAAGTGACCTAAAAAGTACGACTTATGCTGCTCATAGTAGCCAAAAACATTACTTTTCATACACTAGAGATATGAAACGGAGATGTGTATTTTATGATCCAAAATATGTTCTAAGGGCTTGTTCACACCAGAACGCAGTGCTGGAAATCCACGTTCCATGAGCGTTTCCCACACCACCTTCACAATGCACCGCTGTGGGTGCCAATATATTCCTAATGAAACCCCAAACACAAATTGCATTTGCTGCAGCAGATCACTCACTACCATGCAATTTGGTGTAGTGCATTTTTGAAAAGTAGTGTGATTGAGTGCGATATCAGCCCATTCAAATGAAAGGGCTGAAAATTGTACTGCATTGAGTCTGCGTTCTGCGTTCCTGTGCAAATCAGGTGTGAACCAGCCCTAATTACATTTATATAATATACTCCGATTTATAAAAAAAAATTGCATAATTTATTCTCCATCAAAACTAAGTGTTAATCTTTTTTTGCAACATTTAATGTTCTTAGGCTATATTCTCTGTAGACTGAATCTATAGATGAGGAGAATACTGCATTATGGCCACTGGGTGGCACTGATGGGCATATTTATTTCTTATGTTACTCAGCGCCATCTTCTGGCTACCATGTAGTATTTTGCCCATTAACCCAAATGATTTGCAGAGAATACATTGTAGCCTGAAAACATTGAATTTAACTCATTATCACAGAACAAATTTACATGCAGTTTCTATGGATGAACAGCTATGAAACTGTAATGATACACCCCTTAGTCTAATGATCTCACCCAGTCGGATACCTGGTATGATGTTGCTGTATATGATATTGATGTAGTGCTCATGGAAGAATCCCAGAGCGTGGTTCAGCTCGTACTGGATAGAGCCGTGTACCATAAAGCAGCTCGACTTCCTCCTTGCTTACCAACATAGGAGCAACATCTGTAGGGAACGAAAGATAACCATTTTATCATGTCATCGCAAAGGGTGATGTGCCAAGAGCTGCATTCAGTAACCAATCACATTAAAGTGTAGGGAACAGTGTATATCAAGGCTGCTGCAGCCATGATTCCCCCATTTCCTCTGTGACAATGAAGCGGGAAGTGACAAAGATTTTGTCAATTCCGGTTTTCGAAACTGCCTTGGTCTGGCCGGTACAGCCAAGGAAGCATCTGAACAAACACAATCTGTGCTTAATCAGATGTTTTAAAAGGCAGCGGAGACATCAGGGGTCTAATAGGCCCCTGATGTCTCCATAAAAAGTACCTGTGACTGCCCAAAGCTATCGCAAGGTGCTTCTTCACTCCTGGTGATAGCAATAAAGTTAAATGAAAAATAAAAAAAAAAGTGTAAAAGTGTAAAACAAATTTATATAAAATAAAGAAAAATTAAGAAAACAAAACAAACTCCTGGTTTTCAAAGTGGTTCTTTGGAGGTTTTTTTTTACCTTAAAGTAGAACTAAAGGCCAAACATTTTTTTTAGTTTTGGATAGCGTGAAGAGGGATTAGAACACCTGTCAGTTTATATTGCAGTCTGTGCCCCTGTTTGGAAGATTCAGCCTCTCTATTTGTCCTGTTTACCATTATCATTGAAAGTGAAATAAAATCCAAAATTTTGGGTTGTCCTCAGAAAAGAAATAAAGGTAAAATCTTTGAATGGGGACATTAGTTTAGGTGGCCTGGGGGTCCCCAAGGAATTCCCTTAATTTACAGGGATTTCCTCTCACTTCCTGTTTGGCTATCGGACAGGAAGTGAAGGGAAATCTCTGCAATGGGACACAGATGTCGAAATAAAATAAAATATAACCCTCCCTTGCTCTATCCAAAATGGAAAAAAAAACCCCCACAGTTTTGCCTATAGTTCTACTTTAATGCATTTTACTTATGCAGGGAGTATATACTGGGAGTGCAGCTCCCCCTCAGCCCCCCTTATATTTACCTGAGCCCATTCTTGATCCAGCGATGTGCACAAGAGCATCAGCTCTACCGTGTCTCTCTTCCCTCATTGATTCATAAAGGCAGCGGGAACCATTGGCTCTTACTTCTGAGCCAAAAAGGAGAGCGCGGGGGGCCACTTGGCACTTTGCAATGTCCTTTCACAGGAGTGCGACTCGGTAGCGAGCCTGCTCAAGTGCCTCCATAGCTAGAGGAAGGAGGAGCCAGGACCGCCAGCAGGGGACCCAAGAAGAAGAGGGGCTGCTCTGTGCAAAACCATTACACAGAGCAGGTAAGTATTTTTTTTTATTTTCTATTTTTTAATAATAAAGAAAAAAAAAAGACAAAACTTTAGAATCATTGTAAATCATCAGCTGTGGACAATTTTAAGTGCCGTAGTTTGGCAGCAATTCACTAGCAATGTGAAATCTTGCTGTGTTTGGGATATATTTACTTGGCGCAACATCACATTTTATATTTTACGAAAAAATGGGTATTATGTTGTGTTTGAGTACACTGAAATGCATTTAAGTGATTTTTTTCAAGAAAATGTAAAACTATTTGCAACTATAGTAACTATTAGGGGTGCACCGATACCGTTTTTTTTATTGGTGAGTACGAGTACCGATACTTTCGGTCAAGTACTCGCCAATACCAAGTACCAATACTTTGCCATGCGATTTGCATCAATAAAAAAAATTGGTGCAAATCATACTGCAAACTATCATATGGGATTTCCCCCACTGCTCCTGTGTGTGTGTATAAATGGGTATTAAATCGCCATCTAGTGGGCAATTTAGAAAATGTCAGAACTCACAGTACATATGTGGCCACGTGCAAAATAATCTATATACGCTATATTACCAAAAGTATTGGGACACCTGCCTTTACACCCACATGAACTTCAATGGCATCCCAGTCTTAGTCCGTAGGGTTCAATATGGAGTTAGCCCACCCTTAGCAGCTATAACAGCTTCAACTCTTCTGGGAAGACTGTCCACAAGGTTTAGGAGTGTGTCTATGGGAATGTTTGACCATTCTTCCAGAAGCGCATTTGTGAGGTCAGGCACTGATGTTGAAGAGAAGGCTTGGCTCACAGTCTCCGCACTAATTCATCCCAAAGGTGTTCAATGGAGTTAAGGTCAGGACTCTGTGCAGGCCAGTCAAGTTCCCCCATCCCAAACTCTCTCATCCATGTCTTTATGGACCTGAGCTTTTTGAGCATCTAGGTGAGTACCAATACTTGCCAAAATGCTTGGTATAGGCAGCGATACTAGTATAGGTGCATCCCTAGTAACTAACTAAAAATTGCAACAGCTACCATTTTATTCTCCAGGGCATTGGCTTTCAGAAAATGCTTGGGGGTTCTAAGTAATTTTCTTTAAAAAATAAGGATTTTAACCACTTACCACAAAGTGACGTAGGGGTACGTCAGCAGATTTGCGGTATTATACCGGGATGATGCCTCTAGCTAGAGGCACCATCCGGGTACCGTGGTTTACAGCCAACGGTCGGCTTTCCATCGGTAACGACCGATGCGGCTCGGGACCCGCTCGATCATTACCCGGGTGAGCACCCCCCCCCCTCTCGCAGCCTTCCGTGACTTTGCCCGGGCCTTCCGTCCCACCGGGAGACCCGAGCACCCAGCTGGCGCGTCCGCCTGCTGGATGGAGTCCCGATCTAAGCTGGAAGCGGCTTAGATCGGGTCTCTGATGACATAATCCGGAGGCGGCGTCCATGACGTCACTTCCGGGTTAGTCTGCTGCAAAGGGCGGCAGATTTAAAAAAACGGCTGTATGCAAAAATGCAGTTTTTGGCGTTTTGCATACATGAAAGTGTAGTGGAGGGGTCGAGGGTCTTTTAGACCCTCGACCCCTCCATAAAGAGTACCTGTCACTGCATATTGGTGTCACAAGGGATGTTTACATTGCTTGTGAGTGTAACAGCAATAAAAGTGATGAGATTTTATTTTTTTTTAAAAACCTGTAATAAAGTAAAAAATAAAATAAATAGGAAAAAAAATGAAAAAATGTTAGCCGCCCCCGTCACGGTTAGCTCGCGCCGCTGCAAAAACGAGTACTGGCTCCACATTCACATCAAATTGGAAAAAAAGGAAAGGGAGGCTGGAGAAGAATTTTTCACATACCCATCCATAGTACATAGTCTGATTCCGTGGTACGTAGGATGAAGCGAACGCAGGTGAGAGTCGCAAATTCTTGCATGGCGCTGAGGAATACTGCAATATTGGAGGACCCTGTGGAACCAGAAGACATCTTTATTAGGCGCATCTTGTGAAATAATATTGGCATTGCGTTTTCCCACACCCGCTTTATATACACGGATTCAGCCATATTCATACCATCCCAACGGTAATGGGAGGAAAGCTGAAGTGGGTGAATGCAAATGGAGAGTTTGCTCCCTCTAGTGGCTGATCAACAATTATCTACTTAATCAATGCACTATCAAAAGATAAAACGACACGCATTTAAAAATGTGAAACTAGCGTAAAAAAATTGTATTTGACTGTAAACAATGCAAGAATAAACAAAAGTATGAACTGAAAATACAGCATGCTGCTCTGTATACCACCCTTTGTCGCAGTTATGTTGCACTTGTTATTGCTTTATTTTGCAAAACAGCTCTAGGTACTAGTCTATGGAGTATTTTCTGTATTGTATTATACTTGTCCACTCTTCCTCACTGTAATTTGGCATGGCAGATGATGGCGCCATACACATACATTATTATTATGAAAAATAAATCAACTATGCACTAGGGCAGACCGTATGTTATTGCTAAGCCAAAGCTGCCACTGAACTAAGCAGTGCAACTGACTGAACTGCAGAGTACAAGACCCTGAAGAGAAGGAAAAGATGAGTGCATGTCTATTAGATTGTAAGCTCCCAGGAGCAGGGCCCTCCTAACCCTCTTGTATTGTTGCTGTATTGTCACTATAGTTAGCACTATATCAATTCTGAATAATAATAATAATAATAATAATGTCGTTTGAGCTTCAGAGAGTCTTGTGACCACCTTCATTCAGTATACCACCCTTTTTGTCAGCTATTTTCCACTTATTGCTTTTTTTTTTTTTTTTTCTAAACAGCTCTATCTTCTAGTCTATGGAACATGTTCTGTATTATTATTATTATTATTATACAGGATTTATATAGCGTCAACAGTTTACACAGTGCTTTACAATATAAAGGGAGACAATACAGCAACAATACAATTTAATACAAGAGGGTTAGGAGGGCCCTGCGCAGTGCTTTACAACATCTGCACAGACAGTACGTTTACAATACAATTCAATACAGCAGGAATCTGAGAGCCCTGCTCTTGTATTACACGCCCCATCCTCCCTTGTAATATCTATCACTTTGTAGTTTGGCATGGCAGATGATGGCGCTATACACATGCTTTATTATTGTATCAGTTACATCAACTATGCACTATGGGTTAGCATTATACCATTGCTAAGCCAAAGCTGCCACTGAATTAGGCAGTACAACTGGCTAAACTGCACCCTAAAGAGAAAGAGAGGATGACTGTGTACCTTTTGAGCTGCAGAGAGTCTTGTGACCATCCTCTGTAGAAGCTAAACCCCTTTCCTGCACACAGTTATCGTACAATAACCATAAGAACTTTTAAAAAAAAAAAAGAAATAAATGAAAATAGACGTTTCATCCAGGTGTTGCCCCTTCTATTCTAGACGCCTGACCTACTGTCTTGTACAGGAGCCGCACACAGGCAAAGAGAGTAGACAAAGCCTTCATTCTCATAGTGTCCTGCTGGGAAATGGCCCCCGGGGCCATAGTACTGCAGATTGATGTTTCATCACGGGAGGAGTCAGAATACTCACTGAAGGCGGAGCAGAGGGTGTCGGGCATGTTCACGAATCCAGTGCTGTTTTTGCTCCATCTGCAGGAGTTGTCGTCACACTTTAAAGCATTGCGTCCGAGATCCACAGCGATGTCTCCTTCATGCAGCAGCGCTTTGCTCTCTACAAACACATAAGACATTTGTATTGCTAACTGGCAGATAAAAAAGCTCAATTCTATTTTTCTGAAAGTCACAATAGGTTAGAGAACAGAAGTGAAAGACAGGACTAAAGCCAACCCCAATTAAAGCTGAACTCCGGGATCAGCAAATATTGTCTAATGACAAGAGCCATGTGTATTCTTCCTTGTATCTCGGTGTACTTTGTGTATTTCTTCCAGTGTGAGACTTCCTGTAATAAAGACCACTCACTGCTGCTCTCTCTCCTTCTGCAGGGTGACTGGTCTTGCCTCCACCCCCTTTGCAGGCAGCCCCTCCCACAGCTCTGCTCTCTGCACAGGTTATGTACAGAACGGTGATGATGTCACTGCTACTTTTTACTTTTATCTACTTTTGATAAGGAATTTGGTACACATAAAGTGGGTTTATATTATTTGAGGCTCCATGTCTGGTGCAGCTTTAGTTATGGTTTTTAGTTTTAGACAGCATGGGGAATAATTTTCAGATTTTTGTTTGTCACTTCCTGTCTCCATAATGCCTATATGAGAGAAGGAGAGCAAATGGAAGCAAATGGAAGGTGAGTCTGAGCGACGGGTGAGCCCATCCTTAGGCCTCATTTACACTTGTGTTTGTCGGGGAGGGGAAATGGGAAAGATGTGCGTCTACCGCCACCCCAACTCTTCTTACCTTATGCTGCAAAGGCAGGGGAGAGGGGGGGGGGTAAATTTGCCACAATTATTCCTACTGTGATGTTCATCGGGCTGTCACACAAGCCATTTAACTAAATGGGGGCACCCCACAACCTTGTGTGATGCATGAGGTTGCGGTACGCTAGTGCCGGTTCAAGTGTTTAAAGCAGATAAAAAAGGCAAAAAGAGCCAAGGAGACAGAAGGAATAACGAGCAGAGGAGGAAGGAAAGACATGCGGAAAGAGCAGTATGCCATAGATTGGTGCAAGTATCAGAGAAGCTGCAAAGAGAAAAGAAGGAAGGCGGCATAGAGGAGGAAGGAAAGGCAAATTTGTGGGAGTAGTGGAGAGGGAGCCAAAAAGAAATAAGGAACAAGGAGACAGAAGGGACTAGGAGTAGAAGAATTAGGAAAGATGTGGAGAGTATAGTAGGTCATAGAGTGGTGGGAGTAGCAATTACAGAAAGAAGAACCAGAGAGTAGAGGGGGAAAGACGTAAAGAGTACAGTAATCCATAGAGTTGTGGGAGTAGCAGAGAGGCAGCAAAAGAGACAGAAGGAAGAAGGCGTAGAGGAGGAAGGAAAGACAGAATTGTGGGAGTTGTGTAGAGGGAGCAAAGGAAAATGAAGAAACAAGAAGTAGAGAAGGAAGGAAAGACATGTGAGGAGCACAGTAGGCCAAAGAGTGGAGAAGGAGCCAAGCAGAAAGAAGGAACAAGGAGTAGAGGAGGATGGAAAGGCATGCACACACGCAAAGCACAGTAGGACAGTGAACGGTAGTAGTGGAGAAGAAGTGAAGGAAAAGGAAGGAACAAGAAGTAGAGGAGGAAGGAAAGATGTGAAGAGCACAGTAGGGCTATAGAGTGGTGGAAGTAGTGAGGAGGGAGGGAGACAAATAAAAAGAAGGCACACGGAGTAGAGGAGGAAGGAAAGACATGTGAAGAGCACATGTGAAACTCTCCATTCTGATCTGCACCTCCTCTCGCCCCCTACCCTGCTGATTGGATGACATCATTGGCCAGGTGGGCGGAGGTGCTGGGAGAGGATATGCAGGCATGGCCACACAGCAGGAGATGAGCGGCGACCGCAGTCTGCACGGGTCTAACGCAGTCACCGCTCATCTCCTGCTGTGCAGCCCGGTCATCAACAGGCTGTGGACCGTCACAGGTCCGGGGATGGGGACCCCTGCACTATAGGACCAAGACAGAACCAAAGTGCCGTTTACAGAGTACTTCTAGAATGGGGGCTTCAGCCATGTATCATGTTCTATACACACATGAGCATAGCCAGTCCCGCCTCAGCCATATATCCCAACAGTATAACGGGTTCTGGCTCTACTGTTATATCAGTCCACTGAGACTGATATAAGCCCTGGTGTGCTATTGGTTAGGTTTCCTCCACTGTCCAACAAGAGCCCTTATTGGATACAGTGGGGAGACTCCCCAAGCTCAACAGACACACCTGGAAACACATGACAGCCTAGCTGAACAATCAGGCCCCCCTGATAAGCAGACAGGGCCACAATATGGTTTTCCTAGCACCTACCTAGGAGGGTGCTACACATAGATATAAATAGGCAATTTGGATAAACGGATTACATGTATTAAACAATAATAATAGCTTTCCATGGACTGATTCGCATCTTACCAAAAAGTATTTGTTTTCAAAAGAAATCTCTATTATGCTATATTATAATAACCGCGCAAACATATTGCATAAATGAACCCATCATATAAATTGATGCTCTAGTGTGCACAATGTTGGAAAGATTCTAGTAACAAAATAAAAATGCATAAGTAACATATATGTGCATGTGTGATGGTGAAGGGTTGCAGCTATTATGAAATAGAAGGGTATCTACTTATTAAATGTTGCATGGAAGTAAACTGTGTGTTGCGTGAAAAGTTATGTGTTTTATTGACTTTTTTAATCAATAAAGATTTCTAAATCCGGACTACACTATGAGGCATCTGTACCTTCTTTCTCACATATCCACACACGCCTGAGTCCTCTGGGAGACAAGGAGGAAGGAGAAGGGAGAGGAGTCAGGAGAGGATCGCAGGAGGTATTGACCAGCTCCCTGGTGGGGGAGACCACCTTAAGCCTGAATGATCCCCTTTACCGTAAGGCAAGAGGGGATCCATCACATCTGGTGAGTTTTCCTGACACATCCCCCGAGCACATAGTGGTGACCCCGATCTTCATCCTCTACATTCAACCTTCTTTCTCCTGGGAGCTATTTGTGTTTTTTGATCACCAATCCTGCATGACATTGTCTATTTGTATGCGGACTTACTACAGCCTGTGAATAACCTTTTTTGCACTCTTGCACAATAGACTTGCTTGAAAATTTGCTATATATATATATATATGTGGGTCATTATAGTCAATGCAATATTTCCTATTCCTTTTATATATTTCTTTCTAATCTTAATTTGATGTTTTTTTGGGTATTTATCCACTGATTCATATCACGTGCAGCCTATGTTTAGTTTGCACTGAATATATGCAGCACATTTTATTGTTTTTTATTGATTTTCTAAGAATGATTATATGCAAATCCTTCCCACCACTCACTTAATCCTTATCCACATTCTACTAATATTTTTAGTACTTAATGGTACTGGTACTCGCAAGCGCTGAACTGGGAGGGTTTTTTTTACCCCCTGTTTTTCTCTTTATTTTATCTCCATGGCAGGAGGGGGTTCAGCAGCTGCTTTATATTATATTACATCATTTAGTACTTTTTTAGTAGGTTATACCCACAGAGGTGGTCTGTTGGCGCTGGGGACCCCCCCCCCCCTTTTTTTAGACACTAAACTCTGGTTAAAAAAAATAAAGGTTCTGTTCAGGTATGTGTTCTTAAAGCGTTTGTTACCCCAACACTTCATATTCCTGATATGTGGCTGCTGTACCATGTACTTGTATGAGAAAGTCTCCTGTTCTCTTTCTATTGCTTCCTTTATGTGAAATTCCTGATGTTCCTGCCAGTCACTCTGTTTTCCTATTATAAACTGTCCACACTAAGCAGAAAAGCACAGCGTGGCCAGTTCCCTTAGCTGTGCTGAGAACTGTGTAATCTTCTCCAATGATCAGACTTGACCTGACACGTCCCCGTCTACATAACAATTCACTGGGAAGCTCAGTGTGCCGCTGTTTCTCCTCCCCCAGCTCATATGAAGCTGAGAACAGACAGAATGTGATCACTTATAAAAAAACATTATCTACACAAAAATGTTTTGCCTTTCTTTTTTATTTTTAACTGAATGGGTTGTCTTACTAGGTGATCGTTTACAATCACTTTAACTCAAAAAAGTCCCTTCTGTTGGTCTCAGCCTCCTATTCTCCAAATTCCTTTGTTTTCCCTGTGATGTCACTTCCTGTTAGAGGGTGGCTACGTTCCTTCTCCATGGTCCTCACAGTAAGCAAGAGCATTGCCTGTGCAATATGAGACTTGCAGTGTACACAGAGCACTGTACATGACTGCAACTAATGTGCACTGCTCATTCCAAACAAACAGATGTGAGAGAGAAAAGGAGAGGTGTCGGAGCTCATGGAGGATGTTACGGATGTAAGGTAGAAAACACAATAAGAAATGACTTCATTGAAAATAAATTACAGAGACATTAAATAGTGGATGTGTATGGATTATTTAAAAAATATATATATTATTTAGCATCACAAAAAAAAAATCCGGCCTCCTCCACCCCTTATAGCCGGCCAATCACACTCCTTTTTTTGTAAGATGTCAAAGTGACACTTAAAGAGGAAGTAAACTCAGCTTTAATAATCATTTTTTTCTAATGTATGTATAGAACAAACAATGTTAATGAATTGCACATTAAATAGTTATATTAAAAAGTTTAGAAAATACCTTTTTGTTGAAGTTTACTTTTAGCTTCTTCCTGGACTCGGCTGCGCCATCTTAGCTACTGCTGTCGGCTCCCCCTGCGGACGTTTCTGCGATCTGGTGCTTTCCAAGCCTCTTTCTCGACCGCCGTTACTACGGCAACCGAGCCCCGCAGTATGGCACTCTGTATTGCTAAAGCAGATGCTGCCCTGGTTAACTCCCCCTGTGTGACGTTTCACAGTCACAAGGGGAGAACCAGGAAGCTGAAGAGAAAGGCACAGTATCTTCCTAGCTGTGCCGTTTTCGGACGAACTGAGACCAGTCATGCTGTTGTTATGGAAACGGCACACATATTGTGCCATGAATTGAAAGACAAACTGAGCATGCGCCGATGACGTCATAAATGTTTTCTGGATGAATTGCAGGAAGATTATACAAGTAAGTAATGTTTTATAGGCACCGATCTATAGCTTTGGTTAGGCAGATTAGAATGAGCTAAAGTTGAAATGGGGAGTTTACAACCACTTTAAATTTAGTTTAACCACTTCTGGACCGGAAAGATTTGCCCCTTAATGACCAGGCCACTTTTTTCAAATTGGCACTGTGTGACTTTAACTGACAATTGCACGGTCATGCATTGCTGTACCCAAACTAAATTTACGTCCTTTTTTTTCCACAAATAGAGCTTTCTTTTGTTGGTATTTGATCACCTCTGTGCTTTTTATTTTTTGCGATATTAATAAAAAAAAAGCGAAAATATTGAGAAAAAAATGACATTTTCTAATTTTTCTTATAAAAAATATCCAATATACTAAATTTTTGAGATATATTTAGGCCAACATGTATTTAGCTACATGTCTTTGACAAAAAGAAATCTCAATAAGCGTATTTTTATTGGTTTGCGCAAAAGTTATAGCGTCTACAAACAATGGTGTTTATACTGGAATCTATGCAGCTTTTACTTTCTGACTGCCTATCTCATTTCTTGAAGTGCTAAAATGGCAGGGCAGTACAAAACCCCCCCAGAATTACCCCTTTTTGGAAAGTAGACATCCTAAGGAATGTCCTGAGAGGTCCGTTAAGCCCATTGAATATTTTATTTTTTTGTCACAGGTGTTTGAAAAATGACAAAAAAAAAAAATGTTTGTTTTTACACAAATTTGTCATTGAAATGATATATTGTTCACACATGCCATGGGTATATGTGTAATTACACCCCAAAATACATTCTGCTGCTTCTCCTGACTACAGAGATACCACATGTGTGAGATTTTTAGGGAGCCTAGCTGTGTACAGGACTCCAAAAAACAATCACCGCCTTCAAGCTCTCTAAGGGTGTAAATTGCACATTCTACTTTCTCATCGCCCATCACAGTTTCGGAGGCTCTATAATTTCAAGATAGCACACAACTCTCCCCCAAATGGCCCAATTTTGCAAAGTAGACACTCCAAGCTATTTGCTGAGAGGCATGTGAGTCCATGGAATATTTTATATTTTGCCACAGGTTTCGGGAAAAATCATTATTTTATTTTTTTACACAAAGTTGTCCCTAAATGATATATTGTTCACACATGCCATGGGTATATGTGAAATGACACCCCAAAATACATTCTGCTGCTTCTCCTGAGTATGTGTGAGACTTTTTGGCAGTCTAGCCGCGTACAGGACCCCGAAAACCAATCACCACCTTCAGGCTTTCCAAGGAGCGCAAATTGTTGATTGGAACTCCTCACTACCTATCACAGTTTCGGAGGCCATGAAATGCCAAAACAGCACAACCACCCCCCCACCCAAATGACCCCTTTTTGGAAAGTAGACACCCTAAGCTATTTGCAGAGAGGCATGTTGAGTGTTTTGCAGATCTCACTTTTTGTCACAAAGTTTTGAAAATGGAAAAAAAAAAAAGGAAAAAAATGCATTTTCCTTTTTTCTTTTCCAAAATAAATGAGAGCTGCAAAATACTCCCCATGCATCTTAGCAAATACCTTTGGGTGTCTACTTTTCAAAAAGGGGTAATTTGGGGAGTGGGGGTTGTGCTATCCTGGCATTTCATGGCCTCCAAAACTGTGATAGGTAGCGAGGAGTGAAATCAACAATTTATGCCCTTAGAAAGCCTGAAGGTGGTGATTGGTTTTCGGTAGCCTGTGTGCGGCTAGACTGCCAAAAGGTCTCACACATGTGGTATCTCTATACTTGGAAGAAGCAGCAGAATGTATTTTGGGGTGGCATTTCAAATATATTCATGGCATGTGTAAGTAATATATCATTTAGTGACAACTTTGTGTAAAAAAATAAAATAAATAATAATAATTTTTCCGAAACTTGTGGCAAAATATAAAATATTCCATGGACTCACCATGCCTCTCAGCAAATAGCTTGGGGTGTCTACTTTGCAAAATGGGGTCATTTGGGGGGGGGGGGGGGTTTGTGCTGTCTTGAAATATCAGGACAATTTACGGCATTAGAAAACCTGAAGCTGGTGACTGGTTTTAAGGGTTCCGTACACAGCTAGGCTCCCAAAAAGTCTCACACATGTGGTATCCCTGTACTCAGGAAAAGCAGCAGAATGTATTTTGGGGTGTCATTTCACATATACCCATGGCATGCGTGAGCAATATATCATTTAGTGACTACTCTGTCTAAAAAAAAAAAATTGTAATTTTCCCGAAACTTAGAGCAAAATATAAAATACTCCATGGACTCAACATGCCTCTCAGCAAATAGCTTTGGGTGTCTACTTTCCAAAATGGGGTAATTTTGGGGGGGGGGGGGGTGTTTGAACTGCCCTGGCATTTTTTGCTCAATCTTAGCCACACATCACCCACTCTTCTAACCACTTGAAGACCAAGCCTTTTCTGTGACTTTTTTACATGAAAACATATTTTATTTTTAACCACTTGCCGACTGCCGTCCGACTATATACGGCGGCAGTCAGCCCCTCACAGGCAAAGTGACGTAGGGGTATGTCACTAGCCTCAGAGGCTCTGGGGAGCGAGCTAGCGCCGCCGGATGCACGCTCCCGCTCGGTCACGGACCCCCCCACGCGTGTGCCTGGCGGACCCGATGCTCGAAACTTCGGGTATCTTAGGCTATAGAGATGATTGGAGCCATTCTCGTCTCTGATCAGCTCTATGGTCAGATAATGGAACCACTGGCTGCACTCTCAGGTTGCCCGGTGGGACAGGTGATCCAGAGAAAAACCACGGAAGGCAGTGGGGGGGGGGGGGGGGAAGCAACTAGCTGCTAGACTGTAAAAGCAGTCTAGCGGCTAGTTACCTGCTAGGATCGCTTTTACATGTAAGCCGACCACTGGCTGTAAAAAACTATACCAAGATGATGCCTAAATCTGCATGCATCATCCTGGTATAGCCACTCAAAGTCCAGCGACGTACTAGTACATTGCTGGTCTTAGTTCGGCATATATTGTAGGTTTTTTTTTTTTTTACATGCAGCCTGTGGGCTGAACGAAAAAAGAGAACCTAACAGATTCCTCCATCCACATCAATCGATGTGGATGAAGAAATCTCTGCCAGAAAATGTGTGGTATACCCATCATTAGACCGCCCAACATCCACCCACTTCTAATGATGGGCATACATGATGAAAGCCATGTATGCCTTTTTTTTAAACTGCGGTGGTTAAATCTCCTCCTACAGCGCTGCCATCCTAGACTTACATATATGCTGAGTGCAAACGCTGTTGCTGTCAGAATATATAAATCAGTGTGGCAGCTGATGGGCGTACCTGCAAGGCAAACAATGGTTAACAATAAGAATAAAACATTACATTATAATAGCATGGAATGTTGGTATCTGAAAAATAAAAAATGGTTAACAATGAAAAGCAGCAACAATAAAGTACAGTAAAAGTAGAAAGAGTAGAAGTAAAAGAGCAGAGTAAGAACAGAAAATTAACTCAATAAAACTACAACTATTTTTGGCTTTTTTTATTTAATTTTTTTTTGTAACTTTTTTTTTCTGTAACTTTAAAACGTTCCAGGTTAGGGTCTCTCAAAATGCGATCGCCATCGAACATCTTTGGAGACCCTGTGTAAGTTTGCCCTAGACTGTGCCGTGCTGTACCCTATAGTAATAATCCACTAGTGTGTGGTAGCGATGGAAACATTCATGCAGGGACCAGGTTGGCCAGGACAGGATGGACAATAATAACTGGTGTCACGTCTAAATCCGTGTTTCCTACAGACAGGACATCTTCTTTGGGGGTATCTTTGGGTAGGAGTTGGGTCAGGAGGACATACGGAAAATGCCTCTCATGCAGCCGGATCACTGCATCTGGTAGGGGAAGTTGGGCCAAAGCACCTCCTGGATACAGACGGTCTCTGATGATCTCTTCCTGGAATTGTAGGAAGGATCCACTTCGTCCTAACGCTTTGTATAGCACATAAGCGTTCAGTAGAGCCAATTGAAATACATAAACAGACACTTTTTGTACCAGCGTCTGGCCTTACGAGCAATTAAGTACGGCGCCATCATCTGGTCATTGAGGTCCACCCCTCCCATATTAAGGATGTAGTTGTGGACACAGAGGGGCTTTTCCAAAACACCAGTTGCCGTAGAAATTTGGACTGTCATGTCTGCGTGAATGGAGGACAGAACGAAAACATTCCGTGTATCCCTCCACTTCACTGCAAGCAATCTGTTTGTTTTCAAGCAGGCTCTCTCCCCCTGTCTATGTTGGGTATCTACAAGCTGTTGGGGGAAGCCCCGGTGATTATGTCGCACGGTGCCACATGTGCCAATTTTAAATTCAAGCAGGTGACTAAAAAGTGGCACGCTTGTGTAAAAGTTATCCACGTATAAATAGTACCCCCTTCCAAAAAAGGGTGACACCAAGTCCCAAACAACCTTGCCGCTGCTCCCTATATAGTCTGGGCAGTTGGGGGGCTCCACATTGCTATCTCTTCCCTCGTAAACACGGAAACTACATGTATAGCCTGTGGCCCTGTCACATAGCTTATACATCTTGACCCCGAATCTGGCACGCTTGCTGGGGATAAACTGCTTTAAAGCAAGGCAGCCAGAAAATTTAATCAGGGACTCATCATAGCAGACAACTTGTTGGGGGATAAACAAGGCTGCAAATCTTTGATTGAAATGGTTTACGAGGGGCTGAATTTGTGGAGCCAGTCATATCCAGGGTCACCCCAAGGATGACAGAGTTCATTGTCACTGAAGTGCATGAACCGCAGGATTTGCTCGTATCTCGTTCTGGCCACGGAAGCAGAGAACACGCGCATATGGTGAATTGGGTCAGTGGACCAATATGACCGCAACTCACTACTTTTAGTAATGCCCATGTTGAGGGATAGGCCCAGAAAGGTCTTAAACTCGGAAACAGTTATAGGTTTCCATCCGAATTCTCTGGCAAGGGACAAATTTGGGTTTGCGGTGATTAATTGATTAGCATATAAATTGCTTTGGTCCACAATAGATCTGTACAGATCTTCCATGAAAAACAGCTCATAAAAATCAAGGGAAGTAAAATTGGATGTTTCCCCTTAAATCCTGGGTTGGCCAGTGAATGGGGGAAGTACGGGCACTGCAGAATCTGTGGGCTGCCAATCAGGATTTGCCAGCGCATCAGGGAGGGCACTATGGGCTCTACAGGCCTGTCTTTAAATTCTCTTTGGCTGTGGGCCACTACTCGTGCTAGCCACCGCACCAGCTTGAACTGCACTTATGGGACTCACCACGTCACCAAGTGATACTGCAGTGCTGGTTTGTCTACGACCAGGATGTACTCGGCAGCTGGTGCTTGCCAGTTCACCAGAAGGTTGAGCGGCACTAGTACCGACACTCTGCTCCATACAAGAACTCTGCGATTGTTGCACATCAGCAACTCTAGAACGGGGTTGGGTATGCCTAACCTTAGCAGGGACCAATCCGTGGTCAGCGCTATCTGTCAGGGTGCCGCTGCTCTCTACAGGTTCGTATACTGACCCTGATTCTGCCAGTGAGGCCTCCCCATCGCTCTCATTTGACATGGTCAGTATCCTGTAGGCCTCTTCACTAGTGTACCTCCGTTTGGACATTTTGGCCAATAAATTTACAGGTACGTAGTGTGGCTCACAGGTAAAAAAGCCCCTGGTTGAATCGCTACGAAAAAAAACCTGCTAGTGCTAGCAGAGATCAGGCCTGACTCTGCTAGTGCTGTGGTTTTGTGTGTTGTGTTTTTGGAAGTAACAGTAATCTATTGATTACTGCACTTGCTCGGGTGGGGTGGGCTGGGCGAGGGGCTAAACGCAGGTGCTGGCAGGTGCCATGGCCGATCCTGCTAACGCTGCATTTTGGGAACCCTAAACTATTGGGGACGCTAGTATAGTTCTGATCAGATCAAAGATTTTGATCCGTTCAGACACTATACTAGTAATGGAGGTGTATAGTGTGTGTATGTGTGTGTCACTGGCAATCAAAGGGTTAGATTTATATTTCTAAATATGCGGCGGGGATCTGACGCTGTCCTAGATTGACGCTAACTAGCGTTAACGCTAACTTATGTCACCTGTGACACTAATATAGTGATCAGAAAAGAGATCTGTACACTATAAAAGTGACACTGTGACAGTGCAATGAAGGGGTTAACTGGGGGTAATCAGGGGGTTAAATCTTTATGGGGGGGCTGACGGGTACCCTAAACCTATTTGGGACAGAAACTAACAGCCGCTAGCGCTAAATGAAGTCACAAGGCACACTATTACAGTAATCAGCAAAACAGCTATATACTGTATATAGTGTGCACTGTGACAGGGAGTGAAAGGGTTAACTGTGGGGTGATCAGGGGGTTCAATGTGCCTATCTGAGGTGGTGTACGTATAGTGATTGGTGTACTCAGGGTTAGATGCTCTCTCCTCTCAAGCTGGAACCGAAAAGGGCTCCACGAGGGGAAAGAGCAGCATTTCCTGTGCCTGTGTTTGCAAAACACAGACACAGGATGTTCTGCCATTCGTCATAACCGATCGCCAGGACCAGGCCAAAAATCATTGGCCTGGACCTGATGACTGATCGGTTCTGTACCGAATCAGACCATCACGGGACGGAGGGCTCACTCCCACTCGCCCCGAGCAGTGCTCACGACCCCACGTAGCCCTACGCCGGTTCGCGCAGGAGGTGCTGCCTGCCGCTGTATATCTGCGGCGTGCGGTCTGGAACTGGTTAAAAAATATATATCTAATTCAGGTATGTGTTCTTTACCTATAAAAATGCTTTTTACTGATTTCAGATTCCTTCACGTATCTATTTATTTTAACTTTTTTCTGATCTAACTTCCTGAAATGGGCTTTGGGCTGCGGGCTGTGGCTTTTGGGCTGCAGGCTGTGGGTTTTGGGCTGTGGGTTTTGGCCTGCGGGTTTTGTGCTCCATAAAAGTGATTTTTACTGATTTCAGACTCCTCCAAATCTCCATATTTTTTTTTGTGTTCCGACTTCCTGCTGTGGGGGGGGTGGGGGGTGGACTGTAGGGTATGGGTGGTGGGCCGTGGACTGTAGGGTATGGGCGGTGGGCCGTGGACTGTAGGGTATGGGCAGTGGGCCGCAGGCTATGGGCGGTGGGCCGTGGACTGTAGGCTATGGGCGGTGGGCTGTGGACTGTAGCCAATGGGCGGTGGGCTATGGACTGTAGCCAATGGGCGGTGGGCCGTGGACTGTAGCCAATGGGTGGTGGGCCATGGATATGGGCTTTGCAGTGTACACGGAGCAGTGCACATAACTCCAACTAACGTGTACTGCTCGTTCCAAAGAAGAAGAAGTGAAGGGGAAAAGGAGAGGTGTGGGAGCTCATGGAGGATGTTACAGAACAAGGAAGCAGAAAAAAAGTAAGAAATTATTTATTGAAAAATAGGTAACAGGGTCATTACCTAGTGGATGTGTATGGATTTTTACTGAAAAAAAAAGGATAATGTTTAGTGTAAAAAAGAAAAAAAAATCTGGCATCCTCCTCCCCTTATAGCCTGTCAATCACGCTCCTTTTTTTTTATAAGATGTTGAAGTGACACTTAAATCTAGTTTAAAAAATATACTGTGGGTTTTGGGCTGCAGGCTGCGGGTTTTGGGCTGTGGGTTTGGGCTGCAGGGTGTGAGCTTTGGGCTGCCAGTTTTGGGTTGCAGACTGTCTGTATTGGGCTGCGGGCTCTGGGTTTTGGGCTGCGGGCTCTGGGATTTGGGCTGCGGGCTCTGGGTTTTGGGCTGTGGTCTGCGGGTTTTAGGCTGTGGGTTTTGGGCTGCGGGTGTTGGGCTGCAGGCTGTGGATTTTGGGCTGCAGACTGTGGGTATTGGGCTGCGGGCTGTGGGTTTTGGGCTGCAGGCTGTGAGTTTTGGGCTGCGGGCTCTGGGTTTTGGGCTGTGGTCTGTGGGTTTTAAGCTGTGGGTTTTGGGCTGCAGGCAGAGGCGTACCTAGGGTCTCCAGCATCCTTGGCGAGAAGCTGTATCGACGCCTCCCCCGAGAGAGAGAGAGAGAGAGAGGGTTCGACAGAGAGAGGGGGTTTGACTGAGAGAAACGGGGGGGGGGGGGGGTGACAGAGAGAGAGAGAGGGGGGTGACAGAGAGAGAGGGAAGGGGGTGACAGGGAGAGAGAGCGGGTGACAGGGAGAGACAGGGAGCTGACATGGAGAGAGGGAAAGGGGGCTGACACGGAGAGACAGGGACAGAGGGGTGACAGGGACAGAGGGGGGTGAGAGGGTAGGGAGAAGTAAGTTCGGTCACAGTGCTCATCTTACTCAGTCAGGGGCCATGTTCACCATGTAGTAACTTTCCCGCCCACACATCTCCTTCACAGACAGCACGCACGGGCTGCACTGAATGTATGGGCGGGCACAGGGAGAGAGAGAGAGGGGCGGGAGAAGGCCGAGCAGATGCAGCCTCTCCCATTCCTGGAGGAGGGGAGCTGCGCTCGCTCACTGGGCTATGTGAGACACACACAGCCTTGTGACGGGAGGGGGGGCGAAGGGGGCGCCGGCCGAAGGAGCTACACTGCCAATGTTTTTGCACCCCCCCCACTCAGCCTGCGCCCCTTGTGGGCGCCGGTTTAGCCTACCATTTGGTACGGCCCTGGCTGCAGGCTGTGGGTTTTGGGCTGCCGGTTTTGGGCTGCAGGCTGTGGGTTTTTGGCTGCAGGCTGTGGGTTTTTGGCTGCGGGCTGTGGGTTTTGGGCTCCAAAAAAATGATTTTTACTGATCTCAGACTCCTCCAAATCTCCATTTTTTTTTTTTTGTGATCTGACTTCCTGTTGAGGCAGTGGCGGAGCCAGAGCGTTAGCTGGGGTGGCGATTGCCACCCCAGACAAAGTCCTTGCCACCCCTGTTGCCACCCCGATCCTGGGCGGGTGCATGGCAGCAGAGGAATCTTGGGATCGCTGTACGAGAGCTGCGGAGGGAGGCGGATGGAGAGCTGGTAGGCAGAGGGAGAGAGGAGGAGCGGAGTAATCAAAGGGGAGCGCCGATCCATCCCACACCAAGACAAGAAGACCGGACAATTGTCCTGTATCTTACATTGTGTCCTCTCAATTCTGGGTGATGTCATAAGGGAGGGACTAAGGAGAACCTCAAATACCCATTGGCTGGGGAGGCAGCAGGAGTCGGTGCAGCCTAAATCTTGCAGGCTGCACCGCCTCCTGCTACTTACACAGCCAATGGGTGCATCGGAAGCTCTGTCTGTCAATCACATGCCTTAAATCTTCATCCCGATTCCCGCGGTCTTCCTGTCTTGGTGTGGGTCTTGTGGGATGGATCAGCTCTGAAAGGAGTTCCTGGGCAGCCTGCAGTGACTGAGGTGAGGGACAGTTTAGCCCAAGTAGCAGAAGCGCCTGTTCCTGTACAGTCTATGCTCCTTACCAAAAATGTTTCCCCCTTTAATAAGTCATTGTAATGCCACCCATATTCTTGCCCTTTTACCAGGGTGAAAGTAACACCTGTGCAGCATTAGTGTCAGCTTACTGTCAGTCACCCTGTTTAAAAGGACAGGAATATGGGTGGCATTACAATGACTTATTAAAGGGGGGCAAAATTATTTATAATAATTCTCCTAAATCCTGCTTTTTTTATTTTTAGCAGAGTGGCAGATTTTTTATGGGGCTAATAAGCCACAACAGCAAGCCAAGTGTTTGGCTTATGGTTGTGGCATGGCCCCATTGACCTGGATAGCCAAATTTCTCATAGGCTTAACATAAACCATCAAAGCTGTGGCACATGTAGAGGGGTTCCAGTTGTGATCTAGACTTCGAGTTGTCTGTTTTTACCATCCCCTGACCACTCAGAAAAAAGTCTTAAATGGGCAAGATTATCTGAAAAAACTGACCCTTTAACTACCTCAGCTCCCCCTTAATGACCAGGCCATTTTCTGCAATACGGCACTGCATTGCTTTAACTGACAATTGCGAGGTTGTGTGACGCTGTACCCAAATACAACTGATGTATTTTTTTCCCACAAATAGAGATTTCTTTTGGTGGTATTTGATCACCTCTGCAGTTTTTATATTTTGCGCTATAAACATAAAATTAGCGACAAATCCTTTTTACTTTCTACTATAAAACATTCCCAATGAAAAAAATCAAATTTTTTCATAAATTTAGGCTAATATTTATTCTGCCACATATTTTTTGTAAAAAATCCTAAGTGTATTTTGATTGGTTTGCAAAAAAGTTACTACGTCTACAAACTATGGAACTTTTTATATTTTTAATTGTTTTTACTAGTAATGGCAGCGATCAGCGATTATTAGAGGGACTGCGACATTGCGGTGTAATTGAACACTTTGTATATTGACCCCCCAAAATAATACCTTGCCACCCCTGTTTTAAAAGTCTAGCTCCGCCACTGTGTTGAGGGGGTGGACTGTAGGCGGTGGGCCATGGACTGTAGGCTATGGGCTTTGCAGTGTATATGGAGCAGTGCACATAACTGCAACTAAAGTGTACTGCTCGTTCCAAAGAAGCAGAACTGAAGGGGAAAAGGATATTGTTTAGTGTAAAAAAAAAAAAAAAAGTCCGGCCTCCTCCTCCCCTACAGCCGGCCAATCACTCTCCTTTTTTTGTAAGATGTTGAAGTGACACTTAAATCTAGTTTAAAAATATATAATTCAGGTATGTGTTCTTTACCCAAACAAGTACTTTTTTACTGATCTTAGACTCCTCCACATATCTATTTATTTTATCTTTTTTCCGATCTAACTTCCTGAAATGGGTTTTGGGTTGCGGGCTAAAAAAGAAGTTTGGGAGGTAATGGAGGAGGATGACATAAGGAGGCAGAAACCTACAGAGACAATTTCATAAGAGTCGCTGGTGCCTCAAGGATAAAATGTGTTCACCTGAGAGGTGGTGGCCTCATCAGGATAACGGACTCCTTTCTGTGGTAAAAAGTCTGGAGTGTTCATCTGAGAGGTGGTGGCCTCATCAGGATAACGGACTCCTTTCGGTGGTAAAAAGTCTGGAGTGTTCATCTGAGAGGTGGTGGCCTCATCAGGATAACGGACTCCTTTCGGTGGTAAAAAGTCTGGAGTGTTCATCTGAGAGGTGGTGGCCTCATCAGGATAACGAACTCCTTTCTGTGGTAAAAAGTCTGGAGTGTTCATCTGAGAGGTGGTGGCCTCATCAGGATAACAAACTCCTTTCTGTGGTAGAGGTCTGGAGTGTTCATCTGAGAGGTGGTGGCCTCATCAGGATAACGGACTCCTTTCTGTGGTAAAAAGTCTGGAGTGTTCATCTGAGAGGTGGTGGCCTCATCAGGATAACGGACTCCTTTCGGTGGTAAAAAGTCTGGAGTGTTCATCTGAGAGGTGGTGGCCTCATCAGGATAACGAACTCCTTTCTGTGGTAAAAAGTCTGGAGTGTTCATCTGAGAGGTGGTGGCCTCATCAGGATAACAAACTCCTTTCTGTGGTAAAAAGTCTGGAGTGTTCATCTGAGAGGTGGTGGCCTCATCAGGATAACGGACTCCTTTCGGTGGTAAAAAGTGTGGAGTGTTCATCTGAGAGGTGGTGGCCTCATCAGGATAACGGACTCCTTTCTGTGGTAAAAAGTCTGGAGTGTTTATCTGAGAGGTGGTGGCTTCATCAGAATGAACGGACTCCTTTTTGCGATAGACGTCTGGAATGTCCCCCTGAGCGGTGGTGGGTTGATCCGAATGAACAGACCCCTTTTCTCTGGTAATAGTTTGATATCTAGTAGTCTATTATCACATATTATGCCTACAGGCAGATAATAAATAAAAATAATATTACTATAAAAATTAACAGTATATATATATATTTTTTTTTTTCTAAGCATTTTCTACTATAAGGAGAAAATAGCTAAAATATATATATATATATTGGTCTAAATTACTGCATGTTGTTATACAGGCATCTGAAGAGAAAGGTGTTATACATACCAGAAATACACTTGGGGGTCTCCATCTTCACCAAGCTCCAGGATGACATGAATGTTCAGAACGTCTATCTCACATGGTAGAGGAATACTTGCCCGGCACAAGGGACAAGTAGCAGAGTGTAAAAGCCATCTGTGGATACAAACAGAATGGAATGTATGAGAACAGCCTAGTGTTCTGGTGTCCTCTGTGACATACTCACTCAGGCAGATGGAACAGATAGGCCGCTCCACTGCTGGTGGTCTCTGTGGCGCTGGGTGGTGCTCAGCATCCCTGCGGTCTCTGGGAGAACGGCTCCTGTTGTTGGCCGCGTCCTCCCGTCTCCTCCAAAGTTGGCCTCTCGTCCTGTGGGCGACTGGAGACTCTCCGCCCTCTTGACGTGGTCGCCTTCCACGGGTACGTTGTCGTGAATGACGTGGCATTCTGATGCTGACTGATGTTGGTGTACCTGAAAATAGCTAAAAGTTAGTAATAATAGTAATATATAAAATAATAGTTTGATAGCAATATATTTGAATAAAAATGCTAATAATCGCAGTTAATCGCAGGCGACACAATTGGACAATGTGACTTGGTGCTGGGAGGGGATTGGAGGGATTTGTACTGGGAGGAGGGGATGGGGGAATTTGTGCTGGGAGGAGGGGTTTGGGGGGGGGTTGTGCTGGGAGGAGATGGGGGGGTTTGTGCTGGGAGAAGGGGATTGGGGGGATTTGTGCTGGGAGACGGGGATTGGAGGATTTGTGCTGGGAGGCGGGGAATGGGGGGGGGGGTTTGTGCTGGGAGGAGGGGGTTGGGTGGATTTGTGCTGGGATTGGGGGGTGGGGGATTTGTGCTGGGATTTGGGGGGAGGTTTGTGCTGGAAGGAAGGGATTGGGTGGATTTGTGCTGGGATTGGGGGGGGGGGGGGGTGGGGGATTTGTGCTGGAAGGAAGGGATTGGTGGGATGTGTGCTGGGAGGAGGGGATTTGTGCTGTGATTTGGGGGGAGGTTTGTGCTGGAAGGAAGGGATTGGGGGATGTGTGCTGGGTGGGGGGGATTTAGGGGAGTAGATTTCTGCTAGGAGGGGGAATTGGGGGTGGGATGTGAGTTGGGAAAAGGATTTGAACTGTGAGGGGGGGGCCCTGTCAGATCAGATGTTTGGGGCCCCTGTCAGGAGGCTGTTCGGGGCCCCTGTGATTTCTAAGGGCAGCTCTGATCCTGAGTGTGAAAAAGTGATTTCTCTTCCCTCCAACTAGAAAGGAGGAGAGAAAACACTGACAGATCATTTACAGTACAAATCGGGTCCAGGTCTCTATTGCCCCCCCCCCCACCCCACATATCCAGACACTGGACCCGACCTCACTGGTAAGGTGACATGACAGCTAATAACACTTACTGTCTCTCCTGGATACAGAAGATTTGATATAGAAGCTGTGGCTGTAGTGCTAGAAGATTCCACTATAGGGCGCTGTGACGGCAGTGACAGGAGACACTCCCTCTCCCTGGCAACCACAGTAAAAATGGCGCCGCTCCGCCTCCGCGTGCTATAAAATCACATGATCCGCCTGCCCCCTGCACCAATCAGAGGAAGCGCGAGCCCACCTCCGCGCGCTGCCAGTGAGGCCGCTCATCCGCGATGCTTACTGACAGGAGTGACAGAGCTGGGGCGAGGATTAGACTTTCTTCTCCCTCCAGCCTGCAGATGGCAATAGAGAGCGCCACTGTGTAGTGAGGGAAGGCAGCCGTCCTCCCTCTATCACCCTGGTCACACGGCTGGAGGGAGGAAATCGATGCTTCCTGGTGTGTTAAGTACAAGGGGGGAGAACTCAGCCCAAGACCTTCCCTCTCTCCTCCTCACACCTCTCCTCATCCTGAGAGTTCTCTCAACTACCCATCTCCTCTCTTCCCTAGAACCCCATCTCCTCACCTACCCCCCTATCTCCTCCTCAGATCCTCACCTACCCCCCCCCCATCTCCTCCTCAGATCCTCATCTACCCCCCCATCTCCTCAGGTGCTCACTTACCCCCCCCCCCCCATCTCCTCCTCAGATCCTCATCTACCCCCCCATCTCCTCAGATCCTCATCTACCCCCCCATCTCCTCAGGTCCTCACTTACCCCCCCCCCCCATCTCCTCAGATCCTCACCTACCCCCTCCCCCCATCTCCTCCTTAGATCCTCACATACCCCCCCATCTCCTCCTCAGATCCTCACATACCCCCCCATCTCCTCCTCAGATCATCACATACCCCCCCTATCTCCTCCTCAGATCCTCATCTACCCCCCCCCCCCCATCTCCTCAGATCCTCATCTACCCCCCCCCCCATCTCCTCAGGTCCTCACTTACCCCCCCATCTCCTCCTCAGATCCTCACATACCCCCCCCCCCCATCTCCTCCTCAGATCCTCACATACCCCCCCATCTCCTCCTCAGATCATCACATACCCCCCCCCCCCCCATCTCCTCCTCAGATCATCACACCCCCCCCCCCATCTCCTCCTCAGATCCTCACATACATCCCCCCCATCTCCTCCTCAGATCCTCACATATACCCCCCCATCTCCTCCTCAGATCCTCACATACACCCCCCCCCATCTCCTCCTCAGATCCTCACATACCCCCCCATCTCCTCCTCAGATCCTCACCTACCCCCCATCTCCTCCTCAGATCCTCACCTACCCCCCATCTCCTCCTCAGATTGTCACCTACCCCCCCCCATCTCCTCAGATCCTCACATACACCCCCCCCCCCATCTCCTCAGATCCTCACATACACCCCCCCCCCCATCTTCTCAGATCCTCACATACACCCCCCCATCTCCTCCTCAGATCCTCACATACACCCCCCCCATCTCCTCCTCAGATCATCACATACCCCCCCATCTCCTCCTCACATCATCACATACCCCCCCCATCTCCTCCTCAGATCCTCACATACACCCCCCCATCTCCTCCTCAGATCCTCACATACACCCCCCCCCATCTCCTCCTCAGATCCTCACATACCCTCCCCCCATCTCCTCCTCAGATCCTCACATACCCTCCCCCCATCTCCTCCTCAGATCCTCACCTACCCCCCCCCCATCTCCTCCTCAGATCCTCACCTACCCCCCCATCTCCTCCTCAGATCCTCATCTACCCCCCCCCATCTCCTCCTCAGATCCGCACCTACCCCCCCATCTCCTCCTCAGATCCTCATCTACCCCCCCATCTCCTCAGGTCCTCACTTACCCCCCCCCCATCTCCTCCTCAGATACTCACCTACCCCCTCCCCCCATCTCCTCCTTAGATCCTCACATACCCCCCCATCTCCTCCTCAGATCCTCACATACACCTCCCATCTCCTCCTCAGATCCTCACATACACCCCCCATCTCCTCCTCAGATCCTCATCTATCCCCCCATCTCCTCAGGTCCTCACTTACCCCCCCATCTCCTCCTCAGGTCCTCACATACCCCCCCCATCTCCTCCTCAGATCCTCACATACCCCCCTATCTCCTCCTCATATCATCACATACCCCCCCATCTCCTCCTCAAATCCTCACATACACCCCCCCCCATCTCCTCAGATCCTCACATACACCCCCCCCATCTCCTCCTCAGATCCTCACATACCCCCCCATCTCCTCCTCAGATCATCACATACCCCCCCCCCCATCTCCTCCTCAGATCATCACATACCCCCCCCCCCCATCTCCTCCTCAGATCCTCACATACATCCCCCCCATCTCCTCCTCAGATCCTCACATACATCCCCCCCATCTCCTCCTCAGATCCTCACATACACCCCCCCCCCATCTCCTCCTCAGATCCTCACATACACCCCCTATCTCCTCCTCAGATCCTCACATACCCCCCCATCTCCTCCTCAGATCCTCACCTACCCCCCCCCCATCTCCTCCTCAGATCCTCACCTACCCCCCCATCTCCTCAGATTGTCACCTACCCCCCCATCTCCTCCTCAGATCCTCACATACACCCCCCTCCATCTCCTCCTCAGATCCTCACATACACCCCCCCCATCTTCTCAGATCCTCACATACACCCCCATCTCCTCCTCAGATCCTCACATACACCCCCCCCCATCTCCTCCTCAGATCCTCACATACCCCCCCCCCATCTCCTCCTCAGATCATCACATACCCCCCATCTCCTCCTCAGATCATCACATACCCCCCCCCCCATCTCCTCCTCAGATCATCACATACCCCCCCATCTCCTCCTCAGATCCTCACATACATCCCCCCCATCTCATCCTCAGATCCTCACATACACCCCCCCATCTCCTCCTCAGATCCTCACATACACCCCCCCATCTCCTCCTCAGATCCTCACATACCCCCCCCCCCATCTCCTCCTCAGATCCTCACATACCCTCCCCCATCTCCTCCTCAGATCCTCACATACACCCCCCCATCTTCTCCTCAGACCCTCACATACATACACCCCCCCCCATCTCCTCATCAGACCCTCACATACATACCCCCCCCCCCCATCTCCTCCTCAGATCCTCACATACCACCCCCCCCATCTCCTCCTCAGATCCTCACATACCCCCTCCCCCCATCTCCTCCTCAGATCCTCACATACACCCCCCCCCATCTTCTCCTTAGATCCTCATATACACCCCCCCCCCATCTCCTCCTCAGATCATCACATACCCCCCCCCCATCTCCTCCTCAGATCATCACATACCCCCCCCCCATCTCCTCCTCAGATCCTCACATACCCCCCCCCCCATCTCCTCCTCAGACCCTCACATACATACACCCCCCATCTCCTCCTCAGACCCTCACATACATACACCCCCCCCCATCTCCTCCTCAGATCATCACATACCCCCCCCATCTCCTCCTCAGATCCTCACATACCCCCCCCCCCCATCTCCTCCTCAGACCCTCACATACATACACCCCCCATCTCCTCCTCAGACCCTCACATACATACACCCCCCCATCTCCTCCTCAGATCCTCACATACCACCCCCCATCTCCTCCTCAGATCCTCACATACCCCCCCCCCCATCTCCTCCTCAGATCCTCACATCCCCCCCCATCTCCTCCTCAGATCCTCACATACCCCCCCATCTCCTCCTCGGATCCTCACATGCCCCCCCCCCATCTCATCCTCAGATCATCACATACCCCCCCCCCCCCATCTCCTCCTCAGATCCTCACATACCCCCCCCCCATCTCCTCCTCAGATCCTCACATACCCCCCCCCCCCATCTCCTCCTCAGATCCTCACATACCCCCCCCCCCCCATCTCCTCCTCAGATCCTCACATACCCCCCCCCCATCTCCTCCTCAGACCCTCACATACATACACCCCCCATCTCCTCCTCAGACCCTCACATACATACACCCCCCCCATCTCCTCCTCAGATCATCACATACCCCCCCCCATCTCCTCCTCAGATCCTCACATACCCGCCCCCCATCTCCTCCTCAGACCCTCACATACATACACCCCCCATCTCCTCCTCAGACCCTCACATACATACACCCCCCCCTTCTCCTCCTCAGATCCTCACATACCACCCCCCATCTCCTCCTCAGATCCTCACATACCCCCCCCCATCTCCTCCTCAGATCCTCACATACCCCCCCATCTCCTCCTCAGACCCTCACATACATACACCCCCCCCATCTCCTCCTCAGATCATCACATACCCCCCCCCATCTCCTCCTCAGATCCTCACATACCCGCCCCCCATCTCCTCCTCAGACCCTCACATACATACACCCCCCATCTCCTCCTCAGACCCTCACATACATACACCCCCCCTTCTCCTCCTCAGATCCTCACATACCACCCCCCATCTCCTCCTCAGATCCTCACATACCCCCCCCCATCTCCTCCTCAGATCCTCACATACCCCCCCATCTCCTCCTCAGATCCTCACATACCCCCCCATCTCCTCCTCAGATCCTCACATGCCCCCCCCCCCATCTCATCCTCAGATCATCACATACCCCCCCCCCCCATCTCCTCCTCAGATCCTCACATACCCCCCCCATCTCCTCCTCAGATCCTCACATACCCCCCCCCCCCATCTCCTCCTCAGATCCTCACATACCCCCCCCCCCCCATCTCCTCCTCAGACCCTCACATACATACCCCCCCCCCCCCCATCTCCTCCTCAGACCCTCACATACATACCCTCCCCCCATCTCCTCCTCAGATCCTCACATACCCCCCCCCCCATCTCCTCCTCAGATCCTCACATACCCCCCCCCCCCATCTCCTCCTCAGATCCTCACATACCCCCCCATCTCCTCCTCAGATCCTCACATGCCCCCCCCTTCTCATTCTCAGATCCTCACATACCCCCCCCCCCCTATCTCCTCCTCAGATCCTGCAGTAGACTGGAAGTGAGGAGGGGGTTAACTTTGCTGTGTTCACTGATGCAGGTGGAGGATGGGGGGGAGTCAGTGGCAGTGAAAGTTACCCTCCCCCCATCCCCCACTTTGCATTGTCCTCATGGCAGTGGCATTTTAACTAGAGATCGACCGAATATCCGCAACACCGATATATCGGGGGGCCGATAAGCACTTTCCCCAATATATCCGAATCGGCCTTTTGATTTGCCGATATTTAGGGAAAGTGCTGTAGCGGAGTGATGCCTGCAGCTAGAGGCATCCCCCCGGTACCGGTGTCCATAGCTGACTTGTAATGACAACCAATGCGGCTGAGAAGCCGCTCAGCTGTGATTATAAGGAGAGGGATGGGACGTCCGCCCCTCCCCCCCCTCCTGCCGCCTTCCGTGGCTCGCCCTGGGTCTACCATCCTACCTCCGCTGCCCAAGAGAAGACCCAGATCTCCGGAAGTGATGTCATGACGTCACTTCTGGGTACTCTGCGCCGAATTAAATAAACTGACTGCATTCAAAACAGCCAAACTTGGCGTTTGGAATGCTTTTCGGTGCTGAGGGGGGTTTGGGGTCTTTTAGACCGCCGGATCCCTCCAGAAGGAGAACCTGTAGAAAAAAAAATATATATATTTTCTACATTTGTGAAAATATCCGCTGATACCGATATCCGATCACCAAAATATCGGTATCTGCATTAAAAAAACGATATCCGTCGATCACCACTAATTTTAACCCACCTCCCCTCTTCTGCATTTGTGGTACTGTCAGTACTAATAACCCCCTCCCCCCACATTGGTGGTCATGGAAGGGGTTACATTTCAATGCCATTGACCACCAATGGGTGATCAGGGGAAGGGGGTTAAAGAGGTTGTAAACCCATACAACCGTTTTTTTTCTTTTCTTGCAACCTGTAAGAGAAACACATAATGAGCTAGTATGCATCGCATACTAGCTCATTATGAAATACTTACCTTAGAACGAGCCCCCCCCCCCCCCCGTGCAGTCCGCTTACCTCTGACGGGCGACACGTCTTCCGGGATCGTCATCCGGCCATCTGATTGGCACGGGGCTCTGAAGGAACGGCACCAGCGGCCGTTCCTTCAGAGCGCATGCGTCAGTGACGTCACTGGCTGCATGTAAGGTAAATATCTCCTAAACCGTGCATGTTCAGGAGATATATTTACAGTACCTATGGGTAAAAGTGTCAGAGGAGGGTTTACTTCTTCTTTCATTATACTGACACCTGTGCTAGGGGTTAATAATGCAGCCTCTGACATCAATACTGGGGGAGCTTTAATGCATCCACTGACACCAATACCGGGGGGTTTAATGTGTCCCCTGACACCAATGCTGGGGGGGTTTAATGCGTCCCCTGACACCAATGCTGGGGGGGTTTAATGCGTCCCCTGACACCAATGCTGGGGGGGTTTAATGCGTCCGCTGACACCAATGCTGGGGGGGTTTAATGCGTCCACTGACACCAATGCTGGGGGGGTTTAATGCGTCCCCTGACACCAATGCTGGGGGGGTTTAATGCGTCCCCTGACACCAATGCTGGGGGGGTTTAATGCGTCCCCTGACACCAATGCTGGGGGGGTTTAATGCGTCCCCTGACACCAATGCTGGGGGGGTTTAATGCGTCCACTGACACCAATGCTGGGGGGGTTTAATGCGTCCCCTGACACCAATACTGGGGGGTTTAATGTGTCCCCTCACACCAATGCTGGGGGGTTTTAATGCGTCCCCTGACATCATTGCTGGGGAGTTTTAATGCGTCCACTGACACCAATGTTGGGGGGTATTTACTGCATCCACCGACATCAATGCTGCAAGTTTTATTGCGCCCACTGACACCAATGCTGGGGGTTTTAATGCGTGCACTGACATCGATGCTTAGGGGGTCTTTATTGCGTCGACTAACACCAATGCTGGGGTGTCTTTAATGCGTCCACTGACATTAATGCTGGGGGTCTTTAATGCATCCACTGACATCAATGCTGGGGGGTTTTAATGTGTCCACTGACATCAATGCTGAGGGGGGGGGGGGGGGGTCTTTAATTCATCAATAGACATCAATGCTGGGAAGTTTTAATGCATTCCATGACATCGATGCTGGGGGGTCTTTAATGCGTCCACTGACATTAATGCTGGGGGTTTTAATGCGTGCGCTGACATCAATGCTGGGGGGGTCTTTAACCGCTTGCTGACCGCCGCAAGTAGATTTACTGCGGCGGTCAGCCCCTGCCAGGCAGAGTGACGTTAATTAACGTCACTAGCCTGGGAGGGTCTGGGGAGCGAGCGCGCGGTCACGGACCCCCCCGCGCGTGTGACCAGCGGACCCGATGTCCGCCGGTCACTCTGCGATCGGCGGGGGAGAGGGAGAATGTCAGGCAGCTTGTGTAAACAAGCCACCTGTCATTCTCCTCGCTGTAAAGACACTGATCACATGGATCTACTATGTAGATCCGTTGATCAGTGTCCTTACAGCTCAAGCCACAGCCAATCACAGTAGAAAGCACGCCCCTAGGGACACACACAGCCCCTCCCTCCCAAATAAAGTTAACCCCTTCACTACCAGTGTATTTTTACAGTAACAGTGCATATGTATAGCACTGATTACTGTAGAAATGTCACTGGTAACCCCAAAAGTGTCAAAAATTTCAGTCAAGGGTCCGATCTGTCCACGGCAATGTCGCAGTACCGCAAAAAAATCGCAGATCGCCGCCATTACGCGTTAAAAAAAAAAACAACAAAAATGACAAAAATCTTTCCCTTTGTTAGTAAACGCGATAACTTTTGCGCAAACCAATAAAAATACGCTTTTTGCGATTTTTTTTACCAAACATAGGTAGGATAAAACAAATTGGCCGAAAATGTTAAAAAATTTTGATTTTTACATTTTTTTTTGGGGAATTTCATATAAAAAAATGTGAAAAATATTGCTATTTTTGCAAAATTGTCGCTCTTTTTTGTTTATAGCGCGTGATCAAAAAATCGCACAGGTGATCAAATACCACCAAAAGAAAGCTCTCTTTGTGGGAAAAAAAGGACGTCAAATTCGTTTAGGTACAGCGTCGCACGACCACGCAATTGTCCGTTAAAGTCACGCAGCGCCGAATCGCAAAATACCCCCTGGTCTTTTAGCAGGAAAATCCTCCGGGGCTTAAGTGGTTAATTCATCAATAGACATCAATGCTGGGAAGTTTTAATGCATTCCATGACATCATTGCTGGGGTTATTAATGCGTCCACCGGCACCAATGCTGGAGGGTTATTAATGTGGGGGAGGGGGTTAATAATACTCTCACCTGTGCTAGGGGTTAATAATGCAGCCTCTGACACCAATGCTAGGGGATCTTTAATGCATCCACTGACATTAATTCTGGGGGTCTTTAACCGCTTGCCGACCACCGCACGACTATTTACGCGAGCAGTCAGCCCCTCACAGGCAAAGCGACGTAGGTCTACGTCGCTAGCCTGTGAGGCTTCAGGGAGCAAGCGCATGCTGCCGGAGGCGTGCTCCCGCTCGCTCACGGACCCCCCCCCCCCTCCCCGCGCGTGTGCCCAGCGGACCCGATGTCCGCCGGGCACTCGCGATCGTCCGTTAGAGCGGGAGAAAGGCAGGCGGCTAATGTAAACACAGCCGCCTGTCATTCTCCCCTGTGTAAGAATGGAGATCATACGGTTCTACTATGTAGGACCGTGGATCTCTGTACTTACACCAGTAGCCACAGCCAATCACAGTTAGAAACACACCCCTAGGACACACTTAACCCCTCCCTCTCCAATAAAGTTAACCCCTTCCCTCCCAGTGTCATTTTTACAGTAACAGTGCATATATATAGCACTGATTACTGCAGTAATGTCACTGGTAACCCCAAAAGTGTCAGTCAAGGGTCCGATCTGTGCGCCGCAATGTCGCAGTCCCACAAAAAAAATCGCAGATCGCCGCCATTACTCGTTACAAAAATGACAAAAATCGTTCTCTTAGTAAATGCAATAACTTTTGCGCAAACCAATCAAAATACGCTTTTTGCAATTTTTTTTTTTTTTTTTCAACCAAACATATGTAGCAGAAAAAAATTGGCCTAAAATGTTAAAAAATTTAGATTTTTAAATTTTTTTTGGGGGGGGGGGGGAGAATTTCATATAAAAAAATGTGAAAAATATTGTTATTTTTGCAAAATGCTCTTTTTTTGTTTATAGAGCATGATCAAAAAATCGCACAGGTGATCAAATACCACCAAAAGAAAGCTCTGTTTATGGGCAAAAAAGGACGTGAAATTTGTTTAGGTACAGCGTCACACGACCGCGTAATTGTCCGTTAAAGTCACGCAGTGCCCAATCGCAAAATAGACCCTGGTCAGGAAGGGGGTAAAATCTTCTGGGGCTTAAGTGGTTAATGCGTTCACTGACATTAATGCTGGGGGGTTTTAATGTGTCCACTGACACCAATATGGGGGGGGGGGGGTTGTTAATGCGTCCACTGACACCAATACTGGGAGATTTTAATGCATCCACTGACACCAATACTGGGGGATGGGGGGGGGGGGGGGTTTAACTGCGTCCCTTGACACCAATGCTGAGGGGTTTTAATGCGTCCACTGACATCAATGCTGCGAGTTTTATTGTGCCCACTGAATTCAGTGCTGAGGGTCTTTATTGCATCCCCTGGCACCAATGCTGGGGGTCTTTAACCACTTGCCGACTGCCTAACGCCGATCTACGTCGGCAGTCAGCCCCTCACAGGCAAAGTGACGTAGGGCTACGTCACTAGCTTGTGAGGGTCTAGGGAGCTCCCGCGCGCCCCCGGAGGCGCGCTCCTGCGTGGTCACGGACCCCCCCGCGCGTGTGACCGGCGGACCCGATGTCCGCCGGTCACTCGGCGATCGGCGGGGGAGAAGGAGAATGTCAGGCAGCTTGTGTAAACAAGCCACCTGTCATTCTCCTTGCTGTTAAGACACTGATCACTCGGATCTAGTATGTAGATTCGTTGATCAGTGTCCTTACAGCTGAAGCCACAGCCAATCACAGTAGAAAGCACGCCCCTAGGGACACACACAGCCCCTCCCTCCCAAATAAAGTTAACCCCTTCACTACCAGTGTATTTTTACAGTAACAGTGCATATATATAGCACTGATTACTGTAGAAATGTCACTGGTAACCCCAAAAGTGTCAAAAATGTCAGTCAAGGGTCCGATCTGTCCGCCGCAATGTCGCAGTACCGCAAAAAAAATCGCAGATCGCCGCCATTACACGTTAAAAAAAAAAACAACAAAAATCTTTCCCTTTGTTAGTAAACGCGATAACTTTTGCGCAAACCAATAAAAATACGCTTTTTGCGATTTTTTTTACCAAACATAGGTAGCATAAAACAAATTGGCCAAAAATGTAAAAAAATTTTGATTTTTACATTTTTTTTTTGGGGAATTTCATATAAAAAAATGTGAAAAATATTGCTATTTTTGCAAAATTGACGCTCTTTTTTTGTTTATAGCGCGTGATCAAAAAATCGCACAGGTGATCAAATACCACCAAAAGAAAGCTCTGTTTGTGGGAAAAAAAGGACCCCAAATTCGTTTAGGTACAGCGTCGCACGACCGCGCAATTGTGCGTTAAAGTCACGCAGTGCCGAATCGCAAAATACCCCCTGGTCGGAATGGGGGTAAAATCTTCCGGGGCTTAAGTGGTTAATGCATTCCCTGACATCAATGCTGCAGGTTTTAATGCATCCACTGACATCATTGCTGGAGATTTTAATGCGTCCATCGGCACCAATGCTGGAGGTTATTAATGTGGGGGAGGGGTTTAATAATACTGGCACCTGTGCTAGGGGTTAATAATGCAGCCTCTGACACCAATGCTAGGGGGTCTTTAATGCGTCCACTGACATCAATGCTGGGGGTTATTAATGTATTCACTGACATCAATGCAGGTGGTCTTTTTTGCGTTCACTGACACCAATGCTGGGGATTATTAATGTGTGCACTGACATCAGCGCTGGGGGGTTCTTTTTTGAGTAAACTAACAACAATGCTGGGGCATCTTTAATGCATCCGCTGATCTCAATGCTGGGGGGGTTCTTTAATGCATCAATAGACATCAATGCTGGGAAGTTTTAATGCATTCCCTGACATCAATGCTGGGGGGTTTTAATGCATCCATCGGCACCAATGCTGGGGGTTATTAATGTGGGGGAGGGGTTTAATAATACTGACACCTGTGCTAGGGGTTAATAATGCATCCACTGACATTAATTCTGGGGGTCTTTAATGCGTTCACTGATATGAATGCTGGGGGGGGGGGGTTTAATGCGTCCACTGACACCAATGCTGGGGGGGGGTCTTTAATGCGTCCACTGAAACCAATGCTGGGGGGTTTTAATGCGTCCACTGAAACCAATGCTGGGCGATTTTTAATGCATCCACTGACACCAATGCTGGGGGGCTTTTAATGCGTCCAGTGACACCAATGCTGGGGGAGGGGGGGTTTACTGCGTCCCTTGACACCAATGCTGGGGGTTTAATGCGTCCACCGACACCAATGCTTGGGGTCTTTAATGCATCCACTGTCAGAGTGTGTGGCGAGGAGAGCCGATTAGCGGCTCCTCCTCAAAGGGAAGCCTAGGAAAGGTAATCGGGGCACTGTTCATCAGTGCCCTGATTACTGTAAAGTAAAAAACAGTGCCCATAAGTCCCCCCCAAGCAATGCCCATCAGTGCCCACAATCAGTGCCCATAGTGTTGCCAGTCAGTGCCTGCTCATCTGTGCTGCCCACCAATGTCCATCAGTGCTGCCCGTCAGTGCCCATCAGTGCCGCCCGTTAGTGCCGCCTATCAGTTCCCATCAGTGTCGCTTCTTAGTGCCCATCAGTACTGCCTTTCTGCCTTAGTGCCGCCTATCAGTGCTCATCAGTGCCATCTGTCAGTGCCCATCAGTGCAGCATATTAGTACCTCCTCATCAGTGCCCTTAAGTGCCACCTCCTCAGTGCCCATCAGTGCGGCCTATTAGTGCCCATCAGTCCCGTCTCATCAGCGCATTTCATTCTGTGCCTGTTAACTGTTGGCGCTTTAAGTTCCCTTTAGTCCATTTCCCATTTAAATGGTAGCTTTTACGCCCATCTAACAGCATATAAATTCCTTGTCCTTCCTCCTCCCTGTACACTTGAAAAAGGACTGCGCATGCCCAGTGGAGCCGCGGTGCATGCTCTGAAACACGTTGTGTTCTCCTTCCGCCCGCTGGGTGTTAGGAAACACCCCCTAGGCTCACACTTAACTCTTTGATCGCCCCTGGGTTAACCCCTTCCCTGCCAGTGTCATTAGTACAGTAACAGTGCATATTTTTAGCACTGATTACTGTAGTAATGTCACTGGTCCCCCAAAAGTGTCACAAATGTCAGTTAGGTGTCCGATCTGTCCGCCGCAATGTCCCAGTCCCACTAAAAATAGCTGATCGCCGCCATTACTAGTAAAAAAAAATAAAAATGACATAACTCTTTCCCCTAGTTAGTAGACGTGATAACTTTTGCGCAAACCAATCAAAATATGTTTATTGGGATTTTTTTTGTTGCAACTTCTTAACATACTAGAAGAGATGAGTGTAGAAGGCGATGTGAAGTCCCTCTAGAGGAACATTGGCCAGGACGATGCGCTTCGAGCAGTTAAATGGTCTTTAAAAGAGAAATCTTCGCTTAAGATGGAACAACAGATATTTCTGGGGGAAATGTTGGACCGAGCCATGGGTAGCAACTATTTTTGGCATGATGGAACATATTTCCGTCAACATAAGGGAGTTGCGATGGGAGCTAAGTAAGCACCCAGCGTGGCAAATATCTTCTTAAAGCGGAACTCCGCTGATCTTCCTCCCCCCTCCAGGAGCTCTGTTTTGCTTGCATATTTATTGTAATCTATTGCATCTGACCCTATCGGGAAAGTTTTTTTTTATTCAACGACTTAATAATTTTATGGTACTACACCATGAGGAGTCCACATCTCTCTCTCACTCACTCACTCACTCTCTCTCACTCACTCTCTCTCACTATATTCAGGAATTATTGCACCTTAGGAAGAGTGTGTTCACTTGGTGAGATATTTTTAACCACTTCCCGCCCGCCCTATTGGCAATTGACGGCGGGAATGTGGTTGTATTATCCTGACCGGACGTCATATGATGGAGGCAGGATAATACAGCTCTGGGCGCCCCCCGGGGGCGCGCAGAGCGGCGATCGGTGAGGCGAGGTGTCAGCCTGACACCCTGCATCTCCGATCTCGGTAAAGAGACTACTGACGTAGCTCTTTACCATGTGATCAGCCATCTCCAATCACGGCTGGTCACATAGTAAACAGGAACAGCCGTTGATCGGCTTTCCTTAGTTCGTGCCTGACAGGCACGAGTAAAGGAGCGCCGATCGGCGGCTCCCCTGACGGGGGGGGGGGTCAGCATTGGTAATCAGATCATTGATTACCAGTGCAGACCCTAGGGGGGGGGATGCCACTAGAACCACCAGTGATGCCCACTATGACCCCAGGGATGCCCACTATGACCCCAGGGATGGCAATCAGGGCTCAGGGAGCCCCCCATTACCCTCCCCATCAGTGCTGCCCGCCAGTGCCCTCCCTATCAGTGCTGCCCACAAGTGCCCATAATTGCCATCTTTTAGTGTCGCCCACCAGTGCCCATTATTGCCCACCAGTGCCGCCTATCAGTGTCCATCAGTGCCACCTATCAGTGCCCACCAATGCTGCATATCTGTGCTACCTATCAGTGCCACCCCATCAGTGCCTCCTCATCAGTGCCTGTCAGTGCAGTCTCATCAGTGCAAGAAAAAACATTTATTTACAATATTGTATAACATAAACAAAAAAACTTTTTTTTTTTTTTTTTTTTCAAACTTTTCGGTCTTTTTACACCAAAAGAAAGCTCTATTTGTGGGGGGGAAATGACAAATTTGGTGTAGGTACAGTGTTGCATGACCGCGCAATTGTCATTCAAAATACAACAGCGCTAAAAGGGGAAAATTGGCCTGGGCAGGAAGGGAGGAAAGTGCCCAGTATTGAAGTGGTTAACCAGGAGCACACAGTTATTGTTGGACTTTTGGACTAAATTTGCACAGTTTTTTCACTTTGTTTTTTTCTATTTTATACTTTTCTATTTTTCTCTCTTTTTCCACTTATTTACTTGCATAGAGCACGTTATTGTCATTATTGCTAAATTGTGTTTACTCAATTTGCACAATTATTAATCAGTTGGATTTTGAATTTGCGCTGCTGATCACATATATAGTTGCGGTTAATTTATATATACCTTATGCCCCCCCCTTAGTGGCTTGCAGCATTAGCAGTCATAATTGATCTTGTTTTGTATTTTGTTTTTTCTTTGGCGCGAGTGTTTTTGTGATTCCCATACAAGAATACAAATTGGCCTAAAAGAATGAAAACCTTTGATTTTTTTGTTTATTTTTGGGGAATGTTATACAGCAGAAAGTAAGAAGAAGAAGAAGAAAAAAAAAATATATATAATTTTTTTTTTTTCAGAATTGTCAAAGTCACACAGGTGATCAAATACCATCAAAAGAAAGCTCTATTTGTGGGGGAAAAAGGACACCAATTGTATTTGGGTACAGTGTCGCACGACCGCACAATTGTTTGTTAACCGGTTGCCGACTGCCCACAGTATATTTACTGCGGCAGTCAGCCCCGGCCAGGCAGAGTGACGTAGGTCTACGTCACTCGCCTGTCATCCGCTTTAGAGCCAATAGTGGGCGATCGCACGCCCGCTGAGGCGCGCGCCCGCCTCGTTCACGGAGGAGTGTGGGAGTGCGGTCACACTACGATCGTCGGTAGAGCGGGAGAAAGGCAGGCGGCTTATGTAAACAAGCCGCCTGTCATTCTCCCTGTGTAAAAATGCAGATCAGACGGTTCTACTATGTAGAACCGTTGATCTGTGTTTTTACACTAGGAGACCTGTCCCTGCACAGTTAGAATCACGCCCCTAGGACACAACCCCTCCCTGTCCAATATAGTTAACCCCTTCCCTGCCAGTGTCATTTTTACAGTAACAGTGCATATATATATAGCACTGATTACTGTAGTAATGTCACTGGTACCCCCAAAAGTGTCAAAAATGTCAGTCAAGGGTCCGATCTGTCCGCCGCAATGTCGCAGTACCGCAAAAAAATCACAGATCACCGCCATTACTCGTTAAAAAAACCCACCAAAAATGACAAAAATCTTTCCCTTTGTTAGTAAACGCGATAACTTTTGCGCAAACCAATCAAAATACGCTTTTTGCTTTTTTTGTTTTTTTTACCAAACATATGTAGCATAAAACAAATTGGCCGAAAATGTTAAAAAATTTTGATTTTTACATTTTTTTGGGGGGAATTTCATATAAAAAAAAGTGAAAAATATTGTTATTTTTGCAAAATTTACGCTCTTTTTTTGTTTATAGCGCATGATCAAAAAATCGCACAGGTGATCAAATACCACCAAAAGAAAGCTCTGTTTGTGGGAAAAAAAGGACGTCAAATTCGTTTAGGTACAGCGTCGCACGACCGCGCAATTGTCCATTAAAGTCACGCAGTAAAAAATCGCAAAAAAAACCCTGGTCAGGAAGGGGGTAAAATCATCCGGGGCTTAAGTGGTTAAAGTAAATAAAAAATGATTTTAGAACCACTTTTATAAAAGAATCGGTAATGTACTCTGGTGATGTGCCTTGAAGTGACCACATACTGAATATGTACTCTAATAGTGTATGTGTACAAATATAATGTATGTGTGGCAGCAGAAGGGTTAAGAAACAATGAGGACTATTAGCCCGCCCCCTGGGGTCAATGGTACAATAGAGATACATGATCCATCAGCCGGCCAATACAGGAGCAGGCAAGGTGCTCTCAATTAGGGGGGCGGGACCGCACAGCGATTGGCTCAGTGTCAGCGATCTGTCTCCCTATTGGCTGTCACATAGGAAGCTGTGTGTAGGTTCCCGGGCGGTGTGTAGTTGGAGCTGTGCACGGTCCTGACATCATGGCATCGGCTGGCAGCGCTGCCTCTGCTCACTTCCAGAGAGCCAGCCTGTTGTGGATGACGATCATCACCCTGTCTATGGGGTTCTTCGCAGTAAGAGGGGCGGGGTGGTGAACGATCATTCCATGGTCAGCACATTGGAGGCTGTCATGGGGGGGATGCACGTGATGACATTGATTGGACTAGTACACAGGACATTCCACCGTAGGATTTCTATAGAAGAGGGGAGTCTGCATTACTGGGAATAGGAGACAAGCTGTCATCACAAATCATGACCTACCTGGGTTATCTCTATAGGGGTGTGATCAGCAGACACCATCATTGGATCTAAGGTGGGAGCTGGGTGTACCCCCCCCCCCCAATCAGTGGATCCAAGGTGGGAGCTGGGTGTACCCCACCCCCCCCCATCATTGGATCCAAGGTGGGAGCTGGGTGTACCCTCCCCCCCCCATCATTGGATCCAAGGTGGGAACTGGGTGTACCCCTCCCCCCCCCCCCCCCCATCATTGGATCCAAGGTGGGAGCTGGGTGTACCCCCCCATCAGTGGATCCAAGGTGGGGGCTGGATGTACCCCCCCCCCCATCAATGGATCCAAGGTGGGGGGCTGGGTGTACTCCCCATGACTGGATCCAAGGTGGGGGGCTGGGTGTACTCCCCATGACTGGATCCAAGGTGGGGGGCTGGGTGTACTCCCCCATCACTGGATCTAAGGTGGGGGGCTGGTTGTACCCCCCCATCACTGGATCCAAGGTGGGGACTGGGTGTACCCTCCATCACTGCATCCAAGGTGGGGGCTGGGTGTACCCTCCATCACTGGATCCAAGGTGGGGGCTGGGTGTACCCTCCATCACTGGATCCAAGGTGGGGGGCTGGGTGTACCCTCCATCACTGCATCCAAGGTGGGGGCTGGGTGTACCCTCCATCACTGCATCCAAGGTGGGGGCTGGGTGTACCCTTCATCACTGGATCCAAGGTGGGGGCTGGGTTTACCCACCATGACTGGATGACAGCCCAAACTGTCACAAGGGATGTTGTTCATCACTTGTGATAGCAATAACGTTCGTACAAAAAAGATAAAGCGCCCGTCTAACTACTGTTTTTTTTTTTTGTTTTGTTTTTTCCCCCAAAAAATTGCATTTGAAAAACCGCTGCGCAATACTGTGTGACATAAAAAAAAAAATTACAGCACACACCATTTTATTCTCTATGGTCTCTGCTTAAAGAGGTTGTACACCGAGATTTTTTTTTTTCCTCTTCTTTAAATCCTGAAAGAGAAACCCATAATGAGCTAGTATGCATCGCATACTAGCTCATTATGAAATACTTACCTTAGAACGAGCCCCCGCTGTGCCGTCCGCTTACCTGTATGACGGGCGACATGTATAGTCGCCCGTCTTCCGGGATCGCGGCATCCGGCCATCTGATTGGCCGGAGCCGCGGTGACGTCACTCCCGCGCACGCGCGCGGGAGCCGACGGTCACGGCACGGGGCTCTGAAGGAACGGCACGATCTGCCGTTCCTTCAGAGCGCATGCGCCAGTGACGTCACTGGCTGCATTAAAGGTAAATATCTCCTAAACGGTGCATGTTTAGGAGATATTTACAGTACCTATAGGTAAGCCTTAATATAGGCTTACCTATAGGTACAACTTCCTGAGGAGGGTTTACTTCCTCTTTAATAAAAATATGTTTGGGGTTCTAAGTAATTTTCTAGCAAAAAAAAAAAAAAAAGGTAGATTTTCACATGTAGGAGTGAAGTGTCAGAATAGGCTTGGGAAGGAGGGGGTTAAATCCATCAATCCCTGTCAGAAGGAAGCTGTGCCTTGTTTACATAGGGAGCTCTCCGTTCTGTGTCTCTGCCCAACGTTCTGTGTCTCTGCCCAACGTTCTGTGTCTCTGCCCAACGTTCTGTGTCTCTGCCCAACGTTCTGTGTCTCTGCCCAACGTTCTGTGTCTCTGCCCAACGTTCTGTGTCTCTGCCCAACGTTCTGTGTCTCTGCCCAACGTTCAGTGTCTCTGCCCAACGGGCACCCACAGATCAGCTTCTGTTGTGAGTAATTACAGTAGAAACGGGCCACCGGCAGCTTGCATATCCCCAGGCGGAAGTGCAGAATCGTGTGTGTGTGTGTATGTGTATATATATATATATATATATATATATATATATATATATATGTGTGTATGTATGTATGTGATTCTGCACAGGAGGGCTACCCTGTAGCTGTAAATCTGCTATGGTGCAGTCCTTAACCACTTAAGATTTTACCCCCTTCCTGACCAGGGGGTATTTTGCGATTCGGCTCTGCGTGACTTTAACGGACAATTGCGCGGTCGTGCGACGCTGTACCTAAACAAATTTCACGTCCTTTTTTTTTTCCCCACAAACAGAGCTTTCTTTTGGTGGTATTTGATCACCTGTGCGTTTTTTTTTTTTTGTGATCATGCGCTATAAACAAAAAAAGAGCGACAATTTTGCAAAAATAACAATATTTTTTATATGAAATTCCCCCCCAAAAAAATGTAAAAATCAACATTTTTTAACATTTTCTGCCAATTTGTTTTATGCTACATATGTTTGGTAAAAAAATCGCAAAAAGCCTATTTTGATTGGTTTGCGCAGAAGTTATCGCGTTTACTAACAAAGGGAAAGATTTTTGTTTTTTTTTTTACGTGTAGTGGCGGCGATCTGCGATTTTTTTTTTTTTTTTTTTTTTTTTTTTTTTTTTTTTTTTTTCTTGCGGTACTGCAACATTGCGGCGGGCAGATCGGACCCTTCTTTTTTTAAAAAAAAAAAAAAAAAAAAAAAAAAAGGGTCCGATCTGCCCGCCGCAATGTTGCAGTACCGCAAAAAAAAAAAAAAAAAAAAAAAAAAGCGACATTTTTGAAAAAAAAAAAACAATATTATTTACATTCTGATATATAACCTTCCCAAAAAAAAAATTTTAATTTTTTTTTAACTTTTTAGGCCAATTTGTTTTCTGCTACATATTTTTGGTAAATAACAATAAGCGTATTTTGATTGGTTTGCGCAAAAGTTATTGCGTTTACTAACTACTGGAAAGATTTGTCATTTTTTTGTTTATTTTTTTTTTTTACTAGTAATATGGTGGCGATCTGCGTTTTTTTTTTATTTTTTTTTTTATTTGCGGGACTGCGACATTGCGGCGGACAGATTGGACCCCTAACTGACATTTTTGACACTTTTGGGGGTACCAGTGACATTACTACAGTAATCAGTGCTATACATATGCACTGTTACTGTAATAATGACACTGGCAGGGAAGGGGTTAACTTTATTGGTGCTCGAGGGGTTAAATGTATGCCTCATGCTTACTGACGTGTGTGGGGGGAGGGGGTTGTGTGACAGAGACACAGATCGCAGGTTCAGCTATGCTGAATCCTGTAATCTGTCACATAGGACAGTGGGCCTCAACCCTGGCACTCAGGGCCCACTAACGGGCCAGGTTTGCAAGATAACTGAAATATATCCCAGGTGATATCATTTGTTGCTCAGTGATTGCAGTGCGATTTTTGAATCGCGGACAGAACTGCTGCGATTCTGCCCGCGATCCCAAATCGTCAGGTGTGGATGGGATCCAAACGTGACAACACGTGTATCGATCCCATCGTTCAGTGTGACTTCAGTGGTTACATGGAATAAAAATTGTAAACCACAGAATCATAAACTTCATTCTATAATTTTAATGAGCTCTCTTATCAATTTTCCCCACAATTTGATCAATTAGCGGTCAAAATGACACTTAATTGAGACAAGTACACACTATAGAGAGATATGCTTTGTTCAGATTTCATGTCTGGGATTACAACCATTTAAGGCCTTTTATGATAAAATAATTGTGATAAAGTAAAATGACATTACTTACTCCCTTGTAATGCGCCTGCCTATTTAACACACACAAATAAGAGATTCTTATTTCTTTTTCAGTGGACGGTATTCTGGCCAACCAAGGTTCCATATGAGCATCTTGGACCTCTCGGATCATTCGTTCAGTATCTGGTGAAGAATCACTATAGCACCTTGTTTAACGGGTAACCTTCACAACCATCTTTCAATACCATTATTTCTCGCCAGAGGTATCACTAAAAAGATTTAACTGGAATGGTAACTTAATTTTCAGAGTATTTTTAGGCTTTAAAGCGTAACTCCACTTTTGAGAAATAAAACATTCCCCTCTGGGTGATCTCTGTACATTGCAAGGGTTATAACCAGCTTTGTTGCAGATTCCTACCTTTTTTGTTATTCTGAAGAAATCCCTGTTTGTTCCTCTGTGCCTCTGTACTGAGTGGGGTCTAATGGGAGTGGTTTCGTAATCATCAATCAGCTGTGCAGCTGCAGGGCACGAATGAGGAAAGCTGCTGGGGTCTGCATCCCTTTTTTAAATGTGATTTTCCTATTGGGAGTATCTCACCAAAAATGACGTTTTTGTTGCAGGGGATGCCAGAAATCTGACCTGTATCTTAGTGCAGACTTCTGGGAAAATCAGTGAGCCAATCACACAAGCGGTAAATGTTTCTGGGGTGTGGTCAGTATACATTCTGTGTACAGAACATCTCCAAGTCGCCATACTGTATTGTATTTTCAGAAAATTACAGAGCTGCAGATTGAAAAGGAAAGGTCATTTCTCTTACGTCCTCTGACAGTCGCCGCCCACTCATACAGTCTTCACTTATGGGTATTGTCCTTATCCATAGGGGTAAACTAGGCAAAAGATTTTTGTTAAAATCGTACATAAAAGCATTTGCATGTACACACCCACAGGGGGCTGTCTCTCTGGACCATACCCTTATGCTAGTAGCATTCTCAACTCAGTTTGTCTTTTGCCTAGATAAGGGGTAGACAGGCTTTCCCTTGCTGGGGCTGCGGTCTCAGCCTCTCTACTTTTTCTTATTTCATTTTATTTCTGAAAAAGTGTTTTTTCTCTATCTCGTGATAGAATTTTATTTGTTCCTGCGCTTAGTCCGATCAGAAGACTACAGCGTTTGCGGAGCTGGGAATCGGACTGGTTGTCCTGGTATTTCAGTACAGAGAACCTTAAGGAATCCCAGCCTGCCATCGAGCGTTTTGCAGGCTATGCGTATGCCCAGGCCTCGCAAACGACCTGTCCCTGTCCTCAGGGACACTGCCCGCGAATGTGGCTACTTCGCTAGGATGACTCTACTGCGGTACGCCGCGTGTAGCTAGCATCCTGTTTGGCTGACGGTACCCCCACCACCTGGGGTGGGAGGCTTCCCGTCTCACGCCGGCACCCATGCTATCGCTGGTCGGTGAGTAACCCCTCTATGTGGGGGGTGTCTGTGGGGCCTCTGTGTTGGGGATGACAGTCTGTCTGTGATGTCTGTATTATTCCCCTCATGTCTGTCAGTGTCCTTCCCAGTCTCTCCCTGTCCCTGTGGGCACTATTGCGGTTCTGCTGCGCTGTGGGGGGGTGGCGGAGGGTCCCTCTCCCCAATGTGTGCCTTTTGTGTACTTTGTGGGGGTGTCAGACATGTGCGGGCGGCCCGCTGCAAAAAATCACGGGGGCGCTATTTTTTTGTGTGGGCGCGCTATTCAGCTTCATTATGGGCTCTGCACTCCTCCCTGCAGCAATTTCGCGCCCTTCTGGCGCCATCTTGGATGTGGCACGGTCCTTCCAATACATGGGCTCGGCGGCCATTTTTCCAAAGCCTCCCCATTACATTACATAGGCAGCCATTTTCCCTTAGTCTGTGTCCTCTAGCGGATGACATTATTTCCTTTATTCAGACTGCAGATCGTTCCAGCAAAGCGTAGAGGTTGTATGTATGCCTTCTGGGGGTCTTTTAGCTTCTCTTGGGTCATTTTTTACATGCTGGCAGTCACTTTCCTGTTGGTTGCTTGTGACACTATTTTATTGCTGCTGCGGTACCTCGCGGTGCGATCCGCATCGGTTACTACTTAAAGGGCCAGCGCTTTCCAAATCTTCATTAGATTTAATATGGCATCCCAGGATAGCCATTTCCCCCCAGCTCTGAGCAAAGCTCCCTTGACGCTGCACTAGCGACTTTAGCATCATAGGTGGATCTGCTGATGTCTGAACGGTCTTTTAGGATATGGGCCAGGCCTTCACCTTCTTCTGATTCACATTCTGATATGGTTGTCACGGACAGTGTACCCCCTCTCAGTCCTCCCAGTCGGAGGGGGAGGGGGAAATGGAGGAGGGGGAAGTTTCCCCTGTCAGGGCTGCCGGAGATCACTCTGCTATGGCTGCGCTCATTTGTTCTGTCACAGAACCGCTGTATTTGGAGAATGTGCCCCACCAGCAGGGTACGCGGTCATCCTTTGGGACCCGTAGACCCCGGAAATCGGTTCAGGTTTTTTCTCTGTCACGCCGGATTTCATGCAATGGTGAATGAACATTGGCACAATCTAAAGCGCAACTTTGTGGTTCCCTAGGCGGTTTGAGTACCGTTATCCCTTCGCGTCTCCCGCGGATTTGCGCTGGACTATGGCCCATAAGGTGGACCACACTGTGTCCAGGTTGAATATGGCCACTCTAATGCCCGGCGTTTTAGGGACCCGGCGGACAGATGGGTGGAGTCTAATCCCCAGACGTGGATCTGTTCGTGTCTCGTCTCAACAACGAGGTGGAAAGGTTCCTGGCAAGAACTCGCGATCCTCTGCCAGACGCCTCAGACGCGTTGGTGGTGCCGTGGAATCAGTATCGTCTGATCTATGCCTTTCCTCCGATTCACTTTTTGTCCCGGTTCCTTCGCAGGTTGGCCTCGGTACCAAAAGCAGGTGTTCCTAGGGACTCCAGACTGGCCGCGCCGGTCCTGGTACGTGGACATCATGCAACTGGTCGTCGAGCCTACTTGGCGGCTCCCCTCACGAAACGATCTGCTGTCGCAGGGGGCGATCTTCCATCCTGCTTTACATTCGCTGGCTTTGCTGGCGTGGCTGTTGAAAGCCAGGTCCTGAGAGATCGAGGTCTCTTGTCGGCGGTCATTCCTACCCTCCTGAAGGCTAGGAAGGCCTCTTCTGGATTTATTATCGTACCTGGAAGGCTTATATTGCCTGACATGAATCTCCGGGTTTCCATCCTCGCTCCTTTTCGGTGGCGAGGGTGTTGGCCTTCCGGCAATCTGGTGTGGATCAGCGTTTGGCGCTGCCTATTATTAATGGTCAGATATCCGCGCTGGCTATTCTTTTCCAGCGCCCCCTGGCATCAAATTACTTGATCCGCACTTTTGATCAAAGTGTGCGTCATCTGGCTCCCCCTAGGAGGGCGCCGTTACCTCCTTGGGCCTTGAATCTGGTCCTGTCCGTTTTCCTACGTCCTCCCTTTGAAAATATCAGGGAGTTCTCTCTGCTGTCACTGTCACGGAAAGTTGCCTTTTTAGTGGCTATCACATCTGCTCGCAGAGTGTCTGAGTTGGCGGCCTTGTCCTGCCGCTCTCCCTACCTAGTTGTCCTTGGGGACGAGGTGGTCTTGCGACCTCATCAATCCTTCTTTCCTAAGGTGGTTTTCTGTTTTCCATCTCATTGAGGATATTGTTTTGCCTTCGCCGTGTGCGAAGCCTAAGCACCCTAAGGAATTTGCCTTGCATTCCTTGGATGTTGTCAGGGCGTTCAGGGTCTACCTGTCGTCTACTGAATCCTTCAGAATGTCTGATTCTCTTTGTCCTTCCTGAGGGACCTCGGAAGGGTACGGCTGCGTCTGCGTCAACCATTTCTAAATGGATCAGGCAGATGATTGTACCTATTCGCTTGGGGAACAGGTTCCACCTTTCCCTGTTTCGGCACACTCTACCAGGGCGGTGAGTGTGTCTTGGGGTTTTTATTTTTTTGCCATCAGGCGTCGGTGTCCCAGATGTGCAAAGCGGCGACTTGATCGGCCGTGCATACCTTTACCATATTTTGCAAACTTCATGTTTTGGCGTCGGCCGATGCCTCCTTTGGCCGCACAGTTCTGAGTGCGGCTGTACTTTAGGGGGACGTTACAGTTTTGCGTCTGTCCCTTCCTGTTGGGGGATTAACCCCCTGGTTTTTTGCTTTCCTGGGTTTTGTTGCTCCTGTTGAGCTTCCTGTTACCCAGTGTTTTTTACCTTTATCTTGGCGATAAGGTTCCTTCTCTGACCTGGGTGTTTCCTTACCCTTGTGGCGGTTGGTTTCCCACCCCTCAAGTCTACACTGCTTTGGGACGTCCCATAAGTGTAGACTGTATGAGTGGGCGGCGACTGTAGAGGACGTAAGAGAAAACAGAATTTTTGTAAGCACTTACCATAAAATTATTTTCTGAGTCCTCTGACAGTCGCCGCCCCCGCCCCTCTTTTGGGGTTGTTGGATCTATATACTGCTTGCTATCAAACTGAGTTGAGAATGCTGCTAGCATGAGGGTATGGTCCAGAGTGACAGCCCCCTGTGGGTGTGTACATGCAAATGCTTTTATGTATGATTTTAACAAAAATCTTTTGCCTAGTTTACCCCTATGGATAAGGACAATACCCATAAGTGAAGACTGTATGAGTAGGCGGCGACTGTCAGAGGACTCAGAGAAAATAATTTTACGGTAAGTTCTAATAATATTCAATTACAATATGATTTGTGTCGCAATTGCATACGTTCTATTTCTCTTTCGTCCTCCGACAGTCGCCGCCCATTCACACAGTCTTCACTAATGGGGTATTGCTTCCTCACCGCAGGTAGCCATCCCAATTCATTTTGTCTTCTGCATAGCTTAGGAGTGGATAGGCTTCCCTGTGCTGAGGCTACAGTCTCAGCCTTCTTCTTTTCTTTTATGATTTATTTTCTGAAAATGTATTTCTCTGTCGCTCATTGACAGACGTAGTCCTCCTTGATTAATATCAACTCGGGTTATACTGCCCTCTACAGGAGTAGGACTAGACAGGAAAGAAAACGTTCTGGCCACACCCTAGGGGCAGTCCCAGAGGGTATATCCTCTCACTTCCTGCTACAGGATATCATTTTTTTCTGTCTAGTTAGGAGTAAGGACCTAGATTCCTTGCTAGGATCTTCGGTCCTGGCAGGATTTTTTTTTAGAAATACTTTTTTTAGACAGCTTTTTTTCTCCAGTGTTCCTGTGAGATCTTCAAGCAAGTACGCTGAAACTGGGCGATGGGCTGGATGTTGAGATCCAGTGGTCACCCCAGTTCAGCCTACGAGCGCGTGCAGGCCATAGCTCCACGCTGGGTTGGCCGCGACATAGTCCCACTGGACAGGGACTGACCCTGCGAGTTAAACGTCTCGCCTGGACGCCAATGACCAACAGAGTCACGGCGTCCGTATTGGGCGACAGCCCCCCCACCCCGGTGGAGAGGGGTTCTGTCAGGAGTTGGCGCCCGCCTGGTTCCGGTATGGTGAGTAGAATGTTCCCCCTCTCCCCCTGTCGGGTTTGTTGGTGGACGCGGGCCTCTCTCTGGGATGGTCGGACACTCGGTTTTCTGGGTCTCCCCTCTATCCTATAACAGGTCACAGATCCCCCAATTTGAGTGTGATTTTTGTGAATAGAAACCAGGAGGCTTGGTTTGGGAGCTGACGATCTAAAGTCACTATATGACTGTAAGGGTGACTGAAGTCAGTGGCAGACTACTAAAAGGCATTACTATTGAAGTAAAAGGTATCCTACCTTGTCCAGTGTGTACACAGGCCGATGCCTATGCCTGAGTTACTGCAGCCACAGATCGCCATCCCTCCAGAAAGCCGGTCACTTTCACAGGCCACACAGCCTCCCGCAGGCCGAGGACACCTCCCGCAGGCAGAGGCACTTCCGCAGGCCGCACAGGCCAAATGCACACATCCCGCAGTCCGCTGCTAGCTTGCAAGCCGCCGCCATTTTCCTGCAGATCGCATGATGCCGCCATATTGGCGTAGCCTCGTGTCTCCAGCATGGGGGCGGCCATGTTTGAGGTGACCAAACACCTCATGGAGTAATTGGGAGGCGCCGGAAGGCGTGTAAAGGGGCGGAGCCGCCTCCTTGGCCCAGGGAAAGCAAGCCAAAGACTTCCTGTCTGTAACAGACAGTGCTGGAAGCAGGTTGATAAGAAACTTCTGTGCATCAGGTGAGCCTTGGGGTCTCTCTCTCTCGTTCTCTCTCTCTCTCTTTCTGAGGGGTCCAAGCAGGTAGACTGAGGGGCGCTACTGCGCTGGGGGACTAAGTTAAAAAAAAAAAAAAAAAGTTTTTTTCTTGCAATTAATTTTTTTGTGTTTTGCTGGCAAGTGTCTTGTTACATGAACCCTGCCACACATGTATCCCCACCTTATCCCCTCAGGGTGGCCGCAGGACCCTCCAGTACCCCACTTGTGATGATGCATTATCAGCGTTTTGGAGTCTTTGGTATCCCGGGTGGAGGTAGCCTGTCAGGGACGGGGGTCAAGAAGAGCGACCCCCGCCTACCCCTATGTCATCTGATACCTCAGATACGGATTCTGAGCTGGTCATTGCAGTCCCTTTTCTGGGGTTGTTGTCTCAGGTACGGTCTCCTCAGACAGTGAGGTGGACGCTTCTGCCTCCGCCATAGCACAAGAAGCATTGGTGGAAGCACTAGTTGTGTCTGTCCGGGAAACCTTAAATCTTGAGGTTACACCGGCAGAGGTAGCTGAGACTCGTATTCCTTTTTTGGTACTAGCAAGCCTACCAAAATGGCGAAGGGTTTCCCTTGCCCAAATGGGGTCGTCCGTAAACGAGCCCCTGCTATTTCCAAACGTATTGCTAGGCGCTATGATTTTGAGGAATCCCTCATTTCAAAGATGGACGGTATCACCAATAGTGGACTCACCGATTTCCAGACTAAATAAAACCACTGTTATCCCGTTGGATTGATAGAATGGGCCCCACCCATCTCTGGGGTGGGGGGACGTCTTCACCGGTTTCCGGATCCAGGGCTTTCCAGAATCCCGGATAAAGGGGTTCGCAAGGTCATATGGTCGGGATACAAGATCGAGTTTCGATCACTTCCACCGGTGCGATTCTTCCCTTCCAATATTCAACATCCCCGGGTCGCTTAAAAAGCTTTGCGGGGGACAGCTTGATACAACAAGCAGTGGTAGTTCCCATTTACTTGGAGGAGTTCTAGTCAAACTTGTTCACAATGCCCAGGAAAAAGGGCTAGGTGCGTCCAATTTTGGTAGAGATGGAGTCCATCCATACAGTGGTGGCCTCCCTGCATCAGGGGGATTTCCTGGCGTCCATAGACATTTAGGATGCCTATCTTCATATCCCCATCTTCGCAGGACATCAGCGTTTTCGTTGCTTTTCCCAAAGATCATCCCTGGTTCCCACCAGGCGACTGAACTATCTGGGCCTAATTTTGGATACATCCTTGGCAAGAGTGTTTCTCCATGCGGAGAAACTCCAGAAGATTCAGTCAATGATTCGGATGTTGCTGTCCGTCAACTGGCTGGGATTGATGGTCGCCTCCTTAGAGGCAGTACCGTTTGCCCAGTCTCATACCCGAATTCTCCAAGGAGGAGATTCTTCCCATATGGAATCGGAATCCAGATTCCCTGGAAAATCGGATCCGATTGAGTGAGCGGACCAGGGAGGCTCTGGTCTGGTGGCTTCGGTCTCCGATGCTCAGCCAGGGGAAGTAATTTCTTCTGATAAATTCCAGGTTATCGATAAATGTGTTGGAACTGAGAGCGACCAGATTTACTGGACCGAACAGCTCCAGGGCAGCCCGGTTCGGATCCAATCGGACTATGCCACGGTCATGACTTAGGTCGATCACCAAGGGGCACCAAGAGTGCCCTGGCGACCATAGAAATGGCCAACATTCTTATTGGGGGAACAGTTGTTCCAGTTCTCTCCGCAATATTTATCACGGAAGTGGACAGGCAGATTATTTCAGCCGTCAGATTCTGGATCAAGAGGAATAGTCTCTTCATCCAGAGGTATTTCACCAGCTGTCCCTTCATTGGGGCACCCCGGATATGGATCTGTTGGTAGGTTGGCTCAACAGGGCTCGCACCCACGATCCTCTAGCGGACGCAGCAGACGCGCTGAACGGCCTGTAAAGGCAGTATTAGCTACTGTATGTCTTCCCCCCCCCCCCCCTCTCAAATTGCTGCTGAGATTTCTCCGCAGGATAGAGGTGGAGGGAACTCCAGTTATCCTGGAAATTCCGGGCTGGCCTCGTCAAGCCGGGTACGCAGACTTGGACAGGCTAGTCGCGGACGCTCCTTGGAGACTTCCTCTCAGGGAGGATCTGCGGTCTCAAGGACCGATCTTCCATCGTGCTTTACAGTCGCTGGTTTTAATGGCCTGGCTATTGAGACCCAGGTACTGAAGGACAAAGGGTTGTCAGCTTCAGTTATTCCTACTCTAATTAAAGCAAGGAAAGCGACTTCCAGCAAAGTCTATTATCGCACATGGAAGACTCATATCGCGTGGCGTGAATCTTTGGAATTTCCCCCACGTACCTATTCGGTGACCCGAATCTTGGCTTTTCTGCAAAAGGGGGTTGAGCAGAAACTATCCTTGAGCATTATCAAGGGTCCGGTTTCAGCATTAGCAATCTTCTTTCAGAAGCCTTGGGCTACTCATTCCTTGGTGTCCAGGGGGTGCGGCACTTGGCTCCGCCAGTGAGTGCGCCCTTACCACCCTGGGATCTTAATTTGGTGTTGGTCGGTTCTTCAGAAACCTCCCTTTTTAAAATATCAGGGAGATTCCCTTGCTGACATTATCCCAGAAGGTGGCCTTCTTGGTGGCTATCACTTCTGCACGCAGGGTGTCAGAACTGGCTGCATTATCACGCCATTCCCCATATCTAGTGGTTCATAGGGATAAGGTAGTTCTTCATCCGAAGCCATCCTTTCTTCCTAAGGTGGTTTCAGATTTTCATCTGAATGAAGATATTGTGCTACCTTCCTTGTGTCCTAAGCCCAATCATCCTCAGGAATATGCGTTGCATTCCTTGGATGTGGTTCGGGCAATCAGGGTATACCTGAAGACTACGGAATCGTTCCGTAAGACGGATTCACTTTTTGTGATCACGGATGGCCCCAGAAAGGGGTTGCCTGCATCTGCCGCGACTACCTCCAAATGGATTAGTCAGACGGTGGTACAGGCTTATTCTATTAAGGGTCGGAATCCTCCGTTCCCTGTTAAGGCGCACTCTATTCGGGCGCTTAGTGTTTCCTGGGCCTTCCACCATCAGGCGTCAGGGGTCCAGGTTTTCAAGGCGATTACTTGATCGTCGGTTCATACCTTTACAAAATTTTATAAAGTTGATGTGATGGCATCGTCGGATGCCTCATTTGGCCGCAAGGTTTTGCAGGCCGCAATTTGAGGAGACCGTTAGTCTACCTCGAGGGTTTGTTGGGTTTTTTTCACTTAGGTCTCATCTTTTTGCTCAATGAGTCCTTGATGCTTCTGGTTGGCTCCGGTTGGGCCTTCTGGATTTTGATTTCTGTTATCCCACCCCTCATTTGTGGCACTGCTTTGGGACGTCCCGAGTTGATATTAATCAAGGAGGACTACGTCTGTCAATGAGCGACAGAGAAAAATGGATTTTTGTAAAATCTTACCGTAAAATCCTTTTCTCTTAAGCTCATTGACAGACGTAGTACCCGCCCCTCTGTTTTTGAGTTGGGTTGGGTTAAATTCTCTAAACACTGCTTTGTGACATAACTGATTTGCTGTAGCAGGAAGTGAGAGGATATACCCTCTGGGACTGCCCCTAGGGTGTGGCCAGAACGTTTTCTTTCCTGTCTAGTCCTACTCCTGTAGAGGGCAGTATAACCCGAGTTGATATTAATCAAGGAGGACTACGTCTGTCAATGAGCTTAAGAGAAAAGGATTTTACGGTAAGATTTTACAAAAATCCATTTTTTTTTTTCTTTAAATTGCTAGCTGTTTATTTTATCAGCGCTAGTTAGTTGGATCTTCGGATGAAGACGGCGTTTGCGGAGCTGGGAATCGGACTGGCCATCCTGGTTTTCCAGGGCAGAGGGTCAGATGGAATCCCAGCCTTCCATTGAGCGTTTCGCAGGCTATGTGTTTGCCCTGGCCTCGTAAACGACCCATCCCTGTCCTCAGGGATGCAGCCTGTGAGGTGGCTACCTCACTGGACACAGCATAGGTTCGTCCGTGCACTACTAGCGTCCTGCGTTTCTGGCTGACGGCACTCCCCTGCCATCTAAGGGCGGCGGTTTCCCGTTTGATATGAGGCACCCCATGCCATCGGGTACAGGTAAGTACACTCTGTGTGGGGCCTCTGTCTGGGGTCAGCAGTCCTGTGTGTCTGTGGTGTCCTCTATGTCTGTGCGTTTTTTGGGCTCCCTGGTCCCGGTCCCTGCAGGGGTTTTTATTCTCTCACAGCAGCGCTGTGTGGGGTTTTTGGGGGTCCCTCCCCTAAGGTCACTTTTGGGTGCTGGAGGTACAGACACATACGGAGACCGCTGCGGGGGTTAAAAACCGCCGATCCGCTATTTTTGGTGTGGGCAGCATGTCTGGCTTCACTGTGGGTGCTTATACAGCATGCTATGTAGTGGTTTTGGCGCCTTGCGGCGCCATCTTGTGTGTGGCAAACGATCGTTCCGAGCACATGTCGGCAGCCATCTTGCCGAAGCCTCCCATTAGTTTTAATAGGCATCCATTTTCCTTGGTCTGCAGCCTCTCTCTTTGTCCTTCCTGAGGGACCTCGGAAGGGTATGGCTGCGTCTGCGGCGACCATTGCCAAATGGATCAGACAGACCATTGTACAGGCTTATTCGTTGCGGGAACGGGTTCTTCCCTTCCCTGTCAAGGCGCATTCTACCAGGTCGGTGAGTACGTCCTTGGCCTTACGGCATCAGGCCTCGGTGGCCCAAGTGTGCAAGGCTGCAACTTGGTCGTCGGTGCACACCTTCTCAAAATTCTACAAAATTGATGTTCTGGCATCAGCTGATGCATCCTTTGACCGCAAAGTTCTCTGTGCGACAGTGCCATAGGGTACCTTGGTTTGGTACGGGTCCCTAGCTGTTGGGGTTGTTTTTCCCTCTTGGTTATTTGTTTTCCTGGGTTGTTGCTCCTGTTGAGCCCTTTTTTGTTACCCAGAAGGTTACCTTTCTGCTCATGTAAGGTTCCTTTCTCTGATATGGGTACTGCGTTGCCTTTCTGACGGTTGCAATGCCCACCCCTCATGTCTACACTGCTTTGGGACATCCCCATTAGTGAAGACTGTGTGAATGGGCGGCGACTGTCTGAGGACATAAGAGAAAACTGAATTTTTGTAAAATCTTACCATAAAATTCCTTTCTCTGAGTCCTCCGACAGTCGCCGCCCCCGCCTCTCTTTTGGGGTTTTTTCTACACTTTCACTGCTTGCGACCAAACTGAGTTGGGATGGCTATTGCAGGGGGGTATTGGACTAGTAGGACAGCCCCCATGGGTGTGACTATGTAGATGAATTGTTCTTTTACATGTCTTTTGCCTAGAAACTCCTGCGGAGAGGAAGCAATACCCCATTAGTGAAGACTGTGTGAATGGGCGGCGACTGTCGGAGGACGTAAGAGAAATATAACGTATGCAATTGCGACACAAATCATATTGTAATTGAATATTATTAAAAAACAGGCTTACCTATAGGTACAAGTTACAGGGGAAGCTTTACTTCCTCTTTAAGGTCAAGGTCAGGACTCTGTGCCGGCCATTTAAGTTCTTCCACCCCTAACTCGCCCATCCATGTCTTTATGGACCTTGCTTTGTGCACAGGTCCAGAATATTTGGTGGAGGAATTATGGTGTGGGGTTTTTTTTTTTTTTTTTTTTTTTTTGTTTTTTCAGGAGTTGGGATTGGCCCCTTAGTTCCAGTAAAGGAAAGTCTCTTAGGGTGTCAGCATACCAAGATATTTTGGAAGGTTTCATGCTCCCAACTTTGTGGGAACCGTTTGGGGATGGCCCTTCCTGTTCCAACATGACTGCGCACCAGTGCACAAAGCAAGGTCCATAAAGACATGGATGAGCGAGTTTGGGGGGGATGAACTTGACTGGCCTGCACAGAGTCCTGACCTCAACCCTATAGAACATCTTTGGGATGAATTTGAGCGGATACTGCCAGCCAGGCCTTTTTGTCCAACATCAGTGCCTGACCTCACAAATACGCTTCTGGAAAAATAGTCAAACATTCCCATAGACACAATCCTAAGCCTTGTGAGCCATCTCAATATTGAACCCTACGGACTAAGACTGGGATACCATGTAAAGGCAGGTGTCCCAATGCTTTTGACAATATTGTATGTATGATTTTTAATTTTTTTTTTTTTTTTTTTATTGAAGACACTTGCGGGGGAAGTTCTTATTTTAAAGCTTGCAGGCATGTTTGAGGGACTTGTGTCCTATGTCAGCATTGTCTGGAAGGAGAAGGGTTTACGGTGGGGGAAGGGGATTTTGGTGGTAGTGGAAAGAAAGAAACGTATAGAAGGGGAGGGAGATGAAGGCTATTTTGGGGTCTCGAAACCTCCCTTAAAAGAATTAGAGACCAGTCCATCTGAGTACATAATGTATTGAAGCCGTTGTTCAGTCTAGGGGGAAAAAAAGTCTGCTACAAATACTGCAGCTGCTAACTATTAATAAAATGACACTTGCCTGTCCAGGGATTCAACGCTGTGCTCACCTGGACTAGTTCTTCTCTAGCTTAAAGGCTCCCGACGCCAGCATCCTACTGTGGGCAACCAGCTATCTGCTTTCGGCTTCACAGCTGGCTGCCCACTGCGCATGCATGTGCTTTGTAAATTGTCCGGCAGTACTCTGGGACCTGTGATGTGTGCCAGAAGACTGCAGGGGGGGATTGTATTGACCATAGTGGCAAAACGGTAACCATAGATGCCAGAATTTGTCAGATTTGGTAAATCCCACGTGTTGCATATAATCAATTCTCTACACCAGGGCTTCCCAAACTACAGCCCTGCAGCTGTTGCAGAACTACACATCCCATGAGGCATTGTAAAACTCTGACATTCACATACATGACTAGGCATGATGGGAATTGTAGTTCCTGAACAACTGGAGGGCCATAGTTTGGGAATTCGTGCTCTACACCATTCTTGTACAGTGGGTGTGTGTCATTGTTTCCATAATTTGAATCCTCATTCTAGCAGCATTAATCAGATGAAGGAGTAGGAACTTTTTTATATATTCATTTGGTCCATATCGCACAAACGTAGATGGGGATGTCCAGGAGGTGTTGTATCTGTTAGCTTGATGATGATGATGGAGTTTGCCAGGATGGCCCAAAATAAGGGAGTACCTTCAGATATAGAAAATCTCCAACACAGTGTGATGGTTCTTGGGAACATTTTGTGGAGTTTTTATGGAGTGTAGTACCAGCGGGATATCAATTTTTTACAGCCAGATTCCTGGAGTCTAGTGTGGATCATGGCTTTATGTAAAATCCTATTTAGTTACATGTGCCAGAAATGTAACGGCACTGGCAACATTTGCCATTGCATGTCATTTAGAACAGTGATTCTCAACCTTCTTCTCCAAGCTCTACATACTTATCTGACACTCTAGAACTTCAAGCACACTTGGCATCGAATCAAAACAAAAAAAGCTTTCAGCAGCTCGGTATTAGCAAAAGCTATGGACACGGGCAGCTTTGCTGCTTCTGCAGAAACTGACCCGAGAAATGCCACTCCTAGTATTAGGCATGCCCGTCAGCCCCCTCTCACAATATCATACCTGGTGGCTAAGCTACCCATCAGCAGGCCCAATCGATACCAGGTATGGTATTGTGAGAGGGGGGTGATGGGTATGCCTAATATTTAGCAGGAGGCATTGCAATGTGGAGTAACTTTCTGTTTGCATACCTATGTTGGGAGGCTGAGGTATGACTTTCTGCAGCAACATGTACTGACAACGTGTGCTGCCAATAGTTCACTCGGTTGTTTTAATTATCCAGAGGTTTACGTTATGACAACCCTACCTTGAAAATTAAAGTGGAACTACACACCAAAAACACTATTTCATTCATTTTTGATATTCATGTACGTCCTTGTCTCCATGCTTATTGTTGAAAAATCACTTTGACCCCCCCCCCTAGTAATTCTAGTGGCAGCCATCTTGAGTAAGGACAAATGATTCACGTAGTGTTTACTTCCTGGAATCCATCTGCCCTTCTCTCAGGCATGGAGGCAAGAGGGTGTACTTAGCTGAGAAAACCCCTCCTTTCCTCCTGAAGAATTCTGGGAAGTATCCCAACATATGCCTAAACCAGGGGTGGCGAACACGCGGCTCCCGGCCGAACTGAATGCGGCTCTTTGGCTCTTTGCCTCTTATGGTATACTGTGGCTCGTCTAGCGCAGTGTTAGATTTAAAAAAAAAAAAAAAATGTAAAATGTTCGCCCATTGGCGGGCGCCGTACTGTGTCCTGGGTATGGGGGGGTGGAGTCAAAAACCAGCAGGGGCGCCGATTGGCGCTCTTCAGCGGGACACTCCCACTTTTATGATGTCCGGGCTGTGATTGGTCCAGACTCCAGCTGTGCCATGCCGTACCACCTGTGCCATGCCGTACCACCTGTGCCATGCCGTACCACCTGTGCCATGCCTGTACCATCACTTGTGCCATGCCTGTACCATCACTTGTGCCATGCCTATTCCATCACTTGTGCCATGCCTATTCCATCACCTGTGCCATGTTATAAAGTTATATGCTTTTGTGTGAGTGTTTGTCTGTTTTGGCAGGTCACTGCGTGGTGTGGCTCTCTGACTCTCACAGTTTTTAAAATTTTGGCTCCTTTTGTCGAACTTGTTCGCCACCCCTGGCCTAAACAATGTAAAACAAATGTATTACATTTTCCTATCTACTAATCCTAGCAGCATTCGGCCCCTTTCACACATATGGACACTTCCTTCGTCCGTTTTTCATCCAAACGGATGATCCTTTCGTCGCCGTCGTTTTTTTTTTTTTGGAACGGATGAAAGCCCTATTTTTTATCTGTTTAAAAAAAAAAAAAAAAAAACTGATCGGATGAAAAATGGATGACAACGAATGTGAAACTGATGTTGACTAAACAAAAACTGATGACAAAAAGTGACTTAACCACTTCTGGACCAGAAGAATTTCCCCCTCACTAACCAGGTAATTTATTGCAATTCAGCACTGCCTTACTTTAACTGACAATTGTGCGGTCGTGCAACGCTGTACCCAAATAAAATTGATGTCCTTTTTTTCCCACAAATAGAGCTTTCTTTTGGTGGTATTTGATCACCTCTGTAGTTTTTAGATTTTGTGCTATAAACAAAAACAAGAGCGACAATTCTGGAAAAAAAAAATAAAAACAATTTCTTTTATTTTCTGCTATATAACATTCCCAATAAAAAAAAAATAAAAAAATCAAATGTTTTCATCATTTTAGGCCAATTTGTATTCTGCCAAATATTTTTGGTTTAAAAAAAAAAGTGTATATTGATTGGTTTCAATTTTTTTTTTTTTTTAGCAGGACTGCGTCATTGCGGCGGACAAATCGGACCCCTAACTGAAAATTTTTGACACTTTTGGGGGACCAGTGACATTACTACAATAATCAGTGCTAAAAATATGCACTGTTACTGTAATGACACTGGCAGGGAAGGGGTTAACACCAGGGGCAATCAAAAGGGTTTAATGTGTCCCAAGGGGGTGCTTTCTAACTGGGGGGATGTATTTACTGAATGAACACAGAGACCTGTGTTACCAAATAAGAGGAACACAGGGTTCCTGTGTTCATTACGGACAGAACAGCGATCTGCCGTGTTTACAACGGCAGGCCACCATTTTGTCTCCACTGGGAGCTATCGAACCAACGATTTGGCTTTCCCTGTGGCGAATGGGCGCGTGTGCACCCCACGAAGCCACGTACAGGTACGTAGTTTCGCGGGACAGAGCAGGCCGGCTACAGTGTATGTTCGGCGGCTGGTCTGCAAGGGGTTAACTGATGAAATGAACGGTCCGTATGTGTCAAAGGGGCCTAAGGGTTAAAAGTAGCTCATGTTGATTGTTGATTGAGAGACTAAAGTTCCGCTTTGATCTGGGAGATTTATACGCGACAGAGCAATGTTCATTGGGATGGACAATGGGAAAAGTGTGTGTGTGTGTGTGCGTACAGACAATATATTATATTTTTATATATATATAGATTTTTTTTTTGGCTGAATAAGTTTTGCAATAGTACTTTTAGAACTATACTTTTTAGTACAGTTATACTTTCGAATGACTGTTCCCAGACCCTTCATTTCATTATTAAATATCTTACCATTAGACTGTATTTGCACATAATGTATTTTCTGTTTTGTGACTACTCTGTAAGAGCCTCTTAGGCCGGCCATACGTGGTGCGAACCATTAATGGGCAGGCTGAAGTCGATCAATCAACCTGGGTACAACCAGCCTGCTGTATTCCCTTGCGATTATTGCTAGCGGCTGTAATAGCTAATGGCGATAAATACTGTTCGCTCCCGGCGAGGACCGTTTCCCACACCCCCACTATTCCCCCTCCCACACTATGTCCATAGCAGTTATAATTTTTTACTGAAATGCTTGTTTAAAATTACATGAATTGTAAAGTACAAACAGCATTATATCATTTGGTGTGCTCAGAAGTAAAAGATCCCTCCCTTTGCCAGCTTGGTTTTTGTAGCAAAGGTACTGTAGAGAATTCATATAAATAGAAGTGCTCTTTACCCTCTTCTAGCAAAATCAGATAGGAAGGCAGATAGAAGAGTTCAGTGCGTGTTTTGTACAAAGTGCTCTTCACCTTTGGACACAAATAACTGAACTCCAAGAAGGGTTCATTTTCAGCATTCCAGGTCATTCCGGGAAGAAAGGAAATTATAAACAATGCTGACTAATAGATCCTATATATATTTATTAGAGATTTCCTCCCACATTTACCAACCTAAAGGGGAAGTATGGCCAAAGTTCTTTTGTCCTTCTCCTGTGAGGGCACTAATTTCTGCAATGCTGTGACCCGTATTCAGCTGACAGCGGGCTAAAGCTGGCTGATGTCAGAGGCGGGCCAAACTCTGGAGGGATCCTGACTAGGGATGATCGAACTTTTGAAAAGTTCGGTTCGACCAGAACACCCGAATTTCCCGAAAGTTCGGTTCGGATTCCAGAACCCCATTGAAGTTAATGGGACCCGAACTTCGGGAATCAAAAAACACCATTTTGAAGCCCTAAAACCCAATAAATGCCCCTAAAAAGTGCCTAGGGTTCTGGGTCATGCCCCAGGGACTATGAATCAGGCAAAAAAAGTTCTTAAAAATTGTCGTTTTTGATAGAAAGCCAATTATTGAAAAAAATTATTGAAAAAAAAAGAAAGAGATTTCTTTGGATTTAGTGTCTGGGGGGTCTAAAGTGTATCTGTGAAGTTTCAGCTCTGTAGCATGTCCAGAACCAGAAAAAAAATAATTTCAGTAGCGCAGGGATGGTGTTACCCTCCTTTCACACCTGGGCGTTTTTGTTTCAGGCGTTTTTTAGGCGTTTTTTGGGCGTTTTTTAAGGCGTTTGGAGGCAGGCATGACATCTGAACTTCTGTATAGGGGTATGTATGGCCCCTGTATTACAGTGCTAGAGGTTAGGCGGGGCTATGTTATATACTGGGGGGCGTATTCACTACTGATTGGCCTCTGGACCCTGTAGTCACTCCAATCACATTCCTAGCAGACTCCTGCCCCCTCAATTGGCTTTTACTGACGTTTCTGGGCCAATCACGGGCTTTTAAAGCCCAGTTCCTGTCCCATTGCATTTTGGGCGGTTCTGGTGACCGAATTCCAAAATTTACCGCAAAAAGTTCGGAATTCGGCCGAATTTCGAACACCCAATGTTTGGGTCGAACCGATGGTCGACCCCAACCGTTCGATCATCCCTAATCCTGACTACTGTCGGGATCCAACCAGGTGCCTGACCAGCAGCTGCCTCAGCCTTCCGGCTTGCCACTGTGAGACTTTGCCATCCGCTGCTGTCTCCTCCACAGCCCAGTGCTCCAGTATATGTCACCACTCTCTGTTCACTGGAGTCAAGAACTGAGCAACCGACAGTAATGTGATTACTTGGTCTTGGAGCCAGCGGGGGACAGATGCAGCGTCCATCTACGCAAGTATAATTTTTTGTATTCCCATATTTTTTTTTTTTTTATGTTGGCCATACTCTGATCAAATTTTGTCCAGTTCTTGATGAACCAGCCAAAACTCACTCAGAAGGTTGCCTTGTCGGGCCCCCTTTTGCCTGATGCTCTTTGATTTTAGAATCGAAGGAGCCTGATAGAGTTGTCAGCCACACAGTGGCTGCCTCCATTGTTTGAATATTCTGACAGCTGCCGTCCTCGGCTGACCTATTAAAGTAGCCCAGCACAGTGCTTCGTCCATCTATGCTGTGTAGTGAGGATGAAGAACCCTGTTAGAATAAATATAGTAGTGTATGGCCAGTTTTATTTTCAGTGGAACCTTTCAAGAATACCACAATTTTGACTTTATCGGATACAGTTTTCCAGTATATAGACCAGGGTTTCTCAACCAGGGTTCATTGGAACCCTAGGGGTTCCTTGAGCAATGAACAATTTCTGCCTCTCAGATAAGTTCCCAATGACACCGTTGTTCCTTTTTTAGCCTCTGTAAGGGGGTAATTCTTCCCAATGATGACAAGAGTAAGGAGCATTCTTCCCACTGAATGTCACACTTAAATTTTTAGCAGGGGTTCCCAGAGACCAGAAATTGTATTTCAAGGGTTCCTCTGTGTTGAAAAGGTTAAGAAAGGTGTGTGTGTGTGTGTGTGTGTATGTATATGTGTATATATATATATATATATATATATATATATAGCATTGCCAGATTACTAGGAGTCTTTTGGTGTATCTTCTCAGGCCTTCCACAGCCTCCAGAATTTTGCTTCTTTGCTCAGGGAGGGTACATATTTGTGGTCTTCTCCCATACTTTGGAACTCCCTACCCCAATCTGTCCGACTGTCTCCTAATCTATCCATCTTTAGACAACCCCTGCCCTAAAACCCTGCTCTTTAAAGAAGTCCATCCGGCTTCTAACTAATGCACTGTTTCACTTTTTCCATCAGCTCATCCCCCACAGCTATTACCTTTTTTGTATCAATTGACCCTCCCTCTTAGATTGTAAGCTCTAACGAGCAGGGCCCTCTGATTCCTCTTGAACCAACTGTAATGTCTGCCTTCATTTTGTTAAGCGCTGCGCAAACTGTTGGCAATATAAATCCTGTATAATAATACATTTCATGCTGAGGTTTCTAAAAGGCGATGGAAGGGATGGTCACTAGCACTGCGCCTTTTAATGTAGAGTTAAGTGAAATGTTAAGCCAGACCTTTTCCACCCCTCCTCCTACTACTTTAAATCCTAATCTGCTAAAAAATGTATTCTATTTGCCCAATGCCTGCACTGTGCTTAGTTCATCCACAGGTCTTAGCTATACCCACAGCAGGGGGGTCATGTAAGCACCCTTACCATGCTGGAAGTGTTTTCAGACAGCAGCACTGATTTACTGGTTAGGCAGAAGCAGCTAATCGGTGCGCATTTTTTTTACACGGGTCATCAATGCCATAAAAACTTTGGAAATGCTTTTATAATTTAGAGAATCTGTATTGTTAAAGTGGTTGTAAAGGCTATACATTTTTACCTTATTGCATTCCCTGCATTAACGTGATTGTGAATACTTTTTCTGCTTTCGTTCATTACCGGACACAGCTTTGACCCTTGAGTTATGCTGCTCTCCATAGGATTAGGACTAGGCGGAAACAAATTTGATTTCGCCCCTAGGGCAGTCCCAGGGGGTATACTCCCACTTCCTGCTATAGGACTTCAGTTTTTTTCTGCCTAGTCAGGAATAAGGACCTAGTTCCTTGCTGGGATCTCTGGTCCTGGCATTTTTTTCCTTTTTTTTAAATTGAATTTTTTTTTCGTTTTGTAGTTCTCACAGGAACAGAAAATAATAATCAATGAGGTTCCTCCTTTCCCTGTCAAGGTGCATTCTACAAGGGCGTTCCTGGGTGTCAGTAGTTCAGGTGTGCAAGGCGGCTACGTGGTCGTCTGTACACACATTCACAAAGTTTTACAAGGTGGATGCTGCAGAGGCTCCGGCCTCTTGAGGGTGTATTTTTTTCCTGGTTGAGCTCCTAGTTTACCTGGTTGGCCGTGTTTAGCCTTTTTTGGGAATTCTCTATACTGCTGTGTTTTCCCACCCCTCATAGTGACACTGCTTTGGGATGTCCCAAGGGTCAAAGAAGATTTGGAGTTGTGTCCATCAATGAACAAAAGCAAAAACTGGATTTTTGTCTTATTGTAAAATCATTTTCTCTGATGTTAATTGACAGTCACAGCACCCACCTCTCTGAGATGGGTTATGTATTCTTCTGACCCGGCTTGTTACAAACTGAAGTCCTATAGCAAGAAGTGGGAGTATACCCCCTAAGACCACCCTAGGGGGCGTAGTCAAATTTGTTTCCGCCTAGTTATACTCCTATGAAGAGCAGCATAACCCAAGGGTCAAAGAATACATGGAGCTGTGTCCGTCTATGAACATCAGAGAAAAGGATTTTATGGTAAGACAAAAATCCAGTGTGTGTGTGTGTGTGTGTGTGTGTTTTTTTTTTTTCTTATATAAAACAAATGGGTTTCTGTACACCAAACAGTGCTGAACCTCCTCTTCTCAGGTCCTCTGCCAGCGCTTCTGGCTCCTCTATGGCGAGTGCCCCTAAGAAAGCCACTTTCTATGGGGCACTTGTGCTGGGCTTGCTTCTGAGCCTCACTGCCTGCATCTATAGAAACCGACTCCAGGACTCGTCACTGGCTTTCAGTGACCAATGGCACCCACTGCCTCAGCAATGCCAGTGAAACCAGGAAGTGAGGGGATAGAAGAGCTGCAGACTGGCACACGCCAGATAAAATTAGGATTTGGTTAAGTAAAAAATGGGGGGGTGACTTGGGATACTGATGCCTAAACATTTTTTTTTTTACTTAAACCACTTCCCACCCGTGCTATGGCCAAAAGACGGCTACAGCGCAGGCTTACATTGACAGATTGATGGGCTTACATCCATGGATTAACACCATGGTGCACAGGTGGTATGTTCTGTGATCGCTGTGTCCTTAGGACACAGCTGAACACAGATCAGGGTAAAGGGCCAATCACAGTGGTCCTTTACCATGTGATCAGCTGTGTCCAATGGCAGCTGATCATGATGTAAACACAAGCCGGTTATCTGCATTCCTTTACTCGTGCTGAAAGCGGGAGGAGAGGAGAGCCAATAACAGACTTGTGAAAGGGACATTTACACTAAAAATCATGGCGCTGATTTTCAGTGTCTGGATTATCAGTGCAGTCCCAACAGTGCTGCCAATCAGTGCTTCCTCACCATTGCCGCCTATCAGTGATGCCACATAAGTACACATCAGTGAAAAAGAAAAATTACCTGTTTTCCAATTTTTATAACAAGCAATGAAAAACTTTTTTTTTTTTTTTTTTTTTTTTGTTTTATTCATTTAGCAAAAACTTAAAACCCAGTGGTGATTAAATGCCACCAAAATAAAGCTCAGTTTGTGTGGAAAAAAAAATCATAGACCTATTTAATTTGGGTACAGTGAAGCATCATTCAAAGTGTTACAGCGCTGAAAGCTGGAAATTGGCCTGGGCAGGAATGGGGTGAAAATGCCCAGTAGGCAAGTGTTTGAAGTGATTTGTAAGGCTACATTCACACCTGAGCGTAGTGTTTTCGTGCATTTTTTTACCGCGATTTACAGACGTTTTTTGTGCAGGCGTTTTTAGATTGAATAGAAACCAATGGAAAACGCCTGTAATCTGCCCAAAAAGAAGCTCGTGTACTTTTTTTGGGCGTTTTGCTTACAGCGTCAAAACGCTCAGATGTGAACAGGGGCCATTGAAATGAATAGGATTTGTCTTGTTGGGCGTTTTGAGAGCTGATCCTAGAGCAGAAAAACTCCCCAAAAACGCCCCAAAATGCCTACATGTGAACAGAGCCTAAAGTCTCATTTATATATAAAAAAAAAAAAAAAAAAAACATGCTATGTTATGCTTACCTTCTCTGTGCAGTTGGTTTTGCACAGGGCTGCCCCAATCCTCAATGCTGCTCCTGGCCCCTCCCTCCTATCGAGTGCACCCACAGCAAGCAGCTTTGCTAAAATGTTCAGTTTAATTTTTTTTATCTGGGTTTACAACCACTTTAAGGTAAAAAAAATTGTAGGTTTTATGCCCAAGGTAAAGGTAGGTTAAGGTAAAATTAGGTCCCAGTATCACCCCCCTCTTTCTAAATGAATTGAAAGTCCTCACACTCTCTCCCTGATTTCACAGGACAGAGAGGCCTTAGCGGGAGCCATTGCTGTCAATCAAATCCTATTAGCGGGGGGCGGGGCCGAGCCGTGCTGTGTGTCAATGGATACTTACTGTCTGTCTGTTGTTGTTGTTATAATAATAATAATTATTATTTTAAGAAATAAAAAAAAATGTAACTTTCCAATTGCTTTAAAGTGTCAGCAAAAAAACTAGTAAGTGTAAGAGCCGGTTCACACTACCAGGACCAGAAAGTCGCCCCGTGACTTGTTTAGAGACTTGGGAAGAGACTTGGGAAGAGACTTGTGCACTACTTGGAAGAGACAGGCGACTTTGTCTGTGGGGAATGCCTGGCTAATCTTTCTTCTTCCTGGAAAGTCTGATAACAAGTCGCTTCAATTAAGATAAGGAGGCGACTCCCATTGAAGTATATGGGACAAGTCGGATCACAGGTTGCCTCAAAGTAGTACAGGACTCTTTTCTGAAGTCGGAGTGACTTCAGTAGTGCCAATTAAGACGGCACTGATTGATTAACATTGCTTTTGTTATGTCAAGCGACCTGGGGCTACACAAGTCGCCTCACAAGTCGTGCTAGTGTGTAAAACTTGAGCCAAATCACAAATGCTTTGCGAGAAACCTATGAATCCGTCTGTATTATCAAATGCATCCACATGTTATATAAGTACCTAAAATAATAAATAAAATGTTGATTGAATAATAAAATGTCGATTTGATATCACCAAAAAGGGCTAATGAAGTTTAGGCAGTCAGTCATTCAGCTTTGCTTGAACTGGGACCCCCCCCCCCCCCCCCCTTCTGTTACTTACGCTAGATGTGTTGGATTCACATGCTGCATGAAATGGTAAATCTGTTCCATTTGAACTTTTTTTTTATCTTGCCAGGTTCTGGGTGGCGTGGTTAATACATGTCGCTGAAGCTGCTTATAGTTTACGACTCTGCAGGTTAGTATATAATACTTATTTTACAGTGATTTACAATTATCAGTTTATCTGTTGTATCTTCCTGGTGAAAGTTTTTACATTTCAGTGACTGATTCACCTACAGTTAATGTTTGGTGAATTTCACATTCATTGCTTTATAAATATGCCACTAAAACAAATTACTTTTTTTTTTTTTTTGTTTTTTTGTGGTTCAATTATCTGTTGCAGCCAAAGCTAAAATATATAGTTTTTTTCATTGAGGGACTGAGAGATGAAATGAAAGCTTAGGGGCACCGCCAATGTGCCCTGAGCAGGGAAAATGGACCATCCCAGTATCCAAAAATTACAAAAACATAATAAAAAAAATGACATTTTATTTATACAAAAATATTAGAGAGACATACAGTATATCTGTAAAAATAAATAAATATATAAATAAACATTTAAGGCGACCTCTTCAAAGCCTATATTGTTCCAAGCTGGTAATATAATGTTCTCAGATAGACCTAAGGGCACTAATCTAGATCCAGATCACTCCAGTCTGGCCAGCGAATGCACGCAAACCTAAGCTCCGCGCCAAGTTGGCTGCGACATTGTCCCACCGGACAGGGGCTGGCCTGCGAGTTAAACGCCTCGCAAAGTCACATACGACTGGGCCTCAGCCTGCGTCACAGCGTTCCTCCTGGCCGACAGCCCCCGCATTTAGATGGCGAGGAGGTTCTGTCTGGAGTGGTGCCTGCCTGGTCCTGGTATGGTGAGTAGCTATTGCCCCCCCCCCTCCCCCTGGAGGGTTTTGGGGTGGACGTGGGCTCCTCCTCCCTGGGACGGTCAGATCCCTGGGTTCCCCTCCTTCCCGTTGGGCTCCCCCCTTGAGTCTGATGGTCCTGTGGGTCATCTTCCGCCCCCCTCATCGGCTGTGGGGGGGAGGGGGCTGTACCTGGTGGGGGGGCTTCTGCTACGGCCCCCCCTTCTTGCTTTGTGTCTTGCCTGGGCCCAGGGATCCCTCCTGGGTACCTGGGAGCCTTGTAGAGCCGCCATTTTGGTGTAGTCTATTTTCTATATAGGCTTATGGCCATGTTTGTGTAGCCGCGGTGGCCATTTTGCGTTAGTCCGGCATTGAAATGAATTGCACCCATTGCCATGAAGTCTTCTTTGGGGCCATTTTAGCTGTGGTAGCCCCTCCTTATCCCCTGGTGCTGACTCCTGGGCCTCTTTCCTTCCTGGACGCTGCTCATGAAGTGCTTTAACCACTTCCATACCGGACCATTTCTGGCACGCCGCTGTTATATGTAAAAATCATCATTTTTTTTGCTAGAAAAATACTCAGAACTCCTAAACATTATATATACCCTAGGGAATAAAATGGCGGTTATTGCAACTTTTTATGTCACACGGTGTTTGCGCAGACATTTTTCAAATGTATTTTTTTTTTTAAACTGTTTTATGAATTAAAAAAAAAAAAAAAAACGCTAAAGTTAGCCCAATTTTTTTGTATAATGTGAAAGATGATGAGTAAGTAGATACCTAACATGTCACGCTTTAAAATTGCAAACACTCGTGGAATGACGCCAAACTCCGGTACAAAAAAATCTCCATAGGCAACGCTTTAAAATGTTTCTTACAGCTTGCCAGTTGAGAGGGGCTCTTGGGCTAGAATTGTTGCTCTTGCTCTAACGTTCGCGGCGATACCTCAGATGTATGGATTGAATGCTGTTTACTTATGTGGTCACGACGTACACCTTTTTATTGTTTTATTTTATTTTTTGTTTTTACACCTTTTTTCTTTTTTGGATCACTTTTATTCCTATTACAAGGAATGTAAATATCTCTTGTAATAGGACCTGTCAAGCACTAATCCTCTTTATGGAGAGATCTGGGGTCAATAAGACCTCAGATCTCTCCTACAGGCTAGAAACCCTGAAATAAAAAAAATAAAAAAAACGGTCCCGGCTATCCAGCCGAGATCACGGCAGCAGTATTGACAACGGCCAGGCGTGACGTCATAACGTCGTACCCGGGCCTCTGAGAGTCATAGAGACCGCCAAGGACCATTTGGTTCTCTATGGTGTACTTCGCCACTGGCGGATTCCTTCTCTGGCTGGCCCATGCGGTAGAAGCACGGGAGGGGGGGGGGGTGTCCCCTCCTGCCATCTGTAAGAATGATCAGGCGGCTGAATACCCGCTATGATTGTTCTTATGGTGCAGGGAATCACCGGCTGAAAAAAAAATTATATCTGAATGCAGCAGGCATCATTTAGATATCCCCTAAAGCCCTGGATGTCATATGACGTCCAGCGGTAAGGAAGTGGTTAATCTTGGTACTGCCAGTGACTGCCTGATGGGGTGGGGTTCTCTCCCTCTCTCTGCTGCAGGATTGGGGGGGGTGCTCTGTGGCTGGCGACCGAGTGGTGTTACCAGCACGGTGGGGGTGTCCCTTGGCAGTGTCTTTTTGCACTTTTTTGTGGGGTTCCCTTATTCCTCATGGAGTCCTTAGAGAACATTTCACCACTTGACCCCCTCTCAGGGCCTGCGAGGCCCTCCGGGTCCCAACCATTCATTGATGCACTGACGGCGGTCCTGGAGTCCTTTGTGTCCCGGGTAGAGGTGGCTTTTGGGCGGCGGGGTAGTAAAAAGTGCCCCCCTCCTCCCCTGCTTCATCTGTCTACTCAGATTCTGAATCTGATCTGGCGGCCACAGACGGGGCCTGCCCTGAGGGGTCTGCAGCCTTACAACCAGAGTTTTCAGATGGGATGATTCCACTCCTGTAGCCATGCACAAAAAGGCGCTGGTGGACGCACTGATTGTGTCTGTGCGTGAGACTTTAAAAACGGAGGACGCAGCTGAAGCTGGGGCAGAGGCACGGTTTCCCTTTGGCACTCACAAGCCATCTAGAGTGGCGAAGTTGTTTCCATTTCCTTCCTATTTTGACAGATTTGTCACAAGAGTGGGAATGTCAAACTTTCCTTTTGTGGTCCCTAAGCGATTTGCAATGAGGTACCCCTCTGAAGAGTCCCTCCTTGAGAAGTGGACTGTTCCCCCGGTTTCCAGGTTGAATAAGGCAACCATTATTCCGGTAGAAGAATTGCTGGCTTTTAAGGATTCGGCTGACAAAGGCAGAGGCTGTGGCCCGCAGTATGTTCACCGTGGCTGGCTCGGCACTCTGACCGGTCTTCACCATTGCCCTGATGTCACAAACTCTGACCAAGTGGACTAAGCTTTTACGGTGTGACTTGGAGTACCTGCTTTTGCAGAGCTGGCAGACCAGTTGGTCCAGGGGCTGCAGTTTATCTGTGATGCCTCTTTGGATAATGTTCCCCTGCTTTCTAGACTGTCTGTTTCGGCAGTGGTCCTTAGGCGTTTTTTGTGGCTCAAATGTTGGTCTGCGGACCAGACCTCTAAAAAAGCCCTTACTGATCTTCCGTTTAAAGGAGACCGCCTGTTTGGAGCTACCATGGATAACCTCATTAGAGTCCCATGGGGGGGGGGGGTCGATCTCCTTTCTTCTGCAGGCTAGTAAGGGTAAGGAACCTTGTAGCAGACGTGGCCCGTTCTTCTCAGCTCACAGGAAGTTTTTTTTTTTTCTTCTTTCTCAAAGCCTTTCAAGACCTCTTTGGGAGGATCCAGGCGACCTTTGCTCTAGCAAGTCCAAAGTGGGTTTCTCCAGACCCGCAGACAAAGCTCCTTCTGCATGAAGGTGCACCCTCACCCGTGCCTGGGGTGGGGGGGTGTCTTCGCTGGTTTCCGGACCCATGGACCTCCTTGGTGCAAGGCAAGTGGGTCCACGAAGTGATATAGTTTGGCTACAAGATCGACTTTCCTTCTTACCCTCCTGGAGCGGTTCTTTCCTTCCAATGTGCACCTGTCCAAGGACCGGTTGGAAGACCCCCTCAGGGTCTTCAAGGGGTCATTTTTCCGGTTCCACTCCGAAACGGTTTCAGGGATTTTATTCAAATCTGTTCACGGTCCTGAAAAAAGAATGCAAAGCGCGTCCAATTCTGGATCTCAAGGCCCTGAACTGCTTTGTAATTTGCAAATCTTTTCTCCCCCCTGTATTGGACAGTGGTCACCACCGATGCCAGTCTGTCCGGGTGGGGATGTGTCCTGGGTCGGAACTCTGCTCAGGGAGCTTGGACACTGGAAGAGTTTAGACTCCTGATCAGTGTCCTGGAACTCAGAGCGATCAGGCTGTGCCTGAATCACTGGATGGATCGCCTACAGGGGTGTCCGGTGCGAATCCAGTCGGACAATGCCACGGCCGTGGCTTATGTAAATCACCAGGGTGGAGCAAGAAGTGTACTGGCAGCTCTGGAGGTAGCTGGCATTCTTCGGTGGGCAGAACCTTTCGTTACGGCCCTCTCCGCCAGTACACATTCCAGGGGTGGAAAATTGGCAGGCGGATTATCTCAGTTGGACCAAGGGGAGTGGTCCCTTCATCTGGAGGTGTTTCATCAGCTGTGCCTCCAGTGGGGCACCCCCCGAGGTGGATCTGTTGGCATCTCAGCGCAACAGGGAGGTGCACAGGTTTGTGGCACGGTCACGGGATGCGCTAGCGGACGCCACTGATGCGCAGGTGGCCCCCTGGGGCCAGTATCTTTTGATTTACTCCTTCCCTCCTCCTTTAAATAAGACTTTTTTACATTGCTTCCTAAGCTGGTCTCTCCAATTGGGGGTAGCCTTTTCAGCCTGGCCTTTGGTGTGTCACATCCAGACCCTGCTGGACTGGGCTTTGTGGGAATAGCTTGGACCTTCATGCACTGGGCTCTGCATAGGGCACTATCCAGACTCAATGCTCATAAAAAGTTAGCCACAGAGCGCTTTCCAGGTCTAGAGCTTCTAGCATTGTCTCAGATCTTGCCCTGTCTTTGACTATTTGCTTTTTGAATGGACTGGTCAGGCCAAGCAGCACAAGATACTTCAAGTATAACACCGTCAGGACCTTCCACTTTTTATTTTTTTACAAAGTGACCGCCATACCAGTGGAGGATGAACCTTTCGTTAAGGGATAAACAGTCCAAAGCCCTCCCTAGAGCTCTTTTTCTTGTTAGCAAGCCCTACTATTTACCTGATCTTCACTGTGGTCGTATTTTGGCTGACTGATTAAAGTCCGTAAAGCAGATCTTGCCAGTGCTGTGGTGTATCCCTTGCATATAGAGCCTTTGGGGCAAATGGTTATAGCTTTAACCCACAGTTATGACGGGCTGAGAGATGTACAGTCTCATTTCCTGCATGGGTCTCCTGTTTGTACACATGTGGAGGACACTTTTACTGAAGTGCTGGACTTCAGAACCCACATCCAAGAAGTGTTTATTCAGCATGGCCTTTGCGGGCTGTCATTTCTTCTGATGTACTCATGATAACATTATCAAGAAAGCTGCTGATGGTGAAAGAAGCCTAAGGAACAGACTTCTCTGCCTCTCTCAGTAAAAGTGGACGTAATTTTTCCATCATTATCTTTGACCTGTATGTAAGCCAATAATAAGGCTTACCTATAGGTAGTGTAAATATCTCCTAAACAAGCACCGTTTAGGAGATATTTACTGTACTTGCAGCCAGTGACATCACTGGCTCATGCACTCTGAAGGAACGGCCACCCGTGCTGCCCATAGATGGTTTGAATCTCACCGGTCCCAGGTGAACCAGGCAAGATTCAAACCATCTATGGCCGGGTTTAGACCTTTTTATATTTCATTGATTTGATTGTTGTGTAGCTATGATCTGATTATTTCCCAGTTCAGGGGCCAACATGGTGATTATGCAACACCTCACCAAGAGTATTAAAACATGCTGACTGCCATAGGCACACAGGGATATTCCAGATTGTAGTAAGATCTCTACATTTAAAAATGACTGTCCTTTTACCAAGTGCTTAACCACACATTTGCCACTTCTGTTGTCTGCACGATTTACAGATATAGCACAAGGACTTTAGAAGATAAAGGTAAAGATTAGCTGGACTTTTGAGGCACTACAAATTCACACATTATTGTTATTATTATTTTTTTTTTTAATTTTTATATAACAAACTTTATTTTATATAAATCAACATATATTTAGCACAATAAAAGTAGTGACCCCTTAACAAGTTTTTACGTTATCGTCTGTTTCAGGCAATAACACCCTTCACAATGGGCATAGACCAATGTTAGGATTATCCAGACACCATGTGAAATGCAGCACAGTCAGAGTAGTCTACCTTATGGCCTGCGATTGTGGCGCATTCTATGTGGGTAAAACCAAAAGCATGTTTCAAAAACAGGAACCTGATCTTATATATTACAATGGTAATGGAAAATACAAAGTGGCAGTTAGGCAATTTATGGCACTCCTTGCCAGGGCTGCTGTTAGAAATCGCGGGGCCCCGTACAGACTACCTGGCAGGGCCTCCCCAAGAAAATATTAAAGATATATTTAGCTAAAATTACAACAAAATCACTATTATCAGACACAAATATAACATAACTCGCATAATTCCTGCTAAATCAAAAAAAAAAAAACTATGTTAAATAAAAAAGAAGATGAGAAAAATATACAGGCTGGGCAGTTGGAGCTCAGTGATCAGAGAGAGAGAAACAAAGTTACAATTTACAAATAAACTCCTGAGCAGAGATAAGTGCTGGGAGGGGGGGGGGGCACACAAGGGAGGGGATTAGTGAGGGACAACTGTCTCTTTCTCAACAGATAAAAGCTGATAGCAGGGAGAGGGACAGATCAGATGATCAGATTCAGGTGCTGGAGGAAGATTTCTGTATTTGTTGTCTATCACTAATCCCCCCTCTCTGTGTGGGCCCCCCTGTGTGCTCTGGGCCCCTGACAAGAGGGCTGGTGGTCCCCCCCCCTATCAGCGGCCCTGCTCCTTGCACCTGGTAGGACCCGATGTATCCTTTACCACTTTTGGATTTTGCATTTATTGTGGGATATATGAATTTTGAAAAGCTACATCTTAATATTTTGATAGTACAGACTCAAAACTCCTGACGAAGTGGGTGCTTATAATATGGGAAATGTGTTGAGCCCAAGTTTGTCTGTTGATAACTGTCGAAAGGGGCTAGATAATTGTAACATTGGGCTACGCCCATGGTGAAGTGTACTACTACTTCAAACAGATGATAGAGCAATACATTGCTAAGGGTTAAAGCGGAGTTCCACCCTCGAAATCAAATTTGCACCATCCGCTTGCTTTAATGTACCTGAAAAAGAATTGGATAATTTACATTTCTCTTACGTTCTCAGACAGTCGCCGCCCCCTTCCAAGTCCTCACCAATGGGTATTGACCTTTGCCCTGTAGGAGTAGCTAGGCAACAAGAATTGTTAATACAAAAGCTTTTAGCATAGACACACCCCTAGGGGCTGTCCCCTCAGTCAATACCTCCCTGCACCAGCATTCCCAACTCAGTTTGCTCTTGCCTAGCTTAGGAGTAGCAGGCTTTCCTGTGCTGGGGCTCAGTCTCCGCCTTCTACCCTTTTTTTGATTTTATTTCAAGTATTTTTTCTTTTCTTTACTAGCTGTTATTTTGTCAGCTTTAGTTTTAGGGATCTTCGGATGAAGAATCGTCATGCGGAGCTGGGTCTCGGACTGGCCGCCCTGGATCCCAGGGCTGAGAGCCAGATGGATCCCCAGCCTGCCATCGAGCGTTCAGCTTAGGTTTGCCCTGGCACATTGAACGACCCATCCCTGTTCGCTGCAGGGATGCTGCCTGTGAGGTGGCTACCTCACTGGACGCCATACTGCGGTCTATGGCTGCAGTTCACCAGCGTCCTGGCTGCGGCACTCCCTGTCTGCCTTGATAGCGGTTTGCCGCTGGAGACGGCTCCCCACGCCATCTGGTACGGTAAGCACCTTCTGTGTGGGGACCTTCTGTGTGTCAGTCTGTGGCTGTGTAGTACCCCCCATGTCTGTGTAACTGCGGGCTCCCTGTCAGATCCCTGTGTGGCTGCACTGCCTGTGGGCTGCGAGGGGGGGGCCATCCTGCTCTGCTGTGAATTATACTCTGGGTGCAGTTTTGTGTGCAGACGTGTGTGTGCGGCGATCCGCCATTTTCTTTGCCTGAATGCTGTGACCGGCCCTGTCCCTGTGCAGCGCCGTGTTTTGGCGCCATTCGCCGCCATTTTGGCGGGCGGTGCTCGTCCGAGCACATGTCGGCGCCATTTTCCTGTAGCCTTCTCCCCCAGCCGAGCGGCCATTTTGCCGGAGCCTTCATAGGCTATATCAGTCAGCCAGCATTGCATCACTTCCTCTTTCTCTGGGAACAGCAATCGGTGGCAGCAGTCTGTTGTGCTCTCTCCAGGTTTTTGCCTTCTTGTCCTGTCATTCCTTGCTCAGTGTTATCTTTCCCTGCGGGGTCGGTGCATACAGTAGTGTGCGGTGGGCTGCGCTCGCCGTGGTATTAAAGGGCCAGTACCTTTATTACTTTTCTGTGCTGGGGCATGGATTCTCAGGATAGAAAGTTTCCCCCCGCCCTGGTGGGGGACCAGGGGGCTGCTGCACCCCCCGAGGGGGCCGATCTGACCGCTGTAGTGGCTTCCTTAGTGTCTCAGGTGCAGATGCTGATGGCTGAACGATCCGCAAAAAGGGCCAGGGTGTCCGTTTCCTCTGATTCAGAGGGCGATGTGGCTGCTGTGGCTGGCGTACCCTTCTCGGGGTCCCGCTCATCTTTGGACCTTCTGGGGTCCGAGGTGGAGGGGGTTGATGTTTCTCCCCCTGGCTCGCCTGAAGAGCTTGCACTCGTGAATGAGCTGATTGCTTCCATAAAAGATACCTTGCTCCTGGAGGATGAGCCTCCTCCTCCTAGGGTGTCCTCTTTTGGAACGCAGAGGACTCGCAAATCAGCGCAGGTTTTTCCCTGTCCTGCTGAATTTCACCGTTAATGAACAGTGGCGCAATTTAAAGAAGCCCTTTACTGTGCCAAATAAGTTTAAACTGCTTTATCCGTTTGCGCCCTCCACCGACGAGCGTTGGTGTGTGGCGCCTCAGGTGGATCACGTGGTGGCCATTTTGAACAAGGCTACTGCGGTGCTTTCTGAGGATACCCCGGTTTTCCGGGACCCTATGGACAGGAGAATGGAGTCTCTTGCCCGTCATGCCTACATGGTTGCTGGTTCTATGCTGAAGCCTATTTTTGCTTCCATTATGGCGGCCCAGGCTGTTGCAGATTGGACTAAGATGCTCAGGCGCACCTTGGTGGCTGATTCAGCTTCGCCCACCACGTTGGCTATGGTGGACCAGATCCATCAGGGTGTCATGTACCTGTGCGATGCGGACTTGAATTTAGCTCCCTTGGCTGCGCGCCTGTCCAGCGTGGCGATACTGAACCGTCTTCTGATTTGGCTGAAGAATTGGTCGGTCGACCAATCTTCTCGCAAGACGCTGGCGGATTTTCCCTACGCGGGATCTCGCCTTTTTGGCGAGGCTTTGGATACTCTGATAAAAGGGGTTACGGGGGGGCAAGAGTACTCTCCTGCCCCAGTCTCACAAGCATAAGTCTTTCTGTGGTAAACGGAATTCCTCGTCTAGGCCCTCTCAGGGGTCCTTTCGTGCCTTTCGGTCACAGTCCAAGGGCAAGCCCTTCAAAGGCCAAGGCTCCCAGAAGAAGCCGTGGGCAGGGAAGCAGAAGTCCGGCCAGTCTGGGTCGACTTCCCATACCACTTCCGCCTGAAGGGGCGCCCTCACCCGTTTCTGGGGTGGGGGGACGTCTGCGCGGCTTCCTACAACCTTGGCTGACCCGCATTCGGGACAGATGGGTTCAGGAAATCGTTCGATCTGGTTACAAGATCGAATTTCTCTCTCGGCCGGCGGGCAGATTTTTTCCCTCGAATCTTCAGCTGTCTCCGGAGCGCTTGCAGGATCTGCACATGGCGGTGCGGGCCCAGAGGGTGGTGGTTCCGGTGCCTCATCGGGACAGATTTCGGGGGTTTTACTCCAATCTGTTCACTGTGCCCAGAAAGGAGGGCAAGGTGCGTCCGATTCTGGACCTGAAAGCTCTGAACCGATTTTTGCGGGTACGCAAGTTCCGCATGGAATCTCTGCGATGAGTGGTGGCTGCCCTGAGTCCGGGGGAATTCATGGCCTCCATCGATCTGAAGGATGTGTACCTACACATCCCCATTTTCGAGGGTCACCAGAGGTACCTTCGATTCGCCATTGCGGAGGATCACTACCAATTCATGGCGTTACCTTTCGGTCTCGCTTCGGCTCCGCGGATTTTTACCAAGGTGCTGGCGCCGGTTCTGGCCCTGTTGAGAGCACAGGGCATTACTGTCTTGGGGTATCTGGACGATATCCTGATACGGTCGAACGCCAGTCAGAGCCTGGTGACCGACCTGTCCACCACGATGCGGACTCTGCAGGAGTTCGGTTGGACCATAAACATTCCGAAGTCGACTCTGTGTCCTTCGGTTCGTCTTCCCTACCTGGGAATGATTCTGGACTCTGTCCAAGCGAAGGTTTTCCTACCGGAAGACAAGCTTCGGACTCTTCAGGACGAGGTCAGGTCCCTCAGGGACAACCGACAATCGTCTCTCCGGACATGCATGAGATGTCTAGGTTTGATGGTCTCGGCCTTCGAGGCGATCCCCTTTGCCCAGTTTCACACGCAGAGTCTCCAAGCGGAGATTCTTGCCGAGTGGGACGGGCGGCCGCAATCCCTGGATCTGCGGATTTCGTTGAGCCACAACTCCAGAAGGGATCTTCTGTGGTGGCTCCAGTCCCCGGCGGTGTCGGGGGGTAAGTCTTTTCATCCATTATCGTGGACGGTGCTCACCACGGATGCCAGTCTGTCGGGCTGGGGTGGTGTTCTGGGCGTTCTGTCCGCCCAGGGAACTTGGTCGGGGGAGGAGTCCTCCCTTCCGATCAACATTCTGGAATTGAGGGCGATAAAGCTTTGCCTTCTGAGATGGACGGACCGACTTCGGGGCCGTCAAGTTCGGGTTCAGACGGACAATGCCACCGCGGTGGCCTACATCAACCACCAAGGGGGCACCAGGAGTGCCCGAGCGGCTCGGGAAGTAGCCGACATTCTGTCTTGGGCCGAGACGCACGTCCCGGCAATAACGGCAGTTCACATTCCGGGGGTGGAGAACTGGCAGGCGGATTATCTGAGTCGCCAGACCCTGGACCAGGGAGAATGGTCCCTTCACCCCGGATGTCTTCCAGATGTTGTGCGCGAAGTGGGGTTCCCCAGATGTGGACCTGTTCGCGTCTCGTCTGACAAGGTGGAAAGGTTCGTGGCAAGGACGCGCGATCCTCGGGCAGACGCCTCAGACGCGTTAGTGGCGCTCTGGCATCAGTTTCGTCTGATGTATGCCTTTCCACCGGTTCAACTACTGTCCAGGCTCCTTTGCAGGTTAGCCTCGGAACCGCACACAGCGATTCTGGTGGCACCGGACTGGCCTCGCCGGTCTTGGTACGCAGACCTCGTAAATCTGGCAGTCGACGCTCCGTGGCGTCTGCCGCTTCGAGAAGACCTTCTGTCTCAAGGGCCGATATTCCATCCTGCTTTACAGTCGCTGGCTTTAACGGCCTGGCTGTTGAAAGCCAGGTCCTGAAGGATAGGGGTCTCTCCCCTGGGGTCATTCCCACTTTGATCAAGGCTAGAAAAGCCTCTTCGGGGGAAAATTTACTACCGTACTTGGAAAGCGTATTTTGCTTGGTGTGAGTCCAGGGGGTATTCCCCTCGCTCATACTCGGTGTCGAGAGTGTTGGCTTTCCTTCAAACGGGAGTGGACCAGCGTTTGGCATTGGCCACGATTAAGGGTCAGATTTCTGCGCTGGCCGTTCTCTTTCAACGCCCTGTGGCGTCTAATTCATTGGTTAGCACCTTTGTTCAGGGGGTGCGACATTTGGCCTCTCCTAGGAGGGAACCTTTGCCTCCATGGGACTTGAACTTGGTTCTGTCCGTGTTACAACAGGTTCTCTTTGAAAAGATCAGGGAGATATCGTTCTCTCTGTTATCCAAGAAGGTTGCCTTTTTGGTGGCGATCACTTCGGCTCGCAGGGTGTCGGAGCTGGCGGCTTTGTCCTGCAACTCTCCCTACCTGGTGATCCACAAGGATAAGGTGGTCCTGCGACCTAACCCATCTTTTCTTCTGCAGAGGATCTCGGAATTTCACCTAAATGAAGACATTGTCTTGCATTCGCTCTGCGCGAAGCTTAAGCATCCGAAGGAGGTTGCCTTACATTCCTTGGATGTTGTCCGGGCGATCAGGGTTTACCTGTCGTCCACTAAATCTTTTCGCAAGTCGGATTCCCTCTTTGTCCTTCCTGAGGGACCTCGGAAGGGCAAGGCGGCGTCGGCTGCGACCATTGCCAAATGGATCAGACAGATCATTGAGCAAGCCTATGCCTTGAAGGGGAAGGTTCCCCCCTTCCCTGTGAAGGCGCACTCTACCAGGTCTTTGAGTACGTCTTGGGCTTATGGTCATCAGGCTTCTGTGGCCCAGGTGTGTAAGGCGGCGACTTGGTCGTCCGTTCACACCTTCTCAAAATTCTATAAGGTGGATGTTCAGGCATCGGCTGATGACTCCTTTGGCCGTAAAGTTCTCAGTGCGGCAGTTTCTTAGGGACCCTTGTTTTTTGTGGGCCCTTGGATATTGGGGTGTTTTACCCCTGGGTTACTTGTTTTCCTGGGTTGTTGCTCCTGTTGAGCACGTTTTCCTGTTGCCCAGTTGGTTCTCTTACTGTGGTAAGGTTCCTTTCTCTGATGTGGGTACTGCGTTGCCTTTCTACGGTTGCGTCTCCCACCCCTCATGTCTACACTGCTTTGGGACGTCCCATTGGTGAGGACTTGGAAGGGGGCGGCGACTGTCGGAGGACGTAAGAGAAAACGGAATTTTTGTAAAATCTTACCGTAAAATTCCTTTCTCGGAGTCCTCCGACAGTCGCCGCCCCCCGCCCCTCTTTTGGGGTTTTTTGTGTACTCTTACTGCTATGCTACCAAACTGAATTGGGAATGCTGGTGCAGGGAGGTATTGACTGAGGGGACAGCCCCTAGGGGTGTGTCTATGCTAAAAGCTTTTGTATTAACAATTCTTGTTGCCTAGCTACTCCTACGGAGCAAAGGTCAATACCCATTGGTGAGGACTTGGAAGGGGGCAGCGACTGTCGGAGGACTCAGAGAAAGGAATTTTACGGTAAGATTTTACAAAAATTCCATTTTTTTCTTTTTTATTTACTTACCTTGTTTTTAAAGAAAATATACTACCCTTCTTTCCTCTTCCTCCCTCTGCGGCCGTGGCCCGCGCCATCTCTTTCTGCTTGCATTGACTCCTGGGAGATGAGCGTCATCGCTCCCAGGAGTCAATGCGCCTGCACCGGCCCCGCTCGTCCCTTCCGGTGCAGGCGCATCATTCCCTGCTGAACAGCTTCTGGGCATGACCAGAAGCTGTGTAGGTCTGACGTCACCGACGAGGACGCTCTGGCTTCAGCTGCCCACACCTGAAATGGCAGCGCTGGACAAGACATTTTTCAAGGTAAGTATTTCTTCTAAAAGGTAAGTGAAACTGGACCGTTCAGAGGCTACCATTGCTTAACTGCACTAGCCCTGACTGTCCCGGGGGTATTTTTATCTAAAAAAAAAAAAAAAAAAAATTTCAGGGTAGATCACCGCTTTAATAGAGTTTTTTTATTCATTTTTTAACTACATTGTTCTTTTCTTTTTTCTAAGGAATTGAATTGTGCTTTTTCATAGGTGTTGTTTTATATAAATTTGTGGTGCCTTAAAAGTCCAACCAGTCTTTACCTTTAACTTTTTCTAAAGTGTTTGCATAGAAGGATATGGCGCAATAATTAGAGCCTAATTACAACCCATTCTGCAGTAGAATTGATCCTGGTGGCTTTGGATTTGTATAGAATGGTACGTTACGATAAACTTTAACTGGAAGTTACTGATATTGCTCAGTGGGAAGTGTGTTTGATATTCCCATTTTATACACCAGATGGCAGTATGCTCTGTGAATGGAAGTTGTTAAACAAAACACCATCTGTTGAACCCACAAATAAAATCCTAATTTTTTTTTTTTTCTATGCAATCTTTTCAGTTTGCATATAATAATTCTATTTGTTAACAACATAGCAACCCAATGTGATTAAACTGAATCTGTGTGATTCAGCCATTAAACTAAATCTGGAGGTATTTTGACTCATTCTGTGGTATAACATTTGATTTTCTGTTAATCATTTCTGTATAAATATCCTGCACAGCACATCTGGTTTGTTCTTTCTATAATTTGTTATGGAACGGTATTAAAATATACTAAGATGCATTCCAGTTTTAGTAATCTGTATGGAATATACTAGGGAAAATGAATTCCAGAAACTGAAAAAAAACTCTTTCCTGTAGGCGTAAAACAAACAAACCTATCACTTTGAATTGAAAGACAAACCAACTGCCATGTGCTAAGCACTTTTTGGTACCTTTTTCGGGGCTGTTTCCTATCTGCTCTGATCCCAGCCACTTGTGCTGCAGTTACCGTATTTTGGATTGGCAGGGGCCTTGTCACGTGCTCCCTCATAGTACCAGAATTGACCATTTATGATCCGTAAAATGCTAGTCGTGTTTTTATTGTTAATTACACTGCAAGTTCCATTTGCCTTTTGAAAGGTTATATGCTGTGTATTAATCCATGACACACTTTTTCTAGTGCGAAAGGAATCACAGACTCGGGAGCCAGAAGACAGTGGGTCCTCCAAACTTTCCTTTTCGGAATCGCTTCTCTCTCTCTGCTTATTGCGTACAAGCCTGCGAAGAAGCGACGCTAGAGCAGATACAAGGACAGTATGGCAATCGTGCTTCCATGGGTTTCCTGGACTGACCTGTTGTATAAGTTCATGCACAACCTTTAAGCTGCAGGGATTTTTAAATCAATTTTAATTTGAAAGGCTCTCATGCACTGGTTCCTCCTTTCTTTTTTTTTTCTTTTTTTTCTTAAACCGAGTTTAAACGCCGAAGCAGCAAGCAGGAAATGTATAGGGGGAAAAAAATTCTAAGTGAGTATGAAATGGGTGGAACTTGTGTAACTAGGATATTACCAAGGAGATCATCTGAAACTGAATAATAAATGACCCACAATGGTCACCTTTTAAGCATGTTATTGAAAACATATACAGTACAAACTTATTGTACATTTTTAGTTTCTTTTCTGTTTTTAAGGTGTCCAATACCAGTACAAAAGCCATCTACATGGCAGACTTTAAACTGGAGATTAAAATTCATCAAATAAAGGGTTCTAAAACATTGTGTTCATTATAGTATTTAATGACTTTATATTTTGGAATGCTTGATCTTCTTGTCTGCAAAGCCCTTAAGGTTTTTAAGGTGTAATAGTCTTCCTAATGCAGCTTTTCTACTGTTGCTCTCTTCATCTGAGCTTTAAGGCCCGTACACACGATAAGAAAATCGGATTGTTAGTATGGTGCTTTGGACAGCCGACTCCGACTTTTTTGGCCGACAAAATCCTGATGTGCAGGCTATATAATTTTTGTCATCCGTCAAAACAACGTCCGATTTTTGTCTCATTAGTACAGATTTCCACTAAAAAAATTTGTAAGAGCAAGACTAGGCATGCTCAGAGACGAAAGAACACATACAAAGCAATCCAGCACATGACATCACTTCTGAAGTAGAATTCTGTCGTACGGGAAAATTCGTATGAAAAAAACCTCTTCCTTTTCCACATAAGACTAGCATGCCACAAAAAACGGACGACAGATCGTTCGATAATCTGATCGTGTGTACGGTGCATTAGTCCTCGCTGGCCCTTGCTCGTAGATAATTTAAAGTGATTGTAAACCCTCACCTTGTAAAAACCCATTCTGTTTAAAATAGAAATAAAAGGCAAAACATTTATGTATAGATATAAAAAAAAATGATACCTCCCTTTTTGTTTTTTATAAGTGATCACATTCCTTCTGTTCTTAGCTACATACGAGCTGGGGGAGGAGAAACAGCAGCACACTGAAAGGCTGTCTGTGTCAGGACAAGTGTGATCATTGGAGGAGAGCAACGTGGTGTTGGTGTACTAAAACTGGAGAGTATAAAACCTGGTGCAGCTGTGCATGGTAGCCAATCAGCTTCTAACTCTAAATTGTTCAATTAAGCTTTGACAAAAACCTGGAAGCTGATTGGTTTCAATGTAGAGCTGCCCCAGATTTTGTACTTTCCAGTTTTAGTAAATCAGCGCTACTGAGTTCGCAGCATAGCTAGAGAACTGACCACGCTATGCTTTCATCCCTAGTGTAGTCTGTTTTTGATAGGAAAGTAGATGGACTGGCAGGAACACCAGGGATTTCACACAAAGGAAGCAATACAAAGAGAACAGGATACTTTTTCATACAGGGACATGGTACAGCAGGCACATACAGGCAGTCCCTGGTTACAAACATCCGACTCTACAAATGCCTCAGACTTACCAACAAAGGGACACAACAGGAAGTGAGAGGAAATCTACCCCTAGGAAGGGAAATTCACTCCTGTAAGAGTTATCATGGGAAAAAGGTGTCTCCCCTGAAGCTTTTTTTTTACCAATCCCTTGTTTCCAAAACAACCCAAAATTTTCAAAATCCAATTGTAATAGGGACAGAAAGTGAGGTGAAATCCACTGAACAGAGACACAGACAGAAACAAATATTACAGGGGTGTTAACCATTTCCTTTGCTATCCATTAAAACATATTTTTTTTTTTTGGCTGGAGCTACACTTAAAAATGTACTTGTTCCAGCTTGCATACAAATTCAACTTAAGAACAAATCTACAGACCCTATCTTGTTTGTAACCCAGGGACTGCCTGTATCAGGAATATGAAATGTTGGGCTTACATACTCTTTAAAGTGGAATTCCACTCATACCCTAACTAAACTTAAATGTACTCCCACCGCTATTCTAAGACTTTTCTATCTATCCTGTAAAAGAATGATGCTTATACTCACCCCCTTGGCTCTGCAGCTGTTGTCGCTGCCTCTCCTCCACACTGAAGCTGGTGCGGAAAGCTGTTCATGTGACTGGACCAGAGCGACTTCGGAATAGGTAAGTATAGACATCTTTCCTTCCAGGATAGATGGAAAGGTTTTAGAATAGAGGTGGGAGTAGATTTAAGCTTAGTTCGAGCTTGACTGGAATGCCTCTTTAAGGGCTCGTTTGCACTTCAAAACATGGCTTGGGACACGCTTTGTTAAAGCTCTCTGAACACCAGTCAAAGCTCCTGTCACTAAATAAAATAGCTTACACCTTACATTTGCTTTGCTTCAAAAATTATACCTCTTGTCGCTTTAGTGATGCTTCAAAGCCTCCATAGAAGTCTGACAAAGCTCATTTGAAGCACCTGCAGCTTTTAAGAAGCTTTAATTTGGAGAAATTGCAGGTATGAGATATCAGAACACACAGGGCATCTGCCAAGCTTTATTAAAGCTTCACAAAAGCACTACCCGAAGCAAAAAAGCATGTTGAAGCGGTAGGTGCTTTAATGTGTGTTGAAATCGAAGCAAGTGTAAATGAGCCCTTAGGATACCCATAATAAGGGAAGTATCATTCTTTAAGCAGAACTTCACCCAAAAAGGGAAGTTCCACTTGTTTGCATCCCTCCATGCCCCATTTGGCACTTTTTTGAGGGTAGCAAGTACTTGGGTATCTGCTGTGGCAATCTGAGCCAGAAGTTTGGTCCCCCGCAGCCTTCTGGGACACATCATTGGTCCCAGAAGACTGCAGGACCATTTGGAAGGGCAGCACGGCTTGCAAATGTGTATTAGGAAACTGGCTGTGAAGCCGTAAGGCTTCACTGCTCATTTCCCTTAAGATCCTGGCATTTGTGACGAAAGCCGATTGAAGAATCGACTCAAATGAGGACATTGTTGCATCGCTGGACAGGTAAGTGTCCTATATTAAAAGTCAGCAGCTACAGTATTTGTGGGGGGAACCTGGAGATCCTCTTTATCATCGCTTGCAAAGTGAATTATCGCCATATTCACTAAGCTTTGGGGAAAATTTCCTTGCAAAGTGAAACGTCACTTAGAGAGTGAGCAGGCTGTTTTTCCTTTTTTTTTTTTTTTTTTTTTTAAATCAACCACAAAGTCAGGCATATTAGCAAGTTGGGCTCAGGTGTGTTTGTGATCCTAGTCCCAACCCACCTGAGCAATCCCGCCAGGAAGCTGTCACTGCACACCGCCAGACAGTGAGACTTTTCCCGGCCTGCAGCTGCACATACAGACGCGGTTTATGATTAGCGGTGTGCAGTGACCGCTTCCTGGTGGGATTGCTCAGGCGAACGCGCCTGAGCCCATCCCTATTAGAGAGTATAAGCAAACATCTGTTTGAAAGTAACTGGGACACTATTAAATGTAATACACCAAGCCTCTTGTTGAGGAAAACCAAATAGAGTTCCTTCCGAAGTTTTAATGGAATGCCTAAGAAATAACTCTACATTTGTGAAAAAAAAAAAAGTAATACCTCATACACAATTGCTATACAAGCCATACTGTAATTTATTGTTATTAAAAATTAATCCATCAATGATTTTCTGTGAAATGTAAAGCAATATGGCTTCCTGGAGGCGTTTTGTACACTGTTTTTTAAAGCACGCCCATTGAAATGTAATTTCCTGCATTTGTGATTGGCTCGCTGATTTTCCCAGAAAACAAAATGTATGACTGAGATACTCTTTGGCAGGGATATGCAAACAGTGGCCCTCCAGCTATTGCAGAACTACAAGTCCCATAGCGCATTGCAGGACTGACAGCCACAAGCATGACACCCAGAGCCATGATGGGACTTGTAGTATTGCAGCTGGAGGGCCCCAGTTTTCATATCCCTGCTCTATGGTGAGATATTCTACAAGAGGTAAATGCTTCTAAAGGGATGCAGACCCTTCAGCTTTTCTCATCAGAACACAAAAAGTGCAACAGGTGATTATATTGAACCAGACACTCTAATTCAGAATCAGTCAGCAAAGGACATAAGTGGAGTTATACTATAAGATTAAGGCCTTTGCAGCCACTGTCATAGTAAAACAATAAGAAAAGAGACAATATACAAAGAAGCACATAGAGGACAGTAATTATTTTGTGTAGAAAGGGATCTCTTACGCACAGGGCTCGCCTGCGAAAGAGAAAAAAAAAGGAAACAACGACACAATTTTTGCCAACGTGTCAGTCCTGTACAAGCAGGATATCTGCTTGTATTGCACTTTGTGAATGTGTGATGGAGGCTGCAGGAAGCCCTATGCATATATGGCTTTAGTACATAGTGATTGCTAGTTAACTTTGCTGAACAAGCAAACCACAATTAAGTATTTTCACTATTAAATTGCATTTCATTTACAGTATGAGTGCAAAGCAAAGTATGCAAAACAGCCTACCTATTATTAACAAAAAGTTATGTTTGCTCTAAAATGTGGGTAAAATTTCAACAACACCTTTATTTATTTCAATACGGGAATACAAAACCACATAAACACAAAAATAATACTTTTAGAACAAAAATACACAACGGTGAGCATTATTATAACCTAATATTGCTTATTTTCTCTTTGCACATACAAGCCCCTTGCCTAATTAAAGTGACTGTCACTTAAAAATTTTAAACCAAGACACACCTCTTCCACTATCTACAGCGCTCTGATCCTCCAAAGCCCTCCTTGAGGAATTTATGCCCTACTGATTTTCTGAGCTATCTGGTTATAATAAAACCCTACAAGATTATCAGCTTCACCTAGTGCGCATAATGCTGTATTTTTTCTGATTTAGTTATTTCAGAAAAAAAAGGATTCTAATTCTGGCCACTAGATGGAGCCACTCATCATAGAATATTACTATATTAAGAAAGATACAATTAAGAATTCATAATGGACAGCTTGACACATTTGTCCAATTTTTTTTTTTTTTGTTCATAGACCCTCAAATGTATAAATCAAGAGGTCATTTGAAACTATATCATTGTATCTGGGACAAACTGTATCCCCCTTCAGCTCAGAAGCTTGGTTTTCTACTAAGTTGGTTCCTAGCTCTTTTTATCTGTTACTATTGCTAGTAGCCCTTTTAATTTTTATATATGCTGTACTGTATTACATGAATTTACAGTACCTTCTGATTATATGTAATGCTTATGCTCTGTATAGCACTATGTTTTAACCTGTGCATTGTACCTGCATTTCCTTCTTCATGATTTGTTTTTTGTGCACTCCACAAACACCATTTTTTGAAATGAAAATAATAAAAAACTCTTGGCTCCCCGCCATGCTCAGTGGCTTGTGCTACGTTGCATTAGGACACAATATGAGTTGGCAGGAGGAACCACTGAGCACTGCAGGGACCAGGAAATCAACAGACCCTGGACTTTGGCTTTCCGCACTACAGAATGTCACACTAATCAAGAAAAATTCTCTACCAGAGAGGTAAGAAGTATATGCTTTAATTTTTTTTTTTTTTTTTGCATGTGCAGTGCATCCGCAAAGTATTCACAGCGGTTCACTTTTTCCACATTTTGTTATGTTACAGCCTTATTCCAAAATTGATTCAATTCATAATTTTCCTCAAAATTCTACAAACAATATCCCATAATGACGATGTGAAAGAAGTCTGTTTGAAAAAACAAAAAAAAAATCGCATGTATTCACATGTATTCACATGCCATGACACCCAAAATTGGGCTCAGATGCATCCTGTTTCCACTGATCATCCTTAAAGGGTAACTAGACTTTTGTGGGGGAAAAAAATAGCAAATAAAAAATATAGCGTATACAATTGCAACACAAATCATATTGTAATTGAATGTTATTAAAAATGACTTTTCCTTATCAATCTGCAGCTGTTGTAATTTTCTGAAAATGCAATGCAATATGGCTACCTGGAGCTGTTCTGTACACAGAATGTGTACTGACCACGCCCCAGAAACATAATTTCCTGCTACTGTGATTGGCTCACCAATTTTCCCAGAAGTCTGCCTAGGATACAAGATGTCATTTTTGGTGAGATACTCCCAATAGGAACACATCTAAAGGGATACAAGCCCAGGAGCTTTCCTCAATTATGCCCTGTAGCTACCACAGCTGATAGATAATTATGAAACCACTCCCATTAGACCCACTCAACACAGAGGAACAAACAATGATTTCTTCAGGAATAACAAAAGGTAGGAATCTGCAAAAAAGTTTGTTAAAATTCTTGTAATGTACAGAGATCACCCAGAGGGGAATGTTTTTTCCTCAACAAAAGTGGAGTTACGCTTTAAGATTTTTCTACAACTTGATTGCAGTCCACCTGTGGTAAATTCAGTTGACTGGACATGTATTAGAAAGCCACACACCTGTCTATATAAGGTCCCACAGATAACAGTGCATGTTGGAGCACAAACCGAGCCATGAAGTCCAAGGAATTGTCTGTAGACCTCAGACAGGGTTGTATCGAGGCACAGATTTGGGGAAGGGTACAGAAACATTTCTGCAGCATTGAAGGTCCCAATGAGCACAGTGGCCTCCATCATCCGCAAATGGAAGAAGTTTGGAACCATCAGGACTCTTCCTAAAGCGGGCCACCTGGCCAAATTGAGCGATCAGGGGAGAAGGTCCTTAGTCAAGGAGGTGACCAAGAACCCAATGGTCACTGCAGCATTTCTCTGTGAAGAGAGGAGAACCTTCCAGAAGTACAACCATCTCTGCAGCACTACATTGATCAGGTCTATATCGTTGAGTGGCCAGTCGGAAGCCACTCCTCCGTAAAAGGCACATGACAGCACGCCTGGAATTTGCCAAAAAGCACCTGAAGGACTCTCGGACCATGAGAAACAAAATTCTCTGGTCTGATGAAACAAAGATTGAACTCTTTGGCCTGAATGGTAAGCGCCATGTCTGGAGTAAACTAGGCATCGCTCATCACCTGGCCAATACCATCCCTACAGTGAAACATGGTGGTGGCAGCTAGTCAGGTTCGAGGAAAAGATGAATGCCGCAATGTACAGAGACATCCTTGATGAAAAGCTGCTCCAGGGCATTCTGGACCTCAGACTTGGGGTGAAGGTTCATCTTCCAACAGGACAACGACCCTAAGCACACAGCCAAGATAACAAAGGAGTGGCTGCTGGAAAACTCTGTGAATGTCTGTGAGTGGCCCAGCCAGAGCCCAGACTTGAACCCGATTGAACATCTCTGGAGAGATCTGAAAATAGCTGTGCACTGACGCTCCACATCCAACCTGATGGAGCTTGAGAGGTCCTACAAAGAGGAATGAGAGAAATTTCCCTAAAATAGGTGTGCCAAGCTTGTAGCATCATACTCAAAGTGACTTGAGGCTGTAATTGGTGCCAAAGGTGCTTCAACAAAGTATTGGGCAAAGGCTGTGAATACTTATGTACATGTGATGTTTTTTATTTTTTTTTAAATAAATTCGCAAAGATTTCAAGCAAACTTCTTTCAAGTTGTCATTATGGGGTATTGTTTGTAGAACTTTGAGGAAAATAATGAATTGATTCCATTTTGGAATAAGGCTGTACCATCACAAAATGTGGAAAAAGTAAAGCACTGTGAATCAGTGGCGGCCCGTGCATAGGGGGCGCCAGGGCGCCGCCCTCCTACCCCTAAAAAAAAAACGAAAGAAAAAAAACAAAACGAACAAATAAAGTTGTATAAAAAAAAAAATTGGGTTAGCCGGCCTGAACCCAAGGAACTGGTGGCTGGGGGGAGGGGTGGGGTTACGTCCCAGAAGAGGCGCCGATTGGCTGCCTTCTGGGGGGTATCCTGGGCGCAAGTCTTTGCGGTTGGACACCCCCACTTTCTGATATCCTGGCTGTGATTGGTCCAGTCTACAGCCTGGACCAATCATCATCCAGGATATCGCTGACGTCGCAATGGGGGCGGTGCCGGTGCCTGCGTCAGTCACTCACCGTCACCGCCGCTCAGAGAAAAGGAGAGGCCGCCCGCCGGTTCCCGCCGCCGAGACGAGGGAGGAGGACCCCCGCAGAAGAGGAGGAAGAAGCTGAGCCGCGCCGCCGCCAGGTAAGTTTGAATGGAGCACGCACGCTGGCACTCTGCATCGATTGGGGGACAATGCTGTGGCGCTCTGCAATCATTGGGGGACAATGCTGTGGCGCTCTGCAATCATTGGGGGACAATGCTGGCACTCTGCAATCATTGGGGGACAATGCTGGCGCTCTGCAATCATTGGGGGACAATGCTGTGGCGCTCTGCAATCATTGGGGGACAATGCTGTGGCGCTCTGCAATCATTGGGGGACAATGCTGGCACTCTGCAATCATTGGGGGACAATGCTGTGGCGCTCTGCAATCATTGGGGTACAATGCTGTGGCGCTCTGCAATCATTGGGGGACAATGCTGTGGCGCTCTGCAATCATTGGGGGACAATGCTGGCACTCTGCAATCATTGGGGTACAATGCTGTGGCGCTCTGCAATCATTGGGGGGACAATGCTGTGGTGCTCTGCAATCATTGGGGGACAATGCTGGCACTCTGCAATCATTGGGGGACAATGCTGTGGCGCTCTGCAATCATTGGGGTACAATGCTGTGGCGCTCTGCAATCATTGGGGTACAATGCTGTGGCGCTCTGCAATCATTGGGGGACAATGCTGTGGCGCTCTGCAATCATTGGGGTACAATGCTGTGGCGCTCTGCAGTGATTGGGGACAATGCTGTGGCGCTCTGCAGTGATTGGGGACAATGCTGTGGCGCTCTGCATTGAAAGGGGCTCGCACGCTGAACTCTGCATTGATGGGGGCACGGAACAGTTGCATTGAAGGGGGCACGCACGCTGAACTCTGCACAGTGTTTATTGCATTGAAGGGGGCACAGCACAGTTGCATTGAAGGGGGCATGCACGCTGAACTCTGCATTGTGGGGGCACAGCACAGTGTTCATTGCATTGAAGGGGGCACAGCACAGTTGCATTGAAGGGGGCATGCACGCTGAACTCTGCATTGTTGGGGCACAGTACAGAGTTCATTGCATTGAAGGGGGCACAGCACAGTGTTTATTGCATTGAAGGGGGCACAGCACAGTGTTTATTGCATTGAAGGGGGCATGCACGCTGAACTCTGCATTGTTGGGGCACAGTGTTCATTGCATTGAAGGGGGCATAGCACAGTGTTCATTGCATTGAAGGGGGCACAGAACAGTGTTTATTGCATTGAAGGGGGCACAGCACAGTGTTTATTGCATTGAAGGGGGCACAGCACATTGTTCATTGCATTGAAGGGGGCACAGCACAGTTGCATTGAAGGGGGCATGCACGCTGAACTCTGCATTGTGGGGGCACAGTGTTTATTGCATTGAAGGGGGCATAGCACAGAGTTCATTGCATTGAAGGGGCATAGCACAGTGTTCATTGCATTGAAGGGGGCACAGCACAATGTTCATTGCATTGAAGGGGGCACGCACGCTGAACTCTGCATTGAAGGGGGCATGTATGCTGGTCACTGCATTGAAAGGGGGCATATATCATCTCCTGTACCATGACCTGTGCCATGCCTATACCATATCTGTGCCATGCCTGTACCATCACCTATGCCATGCCTATACCATCACCTGTGCCATGCCTGTACCATCACCTATGCCATGCCTATACCATCACCTGTGCCATGCCTGTACCATGACTTCAAAGTCACGCAATTTTTTACTGCGTTTTTTGACGCGAAGCAATACCTATTACATTTTTCTTTTTGCGCCCCCCCAAACATTTTGAGCACCAGCCGCCACTGCTGTGAATACTTTTTGGATGCACTGTATGTATGTCTTTGCTTGCAACTTTTCTTTTAGTGTTTCAAATCAATTTCTTTATTTTTTCGTTGTTCATTTCAATGACAGGTAAACAATTGCACAAGTCTTCATGGATCTTCACACACATCTCTGAGAGTACATCTGTGTCGGACCGATGCATGGCTCCAAATGCAGTCTGTCTAAATTCTAAGCTGTACATTGGTCCTGCATAGATTTACAAGCACAGCTGCATGTGAAGATCCGTGACTACCTTTTGCTTCTCAGGTGTACAGGTCCGTGTACCAATGTTGTAGGGAACTGTTGATGGGGGTCCAACGGGGAGCATCCTGGCCAACCCAACTGAGGAGGGGGCTGCTTCGTTTTCCTGCTTTTCCTTGTCAGACAAGTTGCAAAGGAAAGGCCCGTACACACGCACCGATTGTCGGCCAAACGACCGGCCGTCTTTTGTCTGGTGCTGTCGTGTAGGTTGAAAAGTGCAAAAGACTGCACACGAATTTTGTCAGCCAACAACAGCCGACTGCAGAAGTGATGTCATGTGATGGTTAACTTTCCGTGTGTTTTTTCTTCTCTGAGCATGCCCAGTCTTGCTCGTCTGCTGTTTGTCGGCCGAATTCTGTACTGACTGTGGAACAATCGGCCGTTCTGGTGTTGGCCAACAAAAATTTGAAAGCATGCACATCAGATTCTGTTCGGCCGAAAAGTCGCAGTCGGTTGTCGGAAGCATCATACTAATAAGCCGACAATCGGCCGATGGGACGGTGGCTGAATATTTACGGCCGACAATCGCTACGTGTGTACGGGGCTTAAATCAGTGATTGTTGTCCATCATTATTGAAGAGAAGCCTGTCCATCTATGGGCAGACTTCATCATAAGACATCCTTTATTTACAGGGAAGATCATGGATAATTATCAAATAAAACAGAATACTCAAGAAAGCACTACAAAGGACAGTAATGATGTACAAAAATACATGAATACATTGCTGTAGTTGGTTCACTGATACAGTGCCTTGAAAAAGTATTCATACCCCTTGAAATTTTCCACATTTTGTCATGTTACAACCAAAAATGTAAATGTATTTTATTAGGGTTTTTTGTGATAGACCAACACAAAGTGGCACATAATTGTGAAGTGGAAGGAAAATGATAAATGGCTTTCCAAATTTTTTACAAATAAATATCTGAAAAGTGTGGCATGCCTTTCTATTCAGCCCCCTTTACTCTGATAACTAACTAAAATCCAGTGGAACCAATTGCCTTTAGAAGTCACCTAATTAGTAAAGAGAGTCCACCTGTGTGTAATTTAATCTCTGTATAAATACAGCTGTTCTTTGAAGCCCTCAGAGGTTTGTTAGAGAATCTTACTGAATAAAAAGCATCATAAAGGCCAAGGAACACACCAGACAGGTCAGGGATAAAGTTGTGGAAAAGTTTAAAGCAGTTAGATTATAAAACAATATCCCAAGCTTTGAACATCTTACAGAGCACTGTTCAATCCATCATCCGAAAATGGAAAGAGTATGGCACAACTGCAAACCTACCTAGACATGGCCGTCCAGCTAAACTGACAGGCTGGGCAAGGAGAACATTAATCAGGGAAGCAGCCAAGAGGCCCATGGGGACTCTGGAGGAGCTGCAGAGATCCACAGCTCCAATGGGAAAATCTGTCCACAGGACAACTATTAGTCCTGCACTCTACAAATCTGGCCTTTATGGAAGAGGCAGATACGGACACCCATGGGAATTCCAGAGGATGTGACTGTGAACACACATGGTGGCCAGATATTCTATGAAAAAAATGAGTATAAAATGTGTATGTGTATATGTATAATCAGATCAAGAGAATATTTGGTAATATGTGCTACAGGACCAAAGAACTTCCAAGCTATATTCCAAGAAGAAAAGACATGAATAATGAAGCCAAGTGCCTGGATGGGGATAAGAAGGGTGAATGGAATATAGAGATTGGAATGGAATTGGATGGATCATGATCTGTCATATCACTTCTAGGAATACACCAATTTTTCTCCCTGATATATACAGTAGAATATGGGTTACCTTTATTTCTTTTTACTAATAGCCCAGTGTGAGAATGGGATCCCTTTTTGCCTGTCAGATCCCGGGACTGCGATGCACAGTCTTACACTCCATCCTTTGTTCTGTCTCTGTTCGCACCAGGGATGCGGGTGGGAGGTCACACTGCGCATCAGCGCCATGTTTTCATGCCCGACCCGCGGTCCTTTCCTTATATCGCGTTGTCAGGGTTACCCTTCCAACTTCCGCCGCCAGGGGTGGTTTGATATGACCGGCTTCCGGCGCACTTGCCGGATGCTGAGGTCATTCTGCCCTGCCTCCACATACTGGCATCCACATGGCGCTGGTGGGGTTTAGCCCTGGTCCGTCGGGGTATTAAGCTGAGGCAGAGCATGGACTCACTTTGTTCACCTGGTTTTTTGGTTGGGCTACTATCATATCACTCTTCTCTTTATACCACCCTGTCATTGGTAAGATTGTTGTTTGGCTACCTTCAATACATTCCAATCTCTATATTCCATTCACCCTTATCTCCATTCAGGCACTTGGCTTCATTATTCATGTCTTCTCTTCACTGGTTCTTTGCTTTCTGTTTCATCACTGGCATTCATGTTCACCTTGCACTTTTTGGTGTTTTTATTATTATACCTTGGATGTTCCTTGGTCCTGTACCACATATTACCAAATATTCTCTTGATCTGATTATACATATACACATCCACATTTTATTTTATACTCATTTTTTTCATAGAATATCTGGCCACCACATGTGTTCACATCCTCTGGAATTCCCATGGGTGTCCTTATATGCCTCTTCTCTAGGGTCCCCCCAACCCCAGGACCGGTTGGCTTATACCCGCCTCAGCCCCGGGTTAGACCTTTGCTTCGTGGTGCTCTCATTCTCAGTCATTCAGTTATTGACATGTAAGTAGTAGGATTCCATATATATGTTTTTTTCAAGGGAGTATTTTGGTGTATTCTTTCCACATATACGATAATTTTATATTCTAAATGAGTCTACATTAACAGATATTTTTAATCAAGCTCCTGATGAGTGGACAAGGATCCACAAAACGCATAGAGCCCATAGATGTGATGACATATCTATCTGGATATCGACCATGTATTATTTATGATTGATATACATACACACGTTTTTATGATATTTATTTATTATATGAATTGTACAAATGCACGGTAACATATCTTTTTTTATGTCAGTCCTCTATTCATATATGTCTTTTTTTTTTTTATCTGGATTATGTGATTTTTTTTTTTATATATTTTTGTCTATCATGAAATATGTAATAAATTAATTATTTTGAGACTTTATCGAATCTAGTCATTTAGCAAGTAACCTACCTCATCCACAGTCCCGTGACCATTGTTCTTTTTTTGTATATACATTTAGGGATGGAGGTTTGTTACTGTGTATACTTCAGATCATATCTTTTTTTCTTATTGCTGCATTTAAGTTCAGCCATTACTGGCTGACTTTTTTGTGTCTGTTGTCTCTGTATTTTGTTGCTCTTGGTTATGATCTTTTCTATACCTGTCTGTGGTTTTTCATTCAGGAAATCCTGTGGGTCACATTCTGGGAGTTGGCTGAGTCCATCCGTACCTTTACCAACTCTAGTAAAGACCAGGTGCTCTTCGTCCCTGCATCCTGGTAGGAGCCATTAGCTAACAATAAGTTATACTCATATTTCTTATCCCTAAATCCAGTACCCATCCACCTAAGTGTCTGTACCCTACTCAGATATTGTTCCTTCTTTTTGCTGAACATTACAACTATACATGCTTCATCAAGTTCTGCTACCTGCTATACATGGGGTGTTATGATGTATGTCTTACTTGGTCAGGATAGCACCTATATCACATTTATCTCTTATAACACTTTCATAGTCAAAAAAGTTGACAATGTAGAAATGGGATAAAACAGATAAAAAAAAAAAAATCAGCTGGCCAGAATGAGTCAAGGATGTTATGTAATTTTATGCACTGGATTCCACTGCTATTTATTGAAACCCATGAAACCCCTTCTTCAGCCACAATTCTGTTAATTGCTCATGCATCCAGTTACATGACCTGCTTTAGTCAGTGTTCATAGACCTTCCAGCACCCAATGTTTATACTGGAAACCTCTCTATATTCCCATAGATCACCACACCTTATTTAAGCATAGATCAGTGGGAATAATTTACTAAAGGCAAATAGACTGCACTTTGCAAGTGCTCCAGAGCTTAGTAAATGAGGTAAACTGTCACTTTGCAAAGAATACCCAATCACCTGCAAGTAATTAAAAGGACAAAGGAAAAAAGGGGAGGAAAGGGGATGTTGGAAGGAAGGGAAAAAAAGGGGAAGATGGGACTTTACATGGACTCGTGCAATTGAGTCTCCATCCTTGATTATATTGAGCATGGGAACACATAGTGTTTAAAAAGTGTGGGACTTTATATGAGATGTGGCCAGTATACACATAATGAACAAAATAAACCAGAAAACGTAGAGTTTGGATGAATATTGATAATAGGATGTATTCTGCCATATTCATCATGCATCCTATTATCAATATTCATCCAAACTCTACGTTTTCTGGTTTATTTTGTTATTGTTCTTTATTATTTTTGATGGTCTTATCATGTTATCCATATGTACATTATTTATGTCCCCTTTTACTTGTTGTGTACTTACTGTATTTATGCCAACTGCTATGGACATGTTAATAAACACGTGGTGTTAATCATATGCTTACCAGCAGATGTATATGTAATACCATTATCATTATGTGTATACTGGCCACACCTCATAAAGTCCCACACTTTTTGAACACTATGTGTTCCCATGCTCAATCACATGCAAGGAAAATTTAAAAAAAAGCAACATTTTTGCTTGCACATGATGGGATGAGGGAAGTCAGCAGAGCTTCTGCTCATTTACTAAACTGTGGAGCAACTGTACTTGCAGAGTGCAACTTCACATTCTAAAGTGCACAGTCTATTTGCCTTTAGTAAATCTGCCCCAGTGTTTCTCAACCTTTTTGCCATTCAGGAACCCTTGGCAAAATATTTGAGATCTCGGGGGGAATATTTTGAATTTTTTTACAGAGGTTCCCGTGTTTGGCATTGTCCTGTAATGGCATGCTAAACCTAAATGTGGAATAATTCATATATCTACAGCGCACGGAACATCGGTGTGATCACAGAGCTGTTAATATAACAATAATTATTATTTTTAAATCGAAATAAATAATAGAATAAATATTAGAACATACTTCCTTAATGTGAAACTTGGGCTGTCTTTTTTTCTGCAGATGCTCAGTTCTGGGTCATACTTGGGATATGCACACAAAAATGTTATCTTCAACTGAATTAAACAGGGGTTTCACCAGGTCAGGGCACAGGGGTGTTACCAGGTCAGGGACAGGGGTGTCACCATGTCAGGACACAGGGGTGTCACCATGTCAGGACACAGGGGTATCACCAGGTCAGGGCACAGGGGTGTTACCAGATCAGGGCACAGGGGTGTCACCAGATCAGGACACAGGGGTGTCACCAGATCAGGACACAGGGGGTCTGTAGTACTGTTTATTTCCTCCACATGCTGGAGTGTTCAGGGAAGCTGTTGGTACATGTCTGCTTTGGCCCACCGATCCATGCCAGCTCTCCTCTCATCCATCCCAGGGGATGTCATACACAAGTGTCTGGGAAGGACAGAAGAGAAGAGCTGGCGGGGATCAGTGAAGTACAGTTAGGATTAGTAGGAGCACAGGTATGCTGTACATAGCTCACCTTGCTACAACATTCAACGGCTGCTGGAATCAATAGCTGCTAGTAAGGGAGGGAGACACGCTGCATGCTCTCCTCTTGTCCCGCGCCACCCTCTTCAGTGATGTCACAGCAGCCAGAACTTCAGGGAATGCACCAGGGATCAATGCGCCCTGACAGTACTCACTGTCATTGCGCATTGAACTCACCATTGGTATACATCTGCCACAATGATGAATTGCGGCAGAACCCCTGAGGACTAGGGTTCCGCAGAACCCCGGTTGAGAAACACTGGCATAGATTACTATAACCCACAATACCAGAGAGATGTCCTCTTAGGCCCCATTGTCAGAATGCACAAATATCTAAGCTAAAACAATTCTATGCTACAGCAGTTGTAATTCACTCTGCAGCATCATCTCCGAGCATCCCTCTGTACTAGAAGTGTCCCTAGTATGTCTCTTACCTGTCAAACTGAGCAAAAGTGTATGTTTGAATCTGAATGTGATACACGGTTGTGTTGTGTATAAGCAGACGGTCATGCTGAAAGTCATTTTAATTCATGTTTCAAGAGTAATAATGGACATGAACTTGTGTGAAGATTAGCAACAGAAGTCTGACCTCACCATTAGGCCAACCCTGGATACCTGGCTTGCTGCTATAGATTACTGCACACTATTACAGCATATAACTAAATTAAAACCTTGGATTGTGAGTAACTTGGTCTGCGAGTGTTTTACAAGATGAGCAAAATTTTTAAATAAATTTTAACTTGATAAACGAGCGAGGTCTTGGCCCACATACATACATAATTCAAGAAAGAAAAACACATGATTTATTGTGGTTGTTTCAAACCTGAAAGCAAAAGCATGTTCTAATAAAAAGTCTATACTTGCAGTAAGAACATAAATCCCTTCTGCATGACCAACCCCCTCTTTCTATTGGTCTATCCATTTCAAGGTGGCGTATCTGTCTGCTAGCGCAGTCCTCAACTGTGAAGAGTGGCTCTTATCCCTGGTCTCCACCAGGCAGGTTACCTGTATTCAATGAAAAAAAAAATCAACATCATCTCAGTTTACCTGAATTTCAGCTTTCATCATATACTATATATAGCAAATCCATTATAAACCTGGGCAAATTAGACTAAGGAAAGAGACAAAATACATGAGTACGGGTCACCTGTAGAGAAAAATTATCAAAGCATCCAGAGATAAAGGCAGCTGGACCTTATAAGTAAAATGTGATTTTCCTGTAAGGGGGCACTTAGACTTTTCCACTACGCCACATCAGGTTGTTCTACAATATTCTATATTCATCTACATTGAGATAAGGCAATCCCTTTTCATTTTGACTTGCCTGCTCATGCACCACAACGTAAAGGGGTCCAGAGGTGCAGGGGGTTTGTGTAATGTAAAGGGGTCAAGAGGTTCACGGGGCTGTGTAATGTAAAGGGGTGCAGAGGTGCAGGGGGCTGTGTAATTTAAAGGGGGCCAGAGGTGTGGGGGCTGTGTAATGTAAAGGGGTCTACAGGTGCAGGGGGTTGTGTAATGTAAAGGGGGTCAGAGGTGCAGGGGGCTTTGTAATGTAAAGGGGGCCAGAGGTGCTGGGGCTGTGTAATGTAAAGGGGTCTACAGGTGCAGGGGGCTGTGTAATGTAAAGGGGCCAGAGGTGCAGGGGGCTGTGTAATGTAAAGGGGTCCAGAGGTGCGGGGGGCTGTGTAATGTAAAGGGGTGCAGAGGTGCAGAGGGCTGTGTAATTTAAAGGGGGCCAGAGGTGTGGGGGCTGTGTAATGTAAAGGGGTCTACAGGTGCAGGGGGTTGTGTAATGTAAAGGGGGTCAGAGGTGCGGGGCTGTGTAATGTAAATAGGGCCAGAGGTGCGGGGCGTGACAGAGAAACAGAGAGGGGTGAGAGAGAGGGAGTGACAGAAAGAGAGAGGGGGGTGACAGAAAGAGAGTGGGGGTGACAGAGAGAGAGGGGGTTTACAGACAGAGAGAGGGTTTGACAGAGAGAGAGGGGGGTGACAGAGAAAGGGGCTGACAGAGAGAGAGAGAGAGGGGGTGACAGAGAGAGAGGGAGGGTGACAGCAAGAGAAAAGGGGTGACAGAGAGGGGGGGTGACAGAGAGAGAAGGGGGGGGTGACAGAGAGAGAAAGGGGGGGGTGACAGAGAGAGAGAGGGGGTGACGGAAAGTGAGAGGGGGTGATGGAGAGAAAGAGAGGGGGTAACAGAGAGAGAGGGGGGTGACAGAGAGAGAGAGAGGGAGCGTGACAGCGAGAGAGAGAGGGGTGGCAGAGAGAGAGAGAGAGGGGGTGATGGAGAGAAAGAGAGGGGGGTGACAGAGAGAAAGAGAGGGGGGTGACAGAGAGAAAGAGAGGGGGGGTGACAGAGAGAGAAAGAGACGGAGTGACAGAGAGAGGGGGGGTGACAGAGAGAGAGGGAGGTGACAGAGAGAGGGGGATAAAAGAGAGAGAGGGGGTGAAAGAGAGAGAGGGGGGGACAGAGAGAGAGAGAGGGGGTGACGGGGAGAGAGAGAGGGATGAGAGAGGGGGGTGACAGAGAGAGAGAGGGGGGTGACAGAGAGAGGGGGGTCCCCCAGTCAGCTTTGCCTGGGAGTGGAGAGGGGGTTGAAGGAGTCTCACCGTGCTGAGCAGCGATATGGTCTCCTCTGACAGCCCCAGTGCAGTCCCCAGCCTGCCACCGAGCTGGAGCCGATTGATGATGTCACGGTCATGTGACTGCTGACCGGCTGCATGTGTTGGCGGACAGAGCTCCGGAGAGCCCGCACTGTCGCCTGGAGTGGGCACAAGGCTCCAGAATTGGAGCCGCACGCTGCCTGGGGGACCTGGGGATTCAAGCTGAGCAGAGGGCGCAAAAATCACTGCTAACACTGCCAATTTTTTTGCGCCCTCCCCCCTCAGCCTGCGCCCCTGGCGGGCGCCAATCTTGCCAACCCCTTGGTACGCCCCTGGACGCGAACCAGAAAGCAGGACGGCCAAACATGTCGGCTGTCCTGTCGCTGAGTGGGCGGCAATGCGGGGGCTTCGTTCTAAGGCAGTGTTTCTCAACTCCAGTCCTCAGGACCCACTAACAGGCCAGGTTTGCAAGATAACTGAAATACATCACAGGTAATCTAATTTTCTGCCCAGTGATTGCAGTACTCTAGTCTGCATCTCCCCAAGGTAATACTTAAAATCTGGCTTAGTAGTGTGTCCTGAGGACTGGAGTTGAGAACCACTGTTCTAAGGTAAGTATTTCATAATGAGCTAGTATGAGATGCATACTAGCTCATTATGCCTTTGCCTTACAGGGTTTTTTTATTTTTTTTCATTTTTGGGGGAGGGTTTACTTCCTCTTTAAGTGGAAAAAGGTTGCTGACCCCTGCCCTAGATCGCACAGGCACTAGAAGTATTTTCCAATGTAGTTATACCTTTTGTTTTATGAAATTCAGGCAGATTGTAAGATTTTTTAAACATACAGTGCATAATTAGAGAAATGTTACTATGAAGTCTCCCAAACATTTCGAATTTAGGATATATGCATAAACACATCTATGAGCAAGAAAGATTCTCCTGGTGTTATCTCAGAAATTAGATATTCAAATTAAGAGCTAAAAATGGTATATAAGCCATGGGACCCCACAACAAAGTATTTTGGGGACCCTTGAGTAAGATCAAGAGTCCTTTGCAATTGTAAAATAGTAACTAACATTGCAACACACTAACTGCTCTCAAAGCTATCTCATAGTGGGGAACTTATCATATTTAAATTGATTCTGTAAATGTTTTGCATTATAGTATTTCTAGAGGGATAAGTAACTTAACCACTTGCCGACTGCCGCACGACTATCTACGTCGGCAGTCAGCCCCTCACAGGCAAAGTGACGTAGGTCTACGTCGCTAGCCTGTGAGGGTCTAGGGAGCGAACGCGCGCCGCAGGAGGCGCGCTCCCGCGTGGTCACGGACCCCCCCGTGCGTGTGACCGGCAGACCCGATGTCCGCAGGTCACTCTGCGATCGCCGCTGCAGAGGGAGAAAGTCAGGCAGCTTGTGTAAACAAGCCGCCTGTCATTCTCCCCTGTGTAGAAACTGTGATCACACGGTTCTACTATGTAGAACCTTTGATCACTTTTTCTACAGCTCAACAGACAGCCAATCACAGTTAGAATCACGCCCCTAGGGACACACACAGCTCCTCCCTCTCAAATAAAGTTAACCCCTTCACTACCAGTGTAATTTTGCAGTAACAGTGCATATGTATAGCACTAATTACTGCAGTAATGTCACTGGTAACCCCAAAAGTGTCAAAAATGTCAGTCAAGGGTCCGATCTGTCCGCCGCAATGTCGCAGTACCGCAAAAAAATCGCAGATCGCCACCATTACGCGTTAAAAAAAAAAAACAACAAAAATGACAAAAATCTTTCCCTTTGTTAGTAAACGCGATAACTTTTGCGCAAACCAATCAAAATACGCTTTTTGCGATTTTTTTTTTACCAAACATATGTAGCATAAAACAAATTGGCCGAAATGTTTAAAAATTTTGATTTTTACATTTTTTTGGGGGAATTTCATATAAAAAAATTTGAAAAATATTGTTATCTTTGCAAAATTGACGCTCTTTTTTTGTTTATAGCGCATGATCAAAAAAATCGCACAGGTGATCGAATACCACCAAAAGAAAGCTCTGTTTGTGGGAAAAAAAGGACGTCAAATTCGTTTAGGTACAGCGTCACACGACCGCGCAATTGTCCGTTAAAGTCACGCAGTGCCGAATCGCAAAATACCCCCTGGTCAGGAAGGGGGTAAAATCTTCCGGGGGCTTAAGTGGGTAAAAGTAAACTCCACTTTTGTAGGAAAAAAAGTATAGAAAATTAAAAAACCAAAAAAAAAACTGTATATACAAACACACTATATTACCAAAAGTATGGGAAGGCCTGCAACACTATATTACCAAAAGTAATGGGACACATGCATCAAGAACGCAGTGCTTGCATTTTTGATGCATTTCTGCTGCCTTTTTTTGCTGGTTTCTGCTGCATGAGAACATACACCTCCCTAAAACGTATTAAAAAAATGTCAAAAAATGCAAGATGCACCAGGAAAATGCATTAACTGCCCTGTGGGCTCAAGGCCACACATGAACAATCATAAGGAGATTATGATGGTTACTCAGATGGTTTCCATCTAATCAGCTATAGCCTTTAAGTGGCCCTCTTTCTGCAGGACAGCCCCGACATTTAGCTAATAGTTCCCCCCAACCCCTCTCCCAATATCCGGCAGTATGTCCGACCAGGCAGAGATGACACATAAGCTGTTAAGGTAGATGACACACAAAGTACACTAACAATTTTTCCTGTAGTAGGTAGGTGACCTACACATTTTTCTGGAGAGCGATAATGAATTAGCTAAAGCAAGGGCTTTTTTCAGCAGGAACGCGGGGGAACACAGTTCCGGCACCTCCAGAACTGAATGTATGTATGTAATGTATGTTGCTGGGGGTCAGTTGTTACTGGGAGGGAGGTACTGTAGAGGAATGGGTCTATTGATGCTGGCTACTGAGGAACCTTTTGTTGCTGGAAGGGATCTATTTTTGCAGGGGGGGGGGTCTATTGTTGCTGGTTGGGATCTATTGTTAATGGGGGTGAATCTTATGATGCAGGGGGTCAATTGCTGCTGGGAGGGATGTACTGTTGAGGGAGAGGTCTTTGTTGCTGGCTGCTCGAGGGTCTATTAATGTTGGCTGTTGGGAGTCTATTGTTGCTGGGGTGGATATACAGTGTTGTCGTTGGAGTGTCCATTGTTGCTAGATCTATTTTACTGTCTTTCTTGTTATCATTAACAAATTCCATACAAAATACTTAGCACCACAAAATTATACTTGGGTCTATATTCTCTAATAGGGGCGGTATTGGGAGGTGGGTAATGGGTGGAACCAAGGAACGGATCTTGGAGGTGGGTAAGGGGCAGAGGCGAAGGGTGACTTAAAAGAGAAGAGTTCCTGAACCTGTTCTCTGAGAAAAAAACCCCATGTCCAAACTATGGCCCTACAGCTGTTCAGGAACTACAATTCTCATGAGGCATTGAGCCTTTATAATGAGCTATATTTAATCAGCAGTAATAAAGCATGAATAGCTAGAACGATTGATTCGGTCACTCAAAAATACGTTTATACATCTATGAAGACATTGTATGCTGCGCAATCCGGATATTTAGATTAGGAACCATAACAATATAAGAACATAGCAGAAATCGCCAGTGAACGCCAATAAGATATGTTTTCATAAATATGTAAAACTAAATGAGCGCTGCATTAAAAGTAAACATGAGATTCCAGAATGCCTTATTTATAGCCAGTGAACCAGTGAGCTATTACAAGCACCATATACTGCAAGAGAAAAATATGTCATTTTCTGTTTAAGGGAAGAGACATAAATTCCATATGTGGAGCAGTGTGTGCTCAGTCTGTCAGTCTGGAAACATGAGCATGATACAGGAAAAATTAATCACTGGGAATATCTGTCAGGGCTTATGTTCTGTTCTTTTCTTTTGAAATAACATTCGTATTAAAGTATCCAAAGCCAGACATGTATTTCCTTTTGGATAAAGAAGGGGATGGTTAAAAACTCTAGATATGCAGGTGGCTGGAGGCCTAGCAAGAGGGAGGCCACGGCCCATCAGTGGACCATGGTCTGGTGGTTGAGAACTACTGTCAGATCATGGCAAATGCAGACCAAAGAGAGGCTAATATGGCAGCTTCCTTGGCTGTAAAGGATGGGGGGGGGGGGCACTGGAGTGCATAAAACCAAGGCCTGTAAACCATGTAGCTGCACATGGACCCTTTTATGTGCCTGTTTATACTAGATGAAGATTGGGAGGCTTCTGGGCTCCAGGAAGATCTGGACTCTGCACACTTCAAGAGCAGGTGAGAAATGGCAGATGTGTTTCATTGTGCCCTAACCATGCTCCAGGTATACTTGCTGGTCTGTCTATCTATCTATATACACTATATTACCAAAAGTATTGGGATGCCTGCTTTTATACGCACATGAACTTTGATGGCATCCCAGTCTTAGTCTGTAAGCATTCAATATTGAATTGGCCTACCCTTTGTAAGTGCACAAAGCACTGCGGAGAGTGAGGCTGGGTTCACATACATTATATTGTCAAAAATATTTGGACGCCTGCCTTTACATGCACATGAACTTTAATGGCATCCCAGTCTTAGTTTGTAGGGTTCAATATTGAGTTGGCCCACCCTTTGCAGCTATAACAGCTTCAACTCTTCTGGAAAGGCTGTCCGCAAGGTTTAGAAGTGTGTCTATCGGAATGTTTGACCATCCTCCTAGAAGCGCATTTGTAAGGTCAGACACTGATGTTGGAGAGAAGGCTTGGCTTCTCTCCCCCCCTCAAGTTAGGAGTTCTCCCATGGCTTTGGTTCTTCTTCCCCCTATGCGCGTGCCCGTGTCCTTCTCCTCTGTGCGAGTGCGCAGATCCGGCCCTGGAAAATACACAGGCTGGTGAGGTTAACAAACAGCCTGCTGGTCCCAACCTCCATCACCACCAGTGGCTGCTCGACAGCCTACAAACTCGTGGTGGCAAGTGACAAGCTCAGGGTTCTCACCGATTCTGCATTATGGTGAGTAAATTTATTTCATTATATATTACAATGAAGTAATAGAAATAATGTGGTCTGATCATCATGACACCATATCAAGTATGGCGTCGGGATGATTTAAGTGCTAACACCAGGCATTCGCCCGACAAATCACCCCTGCTGCTGATCAACCCTGAGACTACATCCCCCCCCCCCCCCCCGTCCCTGAATGCCATTTTTGAAATGTTGTCACCCTAGCGGGGGGCAGGGTGCCAAATTCCCCACAGGCCGCTCTGATGTCCCATACAAAGGCCACACCTCCCCCTCCCCGGCTTTACCTTGCCACTTAGATTAATTTAGGATTGATTACTTGTTAGGATGAATTATCTTCGGGATACACTCCAAGTACCCCCTTTAACTCCAACTGCTGACAACCATCCTCTGACTATCCTACACTGGGGGGGGGGGGGGCCTCCCTCAGTTCAGGCCAATAGACACGATTTCCTGTACTCACGGTACTGTTTTTCGAGGGTCTCCAGTTTCTCTACCCCCTCAGTCAGCTCTCATGGACCTCTGGGTTCAGCTTCTTCCTTCCAGGTCCCCCGGCCTACTGCCTGTGACCTCGTGCCACTGCTACAGAGGAGGAGACAGCCGCCACCCTCCCTCTGGGACTCTGCTCACCAGCCAAAGACCCCGCAGCAAATGTGCTCCTGGCATTTATACTACACCCCACAATGCACTGAAACAATCAGTCTGTGCAAATCACTGGTCAGATTTCCTCCACTGTCCAATATGCCTCCCTATTGGACCAATGTGAAACACTCCCCTAGACCAGATGAACCACACACTGAGTCCAATGAGCAGACCTAACTCACAGATTCTGCTCTCTGTTAAGCAGAAAGCAATATAGAATTTACCTGCTGCTCCTCTTATAGGCAGACAGAGTCAAAATTATACTCACTCTCTATAGCACCTACCTAGGAGGGTTCTACGCTATTTATAATTTTCCTTCCACTTGACAATTATGTGCCACTTTGTGTCGGTCTATGACATAAAATCCAATATGTTTTTGGATGTAACATGACAAAATGTCAAAAACTTCAAGGGGTATGAATACTTTTCATGGCACTGTATGGGAGTTGTCATAGCTCACTTGTTTCTAAATGTGCAGGACGGTCACCTAGTACTGATTGTACTTCCTAGTGGGTGCAGGACCAGTCTGAAGACTGCTCAGACTTCACTGGTCTGTAGTTCACACCTTTGAAAAAAAGTCAGCAATAACTGCTCCAAAATGTTTTCATCCCCATAGGTCCACTTTAAATTAGCCAAAGCACTCCAACACTTTTATTATGTCATAAACAAAACATGCTCAGTGTCTCCTTCTTTCACTCTGGGAGATACATTCAACTGAATGTTTTTATTTGACTCTGCTACAGTGGTCATAAATGTTGAAATATGTTGGTGGTCGATCGATAAAGAACATTGTGAAATATGTTCTGCAACCCTTCATTCATTCTCTGTGAGTCTGCCAGGTAGGTGTAACGATGGAGCATGCTGAATGACAAATAGTCTCCAGAGAGAGAAATGTGTGCTCCTCTTTATTCAAAGCAGCCACTCCACATTGAGAATGTGCGGCTGAGACTTTGGGCCAGGATCGGAGGAGTTAAGCCCCAATGTTTATTTTGGTTACAATAATGGGAACCATTTGTGAATTACAACAGCAAATTCCATCTCCAAAGGGAAAACAAAGGGGAAGGTTTAAGAGCCTGAAGCCAGGAATGTACACGGCCTTTGTGATTCACTATTTGGCAGCAGTGGATTACATGTTAGAAGCACATCTGGACTTCCAATAAACACCAAATACATAGCAAATAAGAATACATGCATCTTCACTATAGATGAGTCAGTATCTGTTGCCTTAAGTTTGATGGAGCTTCGAAACATTGTTTATCTGATACGGGTTCTGCTGTATATGGTGACTCTCGTGCCTTTACCTACCTCTAGGGTGAACAGGTCATTATTCAGGAAAATATTTTCCTTTTGCATATCCAGAACCCTGAAATAAAAAAGTCCCATTAATTAAAAACCAACCAATCTACATAATTTATAAACATCAAACATAATCGTAACTAAAGACTGGGAAAATGCCATAAGTGTTAAATGCCACATTGTAACTGGCCATAAGTCCAGATTCTGTGCCAGGCCAATTTTGTTGCAAGGAAATCAAGATTTCTTCCTCATAAAAATCACTTTAAAAAATGTGCGCTAGCAGTCTGCCAATGTCCTATTATTGGCAGACTGTATTGATCACAGGATGTTCAGTCTTCTTACTTAAATCAGAACACTTCTTTTCTTAACGGTACACAGATATTAATAATGATAATAATTAATTTTTATTTTATTCAAACGCACCAAAATACAAGACAGTTTACATAAACTGATAATACTGTAAAATATTACAAATAATAGATGTAGGAATTGTTGGTCTAAATTACAGTGAATTCAGTATGACACTAAAAGCATGCCTATGCCACCTCCCAGCAATACTCGGTGCCTTCTCTTTACCCTGTCCACAATGGGATCCTACTCTACCTCCATCTCCCAATCTACAATTACCATCCTTTACGTCCTCCAGCCATGCTTAGCCCTACCTCTATTTACCCCCCCCCCCCTTGTTTCCTAGTGGTCAGCCTCCTCTATCCAAAGTCAGATCCCATATCCCATCTCCTCTTTTCCCTTGGTCCATAGTCATCTCTTCCCTTTCTTTTCCCCCTGTCCATAATCAGCTCAAGCTCTAATTTCTCCCTCTTTTCCCCATCAACGATCATCTATTTTCTTAGTTCTTTTTCTCTCAGCCTCACCATTACTTGGTCAGTATACACTTTTACTCATATCGCTTTACTTCAGATTAGGCTATGATTCTGCCTTTTCCAATGTCTCATTGGCAGCACTTTTCACTTGCTTCTCCATCCACCCCTTGCCATTATTGGCTTCCACTATATCTCTTTATTGCCCCCCCCCCCCCCCACCGCCCTCCACTCTACAACCTGTTGCTATTCTTCCTCCTGTACCACTCCCCGAACCCATATTTAGCTGCTATTCTGCCCCCTTTTTCTTCATACAAGGGTTATGACCCTTCTCCCAGTGGTCTACAGGTCATCAAATATGTTGGTAAAGTGGAGGACTTAGAAAAATTAAAACTGCTGTGTTGTTGCTACTAAAAGTCTGCATAATATATGCCATTTTTTAAATTTATACTTAAGTACACTTTAATCCCATTGTGAACATGGGGAGGGACAACAACAGTGTAATACTCATTACGTATTCTTCTCCCTAACTCTCCAGATCACTTTATTTTACTCCTAGGCTCTTCCATATTTACAGTGACACTTTACAATATGTCCAGTATGATACAGTGGAAACTTTCCTCCAGCCCACCCAGTTCTCAGCCATTGCCGGCCAAGCTGTGCAGCAAGCTAACCAGACAAGAAAGAGAAAAAACACTGCAATGCCAGGGATATCGGACCAGGAGCCACTGTGACAGTGGAAGGTTTTGTATGGCTAAATAAAAGCTCCTTTAATACTGTTTAATTTGTTGTTTCACTAAATAATAGCTAATTAATTAAGAGCTGAACAGCGAGGCAACCTTACTCACTATGTAACAGTATATAAAGGTGTTGAATACTACCTGTATGTTATTTAGGACATTTAAGTCTAATTCAACACTGTATTGTGAACTTTAAAGCTAAAGCCTCGTACACACGCGTCGAAAATCGGCAGGGAATTTTCGTCCGAAGACCGATCTGCCGATTTTCGGCTTGTTAGTATGATGCTTCCGACAAATCTGGTGTGCAGGCTATAACATTTTTGTCCGCCGTCAAAACATGGCCGATTTTCGTGCAGTCAGTACAGATTTCGACAGGAAAAAATCGAATGAGCAAGACTGGGCATGCTCAGAAAAGAAAGAACACAAAGAAAGCAAACCAACACATAACATCACTTCTGAAGTAGAATTTTGTCGGGCAAGAAAATTCGTGTGCAGTCTAGGCACATTCCAACCAACAAAACACCACTTTGGACAAAAGACGGACGATCGGTCGGCCGATAATCGTTGCGTGTGTACTAGGCTTAACTCTGGCTTTTAAAGCACCCAGCTTCCAGAGCCAATCTGTGTTAACTATATTTTAATTACTCAGTTTTACTTGCCTTCATCAACAGTCCTACATCCTAGTCCTCAAGTCTTTAGCACTGCAGAGAGGTAGGGTACTTCTTGCAGTGCCTGCATTCTATCCCAATTACATGGACGCTGCCAGTTTACTTGCAAAAATGTTCTGCACTAATTACAGTGATGATGTTGGCATGAGGGGGCGGCAACAAGACTGGTCTACTACATAAAGAGTGGCTACAGCTGACCAGTTGCCCTCACCTGCACTGATGCAGTGGAACAAGGGACCATGTTTCAAGGTAAAAGTAAAGTATAACTGGGTAATAAAATCTTTAAGGAAAAAAAAAAAAAGATAGATTGGCTGGGATCACTTAAAGTGCTTAAAGTGGTTGTATACCCTTACGTACCGTGTACCCAGTGAAGTGATTAGCCTCAGGTGATACAAAGAGATGAAACAAATCCTGCTACATAAGTTGCACGTGTTTATCTACAGCTGTTTAAAGTCCAGAATTCATACAGCTTGTCTGAGCTTTCATAAAGTGTGGGGGGGGGGCTCAAGTTACAGCCTGCACAGCTCAGTAAGGAGAGACAATTGGGGGGAAAGGACACACACCCCTTCACACAGCACACAGGAACACAGCTGAAGCTGTCAATCACAGACTGTGTGCTGGAGCTCCCTCCCCTATCACCTTTTTACCTCTTGGTGTTAGGAAATCAGACGTGAATCATGCAGCTAGCTTAGGAAAGGAGTAGCAGACAGAAATGACTCTTAGTGCTCTGGATTGAAACAAATACACACTATAGAGGCACATGCTTTGTTTATATTTCATGTCAGAGGTTTACAACCACTTTAAACACTGATGTTTTTTTTTGCCTGCCAAAATTCATTTTTAAAGGATAATTTGAAGCAACCGTGATTGCAGTATTACATTACTATTCACTTCTGGGGGAAACACGCCAATATCAGGCACCCCAAATGATACCAATTTCCTGGCTCAGGGTATGATTGTTAAAATCTAATTCTTACAATATTATAACTAATTTAAGAGAAAGAGGGTATTCACACTGTAGTTTGCCTGAATCAAAAACATAAATGCTATAACTCCAGTGGTTAATCACTCAGACCATACGCTTTACAAAAGATACACGCAATTACTGACATGCTAAAGTGGCTTCCATTTAGCATATGGGATAACAAACAATTCATAACACTATGTAGATAAATTTAGTTGATCTGTAATAAATAAAAGGTTAAAGTCCTCAAGGTGGGAAAGGAGGGCTGGGTAAGCTTTCTAACCTGCTTGGTGCACTTGTATAATCACCTGACATCTTCTCGACCAATGGCTTCCAAGAGCTTGGTTATCTCCCCTGGAAAATCCGGCAACACGACTGAGAATTTGCAGACTCTATTATCAAGAACCAGAGCTCTGTCCAGGCAGTGACGTAGCAAAGGCAACGGCAGGTTCCCACTGCACGCAACCACCGCCACTCTGTAGAGCAAAGGTGATTGTCTTAGTAAGGACTTAAGCAAGCGTAAAAAGCATGACACACGACACACAAATGTATAAAGTTATACTTTTTTGCTATTAAAAGGTTAGTAAAAATAAATCAATATTTTAATTATGATTGAAAACCAATGGGCTAATTCACCCACTCTCCTACCAGGGACTCCCAAGGTAACACCTTCATGCTGTATCTTCAAAGTCTGTCACTCCTTCTGTTTCAAGCAATGCAATATAAAATACATAAAAAAAAAAATAGGAGGGAGAGAGAGACTCAACTTGTAGTGGCCATAGATGGGAGGCAGACCTGACAACTCAGTTGCAGAGATTTGGCCACTGGAGTCGCTAAATCACAGATCATAAGATGAATGATTCATTGCATTGACATCTCACAAATACAAAAGTGTTATTTTTGGGTGAACTCACAATTCCAGATATAAAACATCTCTATTTTCATTGTTTATTCAGTAAATCTAGCTATTAAGAGTTATGAACCATGAATAATATAAGAAAAGTATCGAAGATGTTCAGGAAGTCTGATCTTCAAGAACTCTTTCAAGATAAATTGGTTAAATATTGGAAATAGCAAACTGTAGTAATCTACAACAATCCACAAAAAAAAAACAATTATGCTTTAGTTTACTGCAGTCAGCTAAGTATAGATGGTTGTTTGCTATAGGGTACTGCACTTTACTTAGTGATTTGTTCTTAGAAATTCATTATTGACTGTCCTACAATATTAAAAATGACATGTTTGGGTATTTTACAAATACAAAAACATTAGAAATTTAGAAGACCCAACTACAAAACCTCTGGCCATCATGGACCTAGAAGGACTAAATACAGAGTCACTTAGAAAGTAAGTGTGCTTTAACTCCTTAACATAGAAGAACCCAAACAAGTTTCTGTTAGTTTGAAGTTAATGTGCAACATTTGAGTAACTGAATCTCTCTCTCGTCTTCCTTGACATCCATCCAATAGATGCCCATACACACACTAGATGGCCATACACCAGAATTCATCATCTTTGTCCATTGCAAGAATTAGTGCCAAGGTGATTGTCAGAAAATGTTTTTAATCAATGATCAATCATTTCCTTACAAAAAGTAGTGAAGTACATTTGGGTCACTTATTTTCTATACTGTGCAATAAAATACTACAGGCCTGCTTTAGAAGTTCTCCCTAACCACAAAGGTCAGCCTGTACGGGGACATGCAAAATGGCTGAAAAAAATTCTTTGGACACATCACAGAAAATCGAGTAATGAGAAAAAGGTTTGTGCTAGTACATGCATGACTGGTGGCCTTGTATAAGCTTTTGCCCATTCCGGCTTCGTCTCCACATACAGTAGCTCCCAACTGTCCCTGATTTGGAACACCTGTCCCTCTTCCCTCCCCATTTGCCCCCCATTTTGCTCTGATCTATATAGTTGTATATAAAATGCATTACTTATCTATCAAAATGTTTTTCCCAGTGCTAAACCTTTTATCTCATTTCTAAATGGCTACATTTGTAAGTTTCAAAAGCCATAATAAAGGAAGAGTAGTGGTAAAAAAGCACTTGTTGGTTTAACTGATCTTTTTTTTATTAATTCCCCTTTAAGGGTGTGTGGCAGGGGGTCCCATGCTAAATACTTTTGCTAATAGATGTGCCTTGTTACCATCTAAAAAAGTTGGGAGGTATGTTTCCATGCCCGTGCCTTCTTTGCAGCATCTGGAGGATTTCTTTCAACTAAGCATTGCAGCTCCTGCACGCACATCTGCAGAACTCGTAGGGTGTCTTCTTAAGAAGTATTACACTTACATTTTTGATACATGAGTCTTTATTTATAACACACTCAGTATACACAAAAGAAAAGTTATCTTCAAGTAACTGTGAGATTGGTGGATTCAGTACTGGGTTTTAAATCTATTATCACATATTGATACCTTTTCCCTTTCAGGTCTGGTAATGCTCCAGATATTAGAGCTGCAAGTCCCATGGCACCTTCTGCATCCACTGTAGCCCTCTCGCATTCAAGTAACCTCAGCATTGATAGCAGTACATCTTCCTCACTGGAATCAGATACATTGACTTAGTATCAACGTGCCATTGACCTATTCTGCATGCATACATCACTCAGCAGTAAAAATTAGATCAGTATGTAAGCAAGCCTATAGAAGAGCCATAGAATGAGGTTGCCACCAGTCATTTGTCAGCCAGTCCACCTAGTCTACACAGATATGACGAAAGCTTGTTACAGCCTTATAGGTGTGCGTAGCCCATTTCATTAGGGTGTGCACCCCAAAGCTCAAACATTCATGCCTTTCTCTGCAGCCTCAGCTGCACAGGACAGTGAATGAATGAAAAGTGCTCTGTGCTGAGCGTCTTTGTGTTCATTCACAAACTGAAGAATGGCACACCCTTACTTAGTAAAATGTTTTACAATGCTTCAACTATGAATGAACACAGTGAGTGAGTGTGTTCACTGTGTTCATTTAAAAAAGGAAGGGGCCGGTCAATGACATATTGACTGGCTCCTTCCCCTTCTCTTTATCTTGAATCATCCCCCATAACAACCAGGGGGAAAGGAGAGAAGGGAAGCCAGCAGCATTGGGGGGGGCGCAACACAGAGGGAAGCCTGGGCAGTGGGGGAAATCGGCACTGCAAAAATTGATTAGGGTGTGATTAGGGCACACCTGGCACACCCCCTGCCTATGTATAGCCTTATTATACAGTACAGAGAAATATTAAAATCCTTTTTAGATTCACAAGAAAACTATGTAGTGATAGAGTATACCTAAATAATCAATTTAATGTATATTCTGTCATGTTTGCCTTAAAGTTGGCCATACACTGCAAAAAAAAAAACATATAGCGCAGATGGATGGATCTCCTACTGCGGTTCTCAAAATACCACAACAGAGGCTGCTATTCAGCTGAGAAATTTCCAGCAGGGTCCTTTGACAAAAGTCGATTGAATAATCATGTCAGGTTCCTGCAGACAAGTCTTACAGCTTTCTTGCTATACCTCTGTATGGGCTGTCAGTTTGAAAGCTGCAGAGCTTGTGAATGAACTACAAGGGTGCTCATTAGTGCCCTCACGGTTCATTAAAACTTCAAGCTGTCTGCCTTGGTGGAAGATGGGACTTGTAGTTTTCTCAATTACAGATTCCTGTGATTGAATGACGCAGCTGTGCGGACTGAGACAGTTTTGAAATATAAAAAATGAGTGAGAGGAATCACTGTCCGCTGCTTAACAAATGGGGCCCAGGAAAGTTTTTTTTGCTACAGAGATTATAGGAATCCCCTCTGCCTGCCCCTTGTCCCCTGCTGAATTGGCAGAACATACCTGATTGGATGAACAGCATTAGGGCCCATTTATAATATCGCTGCTCTCTGAAGAGCGATCTGCATTGGACAGGCAGTGAGGAGGTGTTCTACAACCTCTTCACCACCTGTTCTAACCTCTAAATGCTGCACTACCACGCTCCTCACCCCTGCACTCAATATGCTAGCCAATCCTGACCCCTGCACTCTGCATGTTACCCTCTCCTGACCCCGGCACTCTGTACAATATATAGCCTTGACCCCTGCACTCTGTATGTTAACCTCTCCTGACCCCGGCACTCTGTACATTACATAGCCTTGTCCCCTGCACTCTGTTCATTACTTAGTCCTGACCTCTGCACTCTGCATGTTACCCTCTCCTGACCCCTGCACTCTGTACATTATATAGCCTTGACCCCTGCACTCTGTACATTACCCTGTCCTGACCCCTGCACTTTGTACATTACATAGCCTTGACCCCTGCACTTTGTATATTACCCACTCCTGACCCCTAAACAACAGTATCTCACAAAAGTGAGTACACCCCTCACATTTTTGTAAATATTTCATTATATCTTTTCATGTGAAAACACTGAAGAAATGACACTTTGGTACAATGTAAAGTAGAGTGTGTGCAGCTTGTATAACAGTGTAAATCTGCTGTCCCCTCAACAAAACCCCAGCATGAAGCCGTTAATGTCTAAACCACTGGCAAGAAAAGTGAGTACACCCCTAAGTGAAAAAAAACTGGGCCCAGTTAGCGATTTTCCCTCCCTGGTATAGACAAGCTGACTAAGGACATGGATTACTGGAACCATGACCTGTGGTCTGATGAGACCAAGATAAACCTAATTGGTTCAGATGGTATCAAGCGTGTGTGGCGGCAACCAGGTGAGGAGTACAAAGACAAGTGTGTCTTGTCTACAGTCAAGCATGGTGGTGGGAGTGTCATGGTCTGGGGCTGCATGAGTGCTGCCGGCACTGGGGAGCTACAGTTCATTGAGGGAACCATGAATGCCAACATGTACTGTGACATACTGAAGCAGAGCATGATCCCCTCCCTTCAGAGACTGGGCTGCAGGGCAGTATTCCAACATGATAACAACCCCAAACACACCTCCAAGATGACCACTGCCTTGCTAAAGCAGCTGAGGGTAAAGGTGGAGGAGCGCAAGATCTCTACCATCCACCAGCTTTGTGATGTCGTCATGGAGGAGTCCAGTGGCAACCTGTGAAGCTTTAGTGAACTCCATGCTCAAGAGAATTAAGGCAGTGCTGGAAAATAAAGGTGGCCACACAAAATATTGACACTTTGGGCCCAATTTGGACATTTTCACTTAGGGGTGTACTCACTTTTGTTGCCAGTGGTTTAGACATTAATGGCTGTGTGTTAAGTTATTTTTAGGGGGACAGCAAATTTACACTGTTATACAAGCTGTACACTCACTACAAAAGATATAATAAAATATTCACAAAAATGTGAGGGGTGTACTCACTTTTGTGAGATACGGTATATACATTACCCACTCCTGACCCCTGTACATTTTCTACTCCTGACTCCTGTATTATGTATATTACACACTCCTGACCTTTGAACTATGTACATTAAACATTGCTGACCTCTGAACTATGGATGTTACCCACCGCTTTAAACCCCTCCTACTATTACCATGATATTGTCACATCTATATTTCTCAACGGTGCATTGTGCACACCACCATCTTTTTTCTGCTGGTTGCCTGAAGGCCCTGGCAGGTGAATGGGGCCCTATCAGGTAGACTGTACAAAGCCCCATGATTTTTTAATGGCAGCCCTGTCCACGGTTGATCCACTGATGGTGATTGATCCAAAGATTTTAGAAAAAAATAATGCTTTGATCACCAACACAAGGCTATACGTTTGAGTTGTTGGCCTGCAAGAAGACGTGCTGTTGGTGGCATGATCTCCAGGTAAGAAACTTTAAAAATGATTCACAAAAAATGATTTGCTAAAGAAAATTGGCAGTGAGGCATTAAGCTGAACATACTGAAAAACAGATTTAGAATTTACATACACTTTAATGATTTAAAATGTAAATACTGGTTGTAGAAATTTACATATAGCAACAAAAGTACTCACCTTACTGAGATAATGTGGTCTATAAGCTTCTTGGTTAATTTTATTGTATTGACACCAAAAGAAGGTCCACCTAGTTCTTAAAAAAAGAGAAATTAGTATTTTGTTTTCTGTAATTCACTTATAAAGTATGTCATTATGTACTGATCACTTCTTCTTACACAAAGCAGCAATAAATCCTTTGACATCATCACTAACAAGCATGCATATGTTTGATTATTAAATGTTAAGGTATAACTAAATGCAAGTGGAGATTGATTAGAACACCTACCAGGCTATTATAGCTGTCGGTGTACCTGTAAGGGAGATTCATCCTCTCTATTTGTCCTGTGTACCATTATCATTGAAAGGGCACGTAAAAGAAAATCCCAAATTTTGAGTTGTCCCCAGAAAAGTAATAGAGAGGAAATCTTCCAATGGGGACGCTAGTTCTGGAGACCTGGGGGTTCCCAATGGATTCCCTTATTTTGCAGGGATTTCCCCTCACTTCCTGTTTTGGCTATGGGACAGGAAGTGAAGGTAAATTACCACAATGGGACACAGATGGCGAAAAAAAAACTATACAGGGGTTATAACCCTCCTTTAGTATCCAAAATGAAAAAAAAAAAGTTTTGCCTATAGTTCTGCTTTAGGTTTCACTTGGCGGTCCATGACTGCAACATGATGGCTAATTTGTAAACATGGCATACTGCAATACAAAATGTTTAGGGCTCTTTCACACGGTCCGCCTCCGTAGGCGGATCCGTGCTGCTCAGCGAGGATCGATCCGCCGATCCCTGCTGAGCCGGCGGATGACAGCTCCGTCTCCGCTTGCAATGCGGAGAGGGAGGTGTCACAGCTCCCGCTGCTCTCTATGGGGGATCGGATGAGAGCGGACCGTCTGTCCGCTCTCATCCGGTCCGATCCGATCCGATCCCTGAACGGATGGAAAAATAGGGTTTCACAGACAGGATCGGATACGGATGGCAGCGGGTGTCAGCGGAGGTGTCTCCGCTGACATCCGCTGCCCCATAGAGCTGCATGGAGGATACGATCAGATCCGCCTAAAAAACTGACAGGTGGATCTGATCGGACCACCCGTGTGAAAGAGCCCCTAAACCCATCTAGGCTTTAGATTACTGTTACGCTAAAATGTTACACTTTGCACACTTAATAAAGAAAAATATAATGTTGCGGTAGATATACATATATACTGTATCTCACAAAAGTGAGTGCACCCCTCACATTTTTGTAAATATTTTGTTCTATCTTTTCATGTGACAACACTGAAGAAATTACACTTTGCTACAATGTAAAGTAGTGAGTGCACAGCTTGTATAACAGTGTAAATTTGCTGTCCCCTCAAAATAACTCAAGGCACAGCCATTAATGTCTAAACCGCTGGCAACAAAAGTGATTACACCCCTAAGTGCAAATGTCCAAATTGGGTCCAAAGTGTCAATATTTTGTGTGGCCACCATTTCTTTCCAGCACTGCCTTAACCCTCTTGGGCATTGAGTTCACCAGAGCTTCACAGGTTGCCACTGGAGTCCTTTTCCACTCCTCCATGACGACATCACGAAGGTGGTGGATGTTACAGACCTTGCGCTTCTCCACCTTCCATTTGAGGATGCCCCACAGATGCTCAATAGGGTTTAGGTCTAGGCACACCAGATCCCCCTCAGCTCAACTCAGCACCCAGAGACATCCTCTTCCTCAAACAGGAGGAGAGACAGTCGTTCTCTCGCTCCTGGGACTCTGCTCCTGCTAAAGACACCCAGTCACGCACTTCCCACAAACTTATACCCACTCCCAGAATCCCTTGCGGCATAATATGCCTTCTGGGGTAGTTACAAGCCTGAATGTGTCCCCTGATTGGGTTTCCTCCACTGCCCTATGAGAAGCCTCTCACAGAGACCAGTGGGGAGACTTCCCTCTCAGCAGGCACACCTGGAAGCCCTGACACCTGGCAAAAAGAAATCATGGCCCTGCTGTTAGGCAGACAAGGCCCATTATACATTTGCCTAGCACCTACCTGTAGGGTGCTATATATATATATATATGATTGATACATATACACACAATATATTACAAAAAGTATTGGGACACCTGCCTTTGCAGGCACATGAACTTTAGTGGAATCCCAGTCTTAGTCCTTAGGGTTCAATATAGAGTTGGCCCACCCAACAGCTTCATCTCTTCTGGGAAGGCTGTCCACAGGGTTTAGGAGTTTGTCTATTGGAATGTTTGACCATTCTTCCAGAAGCACATTTGTGAGGTCAGGCACTGATGTTGGAGAGAAGGCCTGGCTCGCAGTCTGAGCCTGTCAAGTTCCTCCACCCCAAACTCGCTCATCCATGTCTTTATGGACCTTGCCTTGTGCACTGGTTCACAGTCATGGTGGAACAGGAAGGGGCCATCCACCAACTTTTCCCACAAAGTTGGGAGCATGAAATTGTCCAAAATGTCTTGGTATGCTGGCGCCTTAAGAGTTCCCTTCACTGGACCTAAGGGGCCAAGCCCAACCCCTAAAAAATAACCCCACACCATAATCCCCCCTCTACCAAATGATTTGGACCAGTGCACAAAGCAAGGTCCATAAAGACATGGATGAGCAAGTTTAGAGTGGAGGAAATTGACTGACCTCAACCTGATAGAACACCTTTAGGGTGAATTAGAGCGGAGACTGAGAACCAGGCCTTCTCTCCAACATCAGTGCCAGAAAATGCGCTTCTAGAAGAATAGTCAAACAATCCCATAGACACACTCCTAAACCTTGTGGACAGCCTTCCCAGAGGAGTTGAAGCTGTTATAGCTGCAAAGGGTGGGCCAACTCAATATTGAACCCTACAGACTAAGACTGGGATGCCATTAAAGTTCATGTGCGTGTAAAGGCAGGTGTCACAATACTTTTGATAATATAGAGTATATATGCATATATTCATTTTATTTTTTTTTCTTTCAAAAATAATTACATTGAAAATCATGATAGAATGCATAGAATAAAAGACTTACAGTTTATAAAATTGTAAATAACATTGCATATAGAATAAAAAAGTAGCAGTTTAACATCTGGAGAACAAATAATTGTGTAAAATAAACAATATAAACTTCATAATGATGGTAATGATGAAAAACGAAATACTGATAGCGTCCATGTCCACATAAAGCCATATAGTATAAAGAGCATAAATATTTAAAAAAAAATATTGGATGTGCCTTTATAAGGACATGAACTGCAGTATGTGAAGCTTGTCGCCCAAAAGTGTGAAGCTTGTCGCAGTCGCAGCAAAACCGCACTTTTTTTTTAGGTGTCATTAAAAATGAATGGCACCCGAACATGCATTTTGAAATCACAGTATGATTTGAGATTGTGGGCAAAATCAAAGTGATTCTGCCTGAATTCCTGAAACTCCAATTCTAAATGGAGCCTAAAACCTAGAAGCTGATTGGTTATTATGCACAGGTGCACTACATTCTGTGTCTGCCAGTTTTACTAAATCTCCCCCTTTGGCTTTATTTGCAATGATCTGTTGATATTAGTGTGGCCTTCTCATTCTTCCTATGCTTCAGTTACCTTCTCCAGGGGTCCTTTGGGATGCCCCTGTCAATAGAGAGTAACCCCTAGGCCAGTGATAGCAAACCTTGGCACGCCAGATGGTTTGGAACTACATTTCCCATGATGCTCAACTACACTGCAGCGTGCATGCGCATCGGTGGAAATGTAGTTCCAAAACATCTGGGGTGCCAGGGTTCACCATCATTGCCCTAGGCCAGTGATGGCGAACCTTGGCACCCCAGATGTTTTGGAAATACATTTCCCATGATGCTCAACTGCACTACAGAATGCATGAGCATCATGGGAAATGTAGTTCCAAAACATCTGGGATTCCAAGGTTTGCCATCACTGCCCTAGGCCATCAGCGAGTTTAGAATTCAGTCATGCACCATACACAATCCCCTCTAAATATGGAAGAATTTAATCAGACTTTAGATGGTTGTTATTACCTTTATTAGTCAAAAAAGCTTCTTTCGTTTCAATGAATTTAATTGGTCCTGACAATTGGTTCCTTTAGTTCAAAGATAAACCCTGACCACTCTCAGTCCACTATTTAATGAGACTACCTTAGTAGCTATAAAGGCAATCTCATTGGATAGGGTGATTACATCAGGAATTTCAGGACCCAGTATGATGTCAGGAATTTCAGGACCCAGTATGACGTCATGAATTTCAGGACCCAGTATGACATCATGAATTTCAGGACCCAGTATGACGTCATGAATTTCAGGACCCAGTATGACGTCATGAATTTCAGGACCCAGTATGACGTCATGAATTTCAGGATCCAGTATGACGTCATGAATTTCAGGACCCAGTATGACGTCAGGAATTTCAGGACCCAGTATGACGTCATGAATTTCAGGACCCAGTATGACATCATGAATTTTAGGACCCAGTATGACGTCATGAATTTCAGGACCCAGTATGACGTCATGAATTTCAGGACCCAGTATGACGTCATGAATTTCAGGATCCAGTATGACGTCATGAATTTCAGGACCCAGTATGACGTCAGGAATTTCAGGACCCAGTATGACGTCATGAATTTCAGGACCCAGTATGACGTCAGGAATTTCAGGACCCAGTATGACGTCAGGAATTTCAGGACCCAGTATGACGTCAAGAATTTCAGGACCCAGTAATGAATATGAAATCAGAGAGGTGCACAATAGAAGCTTTTCTAAAAGCTGGCATCTGCTGTGTCTGCTTTTACACAGTATTTTTACTTTTCTGTCTCTGTAACTATAGCCCAGAAGTTCCCAGAAGTGAAACATTTCCATCCAGCTTGTACTGCACAATGTTTCTATAGAGTCTTATGTGTATTGCTTTGGGTGTATTCAGCCAGACTCAGGATAAAAAGCAAACATATGTAGCCGAGCAGGAGAAGAACGTCCTTTACCATATATGGGTTGTTTTCTGCACTAAAAATGCATTTTATAGCTTTTATTTCACAATGAAAAATGCATTGCCTTTGTTGTCTCAGTAAGAAACTTAAAAGGGGTCAGAAATCAGCATAAAAATCATATAGATAGAGTTGACTTTTGTATTATGTTGGCATAGTATCATGCAAAGTTCAGTAAAACGTATAAGATATAAATGTAATTTTATTCTAAGTAGTTTTCTTTCACACGCAGTTACAGGCACAGATTCATTTTCTCTATCTAGAAACAAGTTTCATCTCATAAGGTAAATTATTTGGCCAAACATTTGTGTGCATCTGACCATCACTCCTATACTGTATGGCCAAAATTATGTTGAAAAACCCTCCAAATGATAAGTGTCCAGTGAAGTGTACTGCCAATGTTTAGCATCCAAAGACATTTTAGACAATCAGGGGAGGACTGGGCCAGGGGGCAGGGGGGCAATTGCCCCCTGGGCTGCTCTGATGTCCTGTAAAAAGGCTGTACCGCTTCTGCCACAGACATGCTTAAAGGATTCCTGATGAAGAGAAGTAAAAAGTCCCCACTGCTGACCTACAGAGTACGGGATGGAGATAAGGACCGAGCGCAGACCTCCCCCCCCCCCCCCAGCAATGGCTGGTTCCATGCCCCACTGGAGACTCTCCTCCCCTGGCCAGCCCCAACTGAGCTGTCCCAGCTCCCCCAACTGCCCCCTGATGGCCAGGTTGGGAACCCGGATTATGCCTGTGAGTAGAGAGTACCTTGAGCGGAGCTTCAGCCTGGAATGGGGGTCAGGAGGAGGACAGGGAAGAGGGAGAGTGGGAGGGGGGCCGGGTCACTGCACCATGGGCCTCTGGTTTGTACTTGCCCCCTGGGCCAAAAGTTGCCAGTCTGCCCCTGTAGACAATTGTATACTTCCAACTTTGTGGCAACAGTATGGGAAAATGTTGTTTCTGTTCTAGTATGATGTTACCTCTCTGCACATAGCCAGCTCCATAGAGACATGCTTTGATGAGTTTGGTGTTGTGTGTTGAGTAGGTTGATTAGACTCAGGTGTACGTTTAGTAACCGGTGTTAAATGGGTGTTAAGTGGTGTTAGGCTTTATCACAGAGAATCAAGGTGATAATTCCCTAAGACGTGTTTAGTAAACCTTGTTAACTAAGGTAGGAACCAAATATCACGTCTCTGAATATATAATGGCAGAGCAGAGGGCACATCTATGCTGAGAAAGGAGAGGAGTAGACCTCAATGACAGAGAGGTGCATATTTACTACTGCATGAGACCACTATCTTAAGCCACTCATACATGGAGGGAAATTTGGCTGGTTCAGCACGGACCAACTGAAATTCCATCAATGTATGGGCAGGCTGGTTCTACAGAAGTTCAGTGGTAGATGGACTTCTGTACAACCAGCCTGTCAATTAGTGCCGCCAGGTATATCCTGCAGTACTGATCAGTATTCTGACAGAGGGAAATATCCCTGTGGTCAGAACTCAATAGCTCAGTGGAAATGATTCCCCCGTCCTCATAAATTGAATGAATGAATGGGTGAATCAAGTCCTTTTTTTGTTTAACTCGGTGGTTAAAAAAAAATATATATATATATTAATGTATGCCTTAGCATGTCTGATGCTTAGCAGCTGACACGTAGGATTGATATGTACTTTTTCTAAGGGCCGATTCACACCATGCCAGCACATGAATCACACAGAAATGCACTGTGAGTTCCTGTGCGATCAGAAGGCATGCAAAATGCATTCCATTTGTGATCTGCGGTGGGTGTCAGTAGAAAGGTAATGACACCCCAAATGCAGGTTGGGAATGCAATGTGTTTGCCCGCACTGGATCGCATAGTACTTTTGTACCATTCGATCTGGTTACAGTGCGGTTTAAAAAGTAGTGCACGCACTACTTTTGGTGCAGCGTAGTGCGATTTTAGCCCATTCAAGGCTGGTTCATACTATGCCTACACATGCATCGCACAGAAATGAGCTGTGCATTCCTGTTCGATTTACATGTGGTTCTATGCAGTGCGATTTCAGCCAATTTGCTGTGAATGCGCTAAAATCACACCACGCTGCACCAAAAGTAGTGCATCCACTACTTTTTAAACCGCACTGTAATCAGATCTTTTGTACCATGCAGTCCAGTGCAGGCGGGTGTGGGAAAATGCAATGCGTTTGCAACCTGCGTTTGGGGTGTCATTAACTTTCTATTGACACCCACTGCAAATCGCAAATGGAGTACATTTTGCATGCAGTCTAGGAATGCACAGTATATTTCTGTGCGATTCATGTGTGGGCATCATGTGAACCAACCCTAAAAGAGAAAAAGAAATGTGTCTGGAAATGGATGCAGTTAGCTAAGGTGGGAGGGATGGCAGGGTAATATTAAAAAAAATCTTTATTATTTTAATAAGTGTGTATAGGTTTTAAATGTGTTTTATTTTTTTATTGGCTATATTTTAACCCCATAAATCAGTTCTAAGGATTAACTTATGACCCTTTAGGGTGGAGGATGGTAGAGGAATAGTAGTTTTAAAAAAATAATATATGTAAATTTATATTTTAGAATATTAGTCAGGGTGTGTATGTGTTTTACATGTGTTTAATTTTTATTTTTTAACAGCTCTGAGAAACATTCAGGTGTACGTTTAGTAACCGGTGTTGATTCTTGCATTATCACCGTTCTCCAAACACGATCTAACACCGCCAATTTTTACACCGGCTGTGAGGCTGTTTAGTAAACCGAGTTGTGTTGACTCGGTGATAAGCGGTGTTAGCTATCAGCGTGTTAGCACCGTGTTAGAGAGTGGGGAAGGTTTAAGTAGCTGCACAGCAGCCATCCTGTGTGAGAAACCCTATGATCCACAGTAAAGGAGCATTGAATGTTTCTCAAAGCTGTTGAAAAATAAAAAATAAAAACATGTAAAAGCACATACACACCCTGACTAATATTCTAAAATATAAATTTACATATATTATTTTTTTAAAACTACTATTCCTCTACCATCCTCCACCCTAAAGGGTCATAAGTTAATCCTTAGCACTGAGTTATGGGGTTAAAATATAGCCAATAAAAAAAAAAAAAAAAACATTTAAAACCTATACACACCTTTATTAAAATAATAAAGATTTTTTTAATATTACCCTGCCATCCCTCCCACCTTAGCTAACTGCATTCATTTCCAGACACATTTCTTTTTCTCTTTTAGGGCTGGTTCACACGATGCCCACACATGAATCGCACAGAAATATACTGTGCTTTCTTATGCGATTAAGACTGCATGCAAAATGTACTCCATTTGCGATTTGCAGTGGGTGTCAATAGAAAGTTAATGACACCCCAAACGCAGATTGCAAACGCATTGCATTTTCCCACACCTGCCCGCACTGGACTGCATGGTACAAAAGATCTGATTACAGTGCGGTTTAAAAAGTAGTGGATGCACTACTTTTGGTGCAGCGTGGTGTGATTTTAGTGCATTCAAAACAAATTGTCTGAAATCGCACTACATAGAACCACATGTAAATTACACAGGAATGCACAGCTCATTTCTGTGCGATGCATGTGTAGGCATAGTATGAACCAGCCTTGAATGGGCTAAAATCGCACTACGCTGCACCAAATGTAGTGCGTGCACTACTTTTTAAACCACACTGTAACCAGATCGCATGGTACAAAAGCACTATGCGATCCAGTGCGGGCAAACGCACTGCATTTTCAACCTGGATTGAAGTGTCATTACCTTTCTATTGACGCCCACTGCAGATCACAAATGGAATGCATTTTGCATGCCTTCTGATCGCACAGGAACTCACAGTGCATTTCTGTGTGATTCATGTGCTGGCATGGTGTGAATCGGCCCTTAGAAAAAGTACATATCAATCCTACGTGTCAGCTGCCAAGCATCAGACATGCTAAGGCATACATTAATATATATATTTTTTTTTAACCACCGAGTTAAACAAAAAAAGGACTTGATTCACCCATTCATTCATTCAATTTATGAGGACGGGGGAATCATTTCCACTGAGCTATTGAGTTCTGACCACAGGGATATTTCCCTCTGTCAGAATACTGATCAGTACTGCAGGATATACCTGGCGGCACTAATTGACAGGCTGGTTGTACAGAAGTCCATCTACCACTGAACTTCTGTAGAACCAGCCTGCCCATACATTGATGGAATTTCAGTTGGTCCGTGCTGAACCAGCCAAATTTCCCTCCATGTATGAGTGGCTTAAGATAGTGGTCTCATGCAGTAGGAAATATGCACCTCTCTGTCATTGAGGTCTACTCCTCTCCTTTCTCAGCATAGATGTGCCCTCTGCTCTGCCATTATATATTCATGATATGTGAATGCTGCAGACACAGGGTTCTAGATGAACACATACCCTGCAGTCTACAATAATGTTGTCCTGAAACACTTACTGACCACATTGAGCAGTAAAATTCCTCTTCTACACTGAAAAAAGGCTTTAACACCTGGTCTGACTTGGTGTTAAATTCAGGGGGTTTAACACCAAGTTTACACTGGTTTTAGGACTCTTCTGAGCTAACACGGGTTACTAAACAGGTACATTCCTATACTAACACTGTAGTTATCACAGAGACAACACCGTAAGGTGAAGAGATGTGATATTTGGTTCCTACCTTAGTTAACACGGTTTATTAAACACGTCTTAGGGAATTAACACCCTGATTCTCTGTGATAAAGCCTAACACCACTTAACACCCATTTAACACCGGTTACTAAACGTACACCTCAATGTTCCTTTACTGTGGATCATAGGTTTTCACACACAGGATGGCTGCTGTGCAGCTAGTTAAACCTTCCTCATTCTCTAACACGGTGCTAACACGCTGCTAGCTAACACCGCTTATCACCGAGCTGGTGTCAACACAACACGGTTTACTAAACAGCCTCACAGCCGGTGTAAAAATTGGCGGTGTTAGATCGTGTTAGGAGAACGGTGATAATGCAAGAATTAACACCGGTTACTAAACGTACACCTCAATGTGGTGAGTCCATGTCAGTCCAAACTTGCAGTTTAAGGGAACAGCAGCCCACAATTATTGAAAAGGAAAAGAAAGTCTTAACACAAACTTGTCCACCCAAAGGTTTCAGTTTCAAACAGCAGAACCAGTAACAGAAGATACTAAGCCACCTACTCTCACTTCAGCAGTACCTCTGCTCTTTGCACTGGTCACCCAGACCATGGGTTCTTCAGGCTCATTTAGCCTTTACTCACAGAACCTCACTGTGCTGGCCTACTCCTGGCTTTTGGATCAGGTCTCCCAGCACCCCAGCCTCTCCCACTCAAGACTTACAGGTCCCTCTCTAGTTGCCTCAGCTCTCCCAATCCTCTGCCGACCTGCCTAAGTCGTGTCTCAACTCTCCCAGTCCTGCAGGCAGGGCTGCTGTTAGAAATCGCAGGGCCCCATACAAACTACCTGGCAGGGCCCCCCCAAGAAAATATTAAAGATATATTTAGCTACAATTCCAACAAAATCACTATTAGCAGACAGAAATATAACACAACTCGCATAATTCCTGCTAAATCTAAAAAAAAACTATGTTAAATAAAAAAGAAGATGAGATGAGAAAAATATACAGGCTGGGCAGTTGGAGCTCAGTGATCAGAGAGACAGAGAGAGAGAAACAAAGTTACAATTTACAAATAAACTCCTGAGCAGAGATAAGTGCTGGGAGGGGGGCCCACACAAGGGAGGGGGATTAGTGAGGGACAACTGTCTTTCTCAGCAGATAAAAGCTGATAGCAGGGAGAGGAACAGAGATCAGATTCAGGTGCTGGAGGAAGATTTCTGTATTTGTTGTCCATCACTAATCCCCCTCTCTGTGTGGGCCCCCCTGTGTGCTCGGGGCCCCCTACAAGAGGGCTGGTGGTCCCCCCTATCAGAGGCCCTGCTTGCAGGTAAGGTAGTCTCCCCCACCTGGAGTATTGTCTTCCCAGTTGGTCAACTCCCCTGGCCGCCACACACCTCTGTCCTCACACACTAACTGTGTTTCTGAATGGAAGCAACTGCATTAGCTAAGATCAGGCTTATATCGACCCTCGACACCCTGTACTCACCCAGGCTGCAGGTGTCTCGCAAAGTCCGGACACAGAATTGAAGGTTTCTTCCCCCCCAAGACATTTTAGAACCTTCACACTCCAGGCCCTATTCAGGAACCTTCACACTCCAGGCCCTATTCAGGAACCTTCACACTCCAGGCCCTGTTCTGGAGAAAACTTAAAACAGAGCGTTTTCCACTTCCAATACACATACTGGTCTTCTCAAACTTAATATTTGGGAATCCTTTGTCACCTCTGTACCAATTTACTAAACTCATACCGTGCCAGGGCCTTGTACTGTCACAGTGTGAAGAAACTCAAGCGGCTTGTAAAGTGTTCTGAACTCAACCCTATTTATACATCTTAGGGATGAGTTGGAATATCAGTACCTGACCTCAAAATTGTTCTTTTGGCTAAAAAAGCACAAAGTTCCACAGAAACACTGCAACATGTTGTTAAATGTCTTCCCAGAATATTTCAGACGTTTGTAGCTTCAAAGGGATGGGCAACTAAATTTTGATGGGCATGGTTTTGGAAATGGAAATCGATCAAGCTCGTATAGGTGTGTATCCAAAAACATTAAGCCAAAGAGTGTTTGTATTACTGCACTTTTCCTGATGGTGAGTTGATTATTAATACTCCACCTAGAGAATAATATCCCACCCAGGAACCACCTGTCTCCTAAAAAGGAAGGCTGCTTTTTTCTATCCCGGTCATTACAGGCAGTGTTCTATCAAGTAACTGACCATTTTGATAAACCAATCCATCTTACACACTCCACCCACATTTTTACTTTTTTTACCCAGTAAGGGGTCAATTCACTACGATAAGGGTATCATATTACTAATTTGCATTAATTATCGCATGCGGTAAATTAAGTCCAATTCATTAAAAAAAAAAACGATTATGCGGCATTCACCGGAAAAAAAAAAAGTGCCGGTATATATGGCTTTATAAACAGACCAGAGAGTATAAAAGCATGCAATATTTACCACCACGGTTTTCCTGGTGGTATCACATGCAGTATTTGTAAAAAAAAACAGCGTGAGGGTCCCTTCGTTTTTTTGACAAATAGCTGGATGCTAAGCCCCCCCCCCCCCAATGCATACCAGGCCCTTTGGGTCGGGTATGGATATTAAGGGGAACCTCATGCCACAATATAGAAAAAATAGTGTGGGCCCCCCCAAATCCATACCAGACCCTTATCCGACCATGCAGACCGGCAGGTCAGGAAGGGAGGGAATGAGTGAGCCCCCCCCCCCTCCACCCCAAAGCAACTTTGCCCCCCAACCCTAAAGCACCTTGTCTCCATGTTGATGGGGACAAGGTGCTTGGTCACGGTTTACTGACGTCACCCACGTAACCCGGAAGGACGGGCGGACTTTCCAGCCGGCCGGCTGTTTTGCTTTTAGCGTGTATACTTTGCTTTTATGTAAGTTTCCCTCTTTTATTTCTAATAAATTGTGCAACGGTATACACTATGGAGCCTCCTATGTTTGTTTTCCATGATGGTTGCTTGCCCACCCGTGGACTCTGAGGTTGGATAAGTGTTGCCATTTAGGGGACACACACGGCCTGTATACCTCCAGTTGTGGACATCCCCCCAGGTCTTAGTGATCATTACAAGTCCTGCTGCCTTTGAAACTCATTCGCCTGGTGATCGATAAGCCATATTTATTCGGCTTCTGGTAAGCAGACCTACAGTTGGTGGTGGATTGAGCACTGGCAGTGGATATCACTCAGCACTTTTTAATTATATTTGCAGATCGTGTCACTTTATTGGGACTTTTTGGACTACCATTATATATATATATATATTTATTTATTTATGTCATTGGTCAATATTTGATCATCTTTATTTAGATTATTGTGTTTAATATTTGAATGATCATCTTTATTTAGATTTGTGTTTATTATTTGCACAGATTTTTTCATTTACCTATTTATCATTTAGCGCAGCTTGTATATATATTATATTTGCTGTTTGGTGATATCTCACTGGAAGCTGCTGCTTGCAATTTAATTTAATTTTACTAGCGCGGTTACATTTTGTGGATTTTTTAAAGGGTGGTAAACCTTCCGGAGCTAAAGAGGTTAAGCTGGCTGGAGGCTGTAATATATACAGTAAGTAGCAATTATAGAGCATATGAACAGTGCAACATAAATCTTACCTCCATACAAAGGATGAGTAAGATAGTCGTGCTCAGTCAAGCAGCGTCCAGCTTTTAATGCCTGTTGTACTATAGGGAACTTCTCACTTTCCACACCCTGAAAATACAAGACATTCATGTTGATTTTAATGTTAGGTGGATGTAGCAGTCTAGCTTATCTAACCCCTGAAACAAAGTGTGACCAAGCAACAAATATTCTCATTATTATAGGATAAGTCAACTGAGAATTGATTCTAATTTGGTAGTCTGGTGACCTAAATCATTATTTGGCTTCTTTGGTTCTGGCAGTAATATCTCAGTTCCACTTGTGTCTACCTATACCTTGCTGTTACAAGGGTTTTTTACTTTCCTTTTTTGGTTGTGGAGGGGGAGAAATTGGCTTAAAAAGGACCTAAGGTATATTGGCACCTCCCCATAGAAGCAAAAATGTAGAGAAAAGGGGGGGTAGTCCAAATCTACCCAGATGGGTAGGGTTAGAACCAAAGGTTTAGAACCAAATCCCCTTTGGTTCTGACCCTACCCATCTGGGTAGATTTGGAACCCCCCCCCCCTTTTCTCTACGTTTTTTACTTTCCCTGTACATTTTTGGAGGGTACAGAAAAAGACTTGAGACCCCCCCTCTCCCTGCAGTTAGGACAAGATAGCTGGAAACTACATGATGGAGTATTCAATTTGCCAAATCTAGCAGTTTTGAGTTGAGTATACCCGTTTAAGTTCCAAATGTGTTCTCATTAGTCCCAAATGCTTTTTCACTACCCTTCTAAAAAAAAGTCTTCCAGTAGTAGAAACTGCCTCGTGACATCCATGACTAGCACAGAATGATCAAGGTTTTACATCTCTTTGTTAGCAGCATGCATTCAGGCATTTACGTACAGTACTTACACATTTCAAAGTGCATTACCATAACTTACAATGACTGTGATTTTTGGATTGAGGTGTTTTAGGGCAGCTGCTGATCCGGCTAGTAACCCACAATGTCCACCTGCTGGAAAAATGACTGCATCCAAACTGGGCACTTGTTCATATATCTCCAGCCCAACCGTTCCCAAGCCAGCGAGATACCCAGCACTGTCTTCTCTATTCGGAAAAATAATAATGTATCAGATTGGAAAAATGATTAGATACAGAACAGGCAGTATTCGAGTAAAGAGTTAAGAGTATGACGTACAGTTATGTATGTGAAAAGAAAAGAAGTGTTAATTTTCTTCCTGCTAAGGTTGTACATTTTCAAATAAGTGATGGGGACACCAAAACCAAAAAATGTTTAATAAATATGGCTTTAATAGAGTGTATAAGGTCCAGAATTTCTGCCTAGACCTCCTGACTTCCAAGAATCACTGGGACTAGAAGTAAGAAGAATTCATCTTCGGAATGCAGGCAATAAAATAATGCATAGGTCCATACTTTATTTAACCACTTAAGGACCGGAAGGTTTTACCCCCTTAATGACCAGGCCATTTTTTGCCATACGGCACTGCGTTACTTAAACTGACAATTGAGCGGTCGTGCAACGCTGTACCCAAATAAAATTGATGTTCTTTTTTCCCCACAAATAGAGCTTACATATGGTTGTATTTGATCACCACTGCAGTTTTTATTTTTTTGTGCTATAAACAAAAAAAGAGCAACAATTCTGAAAAAAAAAAAAACAATATTTTTTACTTTCTACTATAAAACATTCAAAATAAAAAAAAATAAAACGTTTTCATCAATTTAGGCCAATATGTATTCTGCTACATGTTTTTGGTAAAAAATAATAAAGTGTATATTGATTGGTTTGTGCAAAAGTTATCGAGTCTACAAACTAGGGGATAGATTTATGTCATTTTTATTTATTGTTTTTTCTAGTAATGGCGGGGATCAGTGATTAGCGGGACTGCGACATTGCAGCGGACAGATCGGACACTCAGGTGACACTTTTAGGGGGACCAGTGACATTATTACAGTAATCAGTGCTAAAAATATGCACTGTTACAGTACTAATGACACTGGCAGGGAAGGGGTTAACACCAGGGGTGATCAAAGGATTAAATGTGTGCCTAGGGGATGCTTTCTAACTGTGTGGGGGTTGTAATCACTGGATGAACACAGAGACCTGTGTTCTTAAATAGGAGGAACACAGGATCCCTGTGTTCATCACTGACAGAACAGCGGTCTGCCGTGTTTACATAGGCAGACCACCATTCTGTCTCCGTGGGGAGCGATTGTGGGTGCCCGACGGACATTGCGTCTGCCGGACCTGCTGATTGGCAGTGTTTTGAGAACATCCTAAAACCTTCCTAAGTGGAAAAACAAGGCAGTACCTGGGTTTACTATCAATATCCTTTTAAATCATATTATTAGCGAACTAAAGACAAGTCCCTATATGAAACATTCCGTTAAACTCAGTTACTGTATTTTTTGCCGTATAAGACACACTTTTTCTTCCCCAAAACTGGGGGGGAAAAGTTGGTGCGTCTTATACGACAAATACACATTTAGCCTGCATTAAAACTGCCCCATTAACGACCATTAAAGTAAGTGTTGCGGCCGGCTTATATTCCGGAGCGTCTTATACGGCGAAAAATACGGTACTTTCTGCTGTTGTCTCCTCTGTTCCTATTCAATTTCTTTGCTAAAAACACATTTTACAGAACATTAATAACTGTCTAAATATTAAGACATACTCTTCTATATACAGGTATCCATTTTCTTGTGCCAGCCTCCTGGCATGGCTCTGGGCATCTCTTGCTGTGGGTCCAAAAAGGATAACCATCGCCCCATAATCCCGACATATTCTGACACGGTTTGGAGATGTTCCAGCTGACATGATAACAAACACTGGGATTTGTAGTTGTGCTGCATGGAAAGCCACTGCCATGGCAAAATTACTGTCTGTAGCTACAATGACTCCTTTCCTTTGCTGATCCTGTGGGTGAATGGAAAGAAAAAAACAGATCACTGCAAAGTTAATAATAATTTGTACATAATTATAAAATAAAATCGGAGACTTGACCCAAAAGCATGGTATAACAAAAGCCATCACCATTTAAATGACTTGCAAGCCAAAAAACTGGTTTATATTTTGTGTAGAGTGAAAACAATATCCCCAGATCACAATGTGCCGAAGTATTTTGCAATCTTTTTCATAAAAAATATAAGCATTATTTCTGAAATGCTACCTATTTTAGGAAATGTACAAATGCCCATATACCCAATAAATACCAGAAGTGGAAATGCATTTAAAAGGGGTCTATACTAAAGAACAATATTATTGTTGCTTATATATTGTACACAAGGCCACATTTACCATTGGGTACGCTTCAGATGATCAATGGCCTGAATGACTGTCCCCCCCTTAGAGGTCGAACGAAGCCAGGAAACAGGCAATCCCGGTGTCTAATCCGTTTAGAACCCAGGCTACCATCCCTGGCTATATCCCTCTCCCTTGACATTTGTCACTCCATACATATCCAGGTTCTAAATTATGCACTGCTGTTAATACTAGTGGAATATTTGATCACTGACATGGATTATATGTTTTATTCCAGCCTTGATTATTCTTATGTCTACAATTTCTCACTTGAATATACTTTTTATTTACATGTTTTGTAAGCCGTAGCGCAAGTTTATGCTGACCTCCAAAACACCCGACACGGAAAGCCCCTGCTGTCGCTGACTAGGCCGGCAGGGGCGCACAGATGCGAGGAGGCTTCTCACATCACGCCCCCTCCCATACCCATGGGAGCACGCACGCTCGTCCGTGTCGGCGGCCGCAAGCTGATATCCCGGATGACGTATGTGAGGGTGCGTGCGCAATGCGCGCACGCGCCCTACACACCAGCGTCAGCTGAAGGGAATCAGCTGGAGGAACGTGCGGCGCGATCTGCGCACGCGCGTCCCTCTTAAATAGGCTGGGGAGCCTCGGGTCCTCTCACTGTCATTCAACCAGAGAGGAGAGAGGTCCCGGGAGAGCCAGTGCCGACCTGCATACCAAGCAAGTATACCTGCCAGCGATACCATCCAAATGTGAGTCTCTGCCCTGAATATGCTAGCATTTCAATTTTACTACATTTAAAGGTGCCCCACAACAATTACTGTGATCTCCATCTCCACTCTGAGAACTGTTTAACTCTTCACCTACCACACCATCCCTATGTGCCTCTCAGTTATTTGCAATCCCTGCCCGCTGAATGGCTAGCATTTCACCATATATATACAAACCAGGACACAGGTCGATAAGAAATCCTGGCATTAACCCTCAAGTCACCTGTTTTTTGCATACTCACAGCAACGAAAATTATGTTTAATGAGCCCCATTATCACAAGTCCTGTACTAAGTCAGCAGGCCACAGAGTATGATCGTACATGTGGCACTTGCTACAAGGCAATACATGACGCCTTTTACTCTTTTACCCTATGTAGATGGCTATGATTCTTCCATACAACCTGGCTTCAACAACCATTTAGGCTATTGGGATACCCCAGACCTCAGATAATATCTACACATATTCCCTTTGGTCACCAATAATAATTTTTATCATCTTTAGTGACCCAAGTCGCCCGATCTAGGACTTAATCCTAAGAAGGACGCACCGCAACCACGTGCAAAAAGGTATACGAACCCAAGAATGCTCCGCACATAACCACACATAGGGCCGCATTATGGCCACACACAAAATATAGTTAAATACACGGATTCATTTTTGTTGTGTATATGCACTTTTACAGCCAGCGACCAACCGGGGCATACAACACTGAGGGTTAAGCACGCATTGGAACATATGCTCGACTTCTATGCAACAAAGAACCCCACAAGGTACAAATCGAGAAAGGGTCAGATACACTTGTTGTATTACATGCGTACCCTTCAAACTACTTTAAAATACTCATACCTAAATCTTAGCAACTTAAAATTCAAATCAATAAAATTTGTACACAGACCTCTCCAGGCTGGACACACAATTCCAATCCGGAGTGGAACATAGCAGATACCAGAGCATCACTTGGATGGGACTATTTGATGTTCTATCCGGCCAACAGGGGCCTTAAGAAACCTGTGACACAGTCAGTAAGTTCAAGCCCTTTAATACACATAGCACCCTTCAAGATAAATACGTCATACTTGAACCCAATCAATACTTTGCAGGTTACAGGTTCTCGTTGTTTTGAGGGAACACCATCACCGCTTACGGCAAAACACAAATGTATGTATTAATGTATTTTTTGGAGATACCACTGTTTGATATATCAATCAATGGTATTCACCAATCTGCAACTAAGACTATTTATATGATTATTACAGAAACAAGTGTGACTTATACCCTTGAAAAAGGCTCCAGGATCGAGCCGAAACGCGTTGGGACGCGAACATAGGAAAACTCTCTAATCCCATAGAGAAGCTTCCCATTTACCAAGTCACAACTTTCACAACTGTCACTCCTTCATTACCTTTATCACCCTCTTCACTCAGGGGTCTACAACCCCCTCACCCACATTGCTGTGCACTGTTTATACAATGTTTTTTATACAGTAAACAAATTAAATTTTTTACTATTATTTGTATTTCCATTTACTCCTTATTACCTTGCCCATAAAGTCCCCCTTACCCTTAGGCCTGAGGTACCTAACCCAAAAAACCATTGGGTACGCTAGTCCTTTGCCTATAGGTGAAAGATGTAAAGAGATCATTTTTTTGGATAGTTATTGGGTAGTTTCACTGTATAAGTGGAAAAACAGTTATACTCTAGCTTATTTACTGTATATCCAAAGAAATAGTGCAGCGCTTCATAGATCAAATCAAACATAAATATTCACAAAATAGAACATAAATATTCAAAAATAGAATTGAGTAGAAAAAAGTCCATGCAAGACCCGTGGAAAGGAGGTGAATCAGACTGATCCTAAATGGGGACACAGGTGCTATCCAGTGCACGATCGACCACTACCATAAAGATTGGCCTCTCACCTAATATCAATTAAAAACAAGCCCAGCTATCCTCTCTCAAGTTGGAAATAGTAATCTTGGATCAACTTGGGACAGACCTCCACAGCTTTACTTGATAGCCTTTAGAAGCACAAAAAGATCACCAGAGCTCTCCTCTCCAAGCATGGAAGCAGTAACCTGGATCAGCTTGGACCTCCACAACTCCACTTATAGCCATGGGAAAAGTATGGTAATAGGTCACTAACAAAAAAACAATTAGCACATTTAAAAGCAAAATAAAGCAACTTTTGCTGCCCTAGGTTCTTTCATAGATTAAATGATACCCAGTGTCATTCAACCCACTTTCCCTGAGCTCATGCTATCATGTACACACCTCATGGGGGTGCATCAGCATTACGGCCCGGGCTCACAGGACAATGCTGCACTAGTTAAGACCACCTACTACCAGAGAAGAGACATAGGACCATGTGCATCATGTGGCCCCCTGGTAAAAAAAGGTATGTATTCAATAATGTTTTAAAAATACATGTGGTTGTAGGCAGGGCATATGTTAGGTACCTTGTTTGGTAGGAATCATTCACCCAGAGCATGTGATGCAATTAGGTATTTTTTGTAAATCTTGAGGTGGTTTCTTAGTACAACAGATTAACCAGTGTTTGGCACTTGATACAATAGTACAGTGAATAATCAACCTTGGCATATGTCAAAACATGTTAATGAAGGACATGTTCAGCTACAGAGTGTAGTGTTCCATGGTGGAATAGCGGATAAGTAATTTCAGCAATCTGCACTAGCTCTGTGCTACTGGACCAGCCACTGGAGTACTGATGAAGGAGCATTTCCTGCTTGACTGGAACCTTTCCATATGCTGGATACTGTCCCTCACAAGCAGGTTCCTTTCCCTGTTTAACCACTCACAAACAGCACACCAACATTACGTGAGTTTCTCTATTTAAAAGGTTCCCTCACCCAGTGGTGTATTTAGGTTTTGTGCTGCCCTAGGCCTAACTAAACTTGGGCACCCCCTAATTTAAATATGGCCACACCCCTTCCTGTAAAGGCCACACCCCTTCCTGTTTATGACCCGCCTTACCATCTGTAAACCACAACCACAGACTATCAGTGCCCATTAGTGCAGCCTAATCAGTTCCCATATGTTCAGCCTCATCAGTGCCCAGCAGTGCAGCCTCATTACTGCCCATCAGTGCAGCCTCATTACTGCCCATCAGTACAGCCTCATCAGTGGCCACAGATGCAGCCTATCAATGTCCATTAATGCAGCCTATCAGTGCGTCATATCAGTGCAGCCTCATCAGTGGCCATCTGTGCAGCCTCATCAGTGTGGTCATTGGCCTGCGGTCTGTCTGAATGTCCTCACCGGTCAGTATTATCATACCCACAGGTAGCAGTGTGACCCTTTATGGGGGTGCCAGACTGATTTACCTCCTGGATCCTGCCCTCCAGCCCAATTCGCTCCATAAGACTGGCACTATACTAAAAGTGTGTAGTGCAAGCCGGTGGGGACCTTTTCGTGCAGGAGCCGGGAGAAGGCTGTTTTTTTTTTTTTTCTTTCAGGGTGCAGCTTTTTTGCTGCCCCCCTCCAAAGTGCCGCCCTAGGCCTGGGCCTTGTTGGCCTAGGCCAAGATACAGCACTGCCCTCACCCAAGATGGCCACCAAGTCTCCGGAGAGTTCTGTGTCCAATCCAAAAACTTCTCCTCTTGAGGCACTGCACGGGATCTCCAAGGAGAAAATTCCCCTACAAGACCCCCTTCTTCCCATGCAATAGTGACACAAGAGCGCCTACGGGTCGTAAGACTAACTACACCAGCCTACATGCTGATAGACTCCGGGGTTAAGTGCACTACCAACAATGGAGCTTGGCTTTAAGTTTACTCTATAGTCAATTTTCAATTACTATTTTTTTTCTGTAAACAATTTCAGGGGTGATTATAAAGTAAGGAATAGTAACATATTACAAGCAATATATAAATAGGGGAAGTCATGGAATGCTATAATTTCAGCGCAAGCTGTTTTAAAATATGGGCTTTCAATATAAGCGCACTTTCAAAAGAAGTCCTTAAGGTTTAATGTTTAATATGAAGGAGCAGGTATTTTATAAAGGTAAAAAGCACTCTGTTAATAACTAGTAATTGGATCCTGTATAAAATTGGCCCTACTATGTATGTATGAATGTGAGTTAGGGACCTTAGATTGTACGCTCCTTGAGGGCAGGGACTGATGTGAATGTGCAATGTATATGTAAAGCGCTGCGTAAATTGACAGCGTTTTATAAAAACCTGAAATAAATAAATAAAAAATAAATACATTTATATTTAGGAGCTAGTTCACAATGTTTAGTGCATTTGCTCCCTTTCTCTTGTACATTCGTAACCTACAAAACCTGAATACTACCCTGTTCACCTAAAATTCTTATGATGTGACCTGTCTGTCTTCAGATATGCAGATATGTGCACACACGTGTACACCAAGGCTCACATGGAAGCTCATCCACAGTCTACCAAGCTGACAGAAGAGAATGTAGCCCTGGACAGGTACCGATCTACAGAATTCTGAAGATTTTGGTCTTAGTAGTGAGGTTATGCTTTCTCTTCCAAAAGGTACAGAATGTTCTTTGGTCAGTATGACCGTAGTGCAGTTGTACCCTTTCTTCTATATTTTTTGCAACTACTAGCAATCATTTGACAGCTAGGCATAATGTAGGGTGGACAAAGGGAAAATTGTCCCAACCTGCACACAACCTAAACTTAAACCTTGCTGTATGAAAGGAAAACTGCAGAACTGCAAAGCCCATCTCAAGTTAATTTTATTTATTTGGACATTTGTGCTGATTCTCTTACCTCCTGAAGGGATGTGAGCAGGTACAACACTCCCCTCTCCTTGACCGAACCTGTGTACTGCAAATATTCCTTCTTCAGATAAATATCTACCCCATACTGCTTTGAAATCCTTGAATACTAAAAAAAAAAGCAAAAAATAAATAAATTAATAAATAAATAAAAAACAGAACTGTGATATCATATCAGTACATAAGATAATGATGTGAAATATCTTAATTAATTAAATATATGAACACTTGGAAATTAGAGTATTTTATAACTATTTAATACCTGAAAGATAAATATTATGCTATCTGGAAGGTTTTAATACCAAAATAAAATATACTTATCTAATTTCGGCAAAAAGTTAATTGTTTTACATTTTTGTGAACACAAAATTCAAAATGTGACAAACGCACCTAAGTTTGAATTTTACTAGTGTAGCGCTACTCCCATAGGACCTGCAGAATTCACTTGTCCAGGCCTTCTCAACTTCAGCCCTGCAGCCAGGCACACAGCAGGATTATTCACTCTTTCTCCAAAAAACTGTCTTGGGGTCGGGGATGTTGTTTTTGTTTTTATTTTTGAAGAACTTGGATAGGGATGAGAGTAGTAGTGTGATACTACAAGAATAAAAACTATGCACACGGAGGACTTAAACTTCCCTTCTGCTTAAGTAGTAGTAAAACCAGTAGAGCAAAGTCCCTTCTTTAACAGACCCACAGCTGACTATACTAGGCCCCAAAATGGTAGCTAGAGAACAAGGTCCCCAAGATGCAGTAATGTCTGCACTCACAAGGCCAAAGGACAGATGGATGCCTCTTTCCAATCTTCCAAGCAATGCCCTCTAGTGACACTGGACAGATCTGTGGCAGACAGCTCCCTTCAGTCGGCCTATTCTAAGCACCCTGGCCTCTGCATTCCTCCCTCAGGTCGCCCACCTGAGACCTCCACATGGTAGTCTGTGCCTGAGAGGGCAGCACCTCAGGCTAGACTCCTCCACTCTGGGACAAGACCCAGAGCTTAGTGTGCTCACCGAATAAATACAGTCTCCCAGCATGCCTTTAGAGCCTGCCTTTCTGGGATTGGCTGTGGCTGTATCAATATTTATGCTGCTATCTATATTCACACCCACTATCCAGAAACTTCTCAAGTCTCCTGAATACAGAGGAACCTATAGGCTAGACTGTCAGCAGCTGAGCACACTAAGCAGACCTAACTAGCAGATTACAACATTATTTGATACAGTGAGCAAAATATGCTTTTGCCTAATCCAAACATTGCAGCCACACTGACTAAAGTGTGGCAACTAAATTTACCTATAAAAACCAAACACTACCACTTACCTAACTATCCTAGCACCTACCTAGGAGGGTGCTACACAAGTCTTTTTATGACCTATACTGGAAAGTTATAGTCCTAAAGTTTTGCTAAAGCCAAATGTTTTAGTTTTGAATAGTGTAGGGGACATTTGCCAGCTTTACTTTTTGCTGTCTGTGTCCCATTGATTTGATTTATATTAATTTCCTTTCCCAGAAACATGGCAGGAAGTGAGAAGTAATCTCTCCAAAGTGAGAGGACATTCCTTTATAGACATCACTAGAACAGATGTCCTTATTGGAAGATTTCCCCTTACCCCCTGTTCAAGTGATAACTTTAATATTTTGCTTTTTCCATCATCACCAAGACAAATGGAAAGTGTGAACCTCTACATCAGTGGTCTCCAAACTGCGGCCCGGGGGCCAGATATGGCCCTCTGCTTACCTTTATCTGTCTCTTGTGTCAGCAACAGTGGGGTATAGTCCCTGTTACTGACATGGACAATGGGACACTATTCCTCTCAGTGACACCAACAATGGGGCACTATTACTCCCACTGACACCAATGATGGCACACTACTACTCCTACTGACACCAACGATGGGGCACTATTGTTCCCACTGAACCAGTGATGGCGGACTATTACTCCCATTAAAACCAGCGACTGGGCACTACTCCTCCCACTGACACCAAAGATAGGGCACTTTTACTCCCACCGACGCCAATGATAGGGAACTATTACTCCCACTAACACCAACAATGGGGCAATTATACTCCCCCTGACACCAAGGATGGGGCACTATTCCTCCTGTTTTAACCAACGATGGAGGACTATTACTTTCCCTATACCAATGATGGGGCATTGTTTTCTCCCACTGATGCCAGGACATTTTCTACGCCCAATGGCCACAGTCAGGCCCCCCTAAAGTATGAAGAACAGTAAACTGGCCCTTTTGGAGACCCCCTGCTCTACATCAATAAAATCCTGTTGGAGGTTTAAAGAGGAACTTCAGTCCCCTATGTCATTGATCACTGTTGCTGTAATCATTGATAATCTGCCAAAGGGCCGATGTGCTAAAGGGCTCTGCCCAGCCTGCGGGTGCTGGCAGATCCCTGTAGCACATCTGTGCATGAACGGGGGTTTCCTGCACATGAGCAAACAGCTGTGATCTGGGACTACCATACAGTACCTGCTCCATCTTTGTGCAAGTTCAGGGAAGTCCTCTCGCCTAGCGAGAAAGAAGATGGTTGGAATCTTAATTGTTTTAGCCGTATATATTATTTGTTATTGTCGTACTTCACAAATACATCGAAATTACCCCAAAATATTTTCCTGATATTTGTAACAATGTCAGAGTTATGTTTGGGGCCATATTGATCCTCTGCCTAGCACTAAGCTACTGCTAAACTGAAGAGAAACCTGTAGAAAGTGCATAGCCTACCACTAATAATCTCATATTTTAAAAATGCCAGTGGCCTGGCAGTTATGTTGCCTTAAAGGCATTGAGCCTGGAATCGCACCTATACCTTGCAGTAACACATGTATTATATTAATTTTGAATGGCAACCCAACACACTTTATCAAAACGTGTGTTGCAGCATACCACAAAGCATGGTAATGCACGATGCAATGAGATGCGATTCTTTGCTAGAAATGGTCCATTTTCTTGTTTTCATTTGAATGGGCTGCCTTAACACAATGCACATTAACATCCAACATAATGTGCATATGTAAACCCAACACCAGGACCGCCAGGTGTCAATCCATCTAATACTTTCTAAATCAGTGATCCAGGACAATTATGTCGTTTAGGAGTTCTTACTTTCCTCTGACTTCACTAGTTGCATGCTTGTTCCAGGGCATTGAACAATATGGAACAAATATTTAGGCAACTAGTGATGCTAGCTTTCATATTTCTTTCTGTACAGTTCTACTTTATTAGTACAATGCATAATGGATGAGGTGGAGGGATGGGACGCTGATGTCATTATCTCCACCTTTTCCAGTCAGAGAACGCTTTGCATTCATTCAGAAAATGCTAAATATTCTCTGAACGGTGGCTGTGCTGAGTGGCCAACCTCCCGTGTTCAGAATGGAGCAGGGCAGCGGCTCAGCACAGAACCTGGAAGCAAGTGGAGGTCCCTGGAGTAGCAGTATCCACTTCAGTAAATTTCAACTTCCATGAGCATTGTCAGATATAGTGTATACTTAAGCCGGCCATAGGCGGTTTAACCACTTGCCGACCGCTCTCTGGAGCTCTACTGCGGCAAAGTGGTTAGTTCCCGTCCAGCGACGTAGACCTACGTCGCTGGACTCCTCCCCTTGTGGGCAGCGCACGCGCACCGCCGGAGGCTCGCTCCCGCTGTATTCAGTCACAGTGGGAGTCGGGCCAGGGGAGGAGCAGCGGTGATCACCGCCGCTCTTCCCCGATCGTTGGGGAATCGAGTTTGGAGATCCGCCCGCTTGTGTAAACAAAGCGGGCGGATCTCCTAAGTGACAGATTGCAGGGTTCAGCATAGCTGAACCTGCGATCTGTCCCTGTGTCACTCAGTCACCTCCCCCCACACACGTTAGTAAGCACCATGCATACATTAACCCCTCCCTCTCCAATAAAATTAACCCCTTCCCTGCCAGTGTCATTTTTACAGTAACAGTGCATATTTATAGCACTGATTACTGTAGTAATGTCACTGGTACCCCCAAAAGTGTCAAAAATGTCAGTCAAGGGTCCAATCTGTCCCCCGCAATGTCGCAGTCCCGCAAAAAAAATCGCAGATCGCCGCCATTACTCGTAAAAAAAAACCCACCAAAAATGACAGAAATCTTTCCCTTAGTTAGTAAACGCAATAACTTTTGCGCATACCAATCAAAATACGCTTATTGTGATTTTTTTTTTGCCAAACATAGGTAGCAGAAAACAAATTGGGCAAAAATTTAAAAAAATTTTGATTTTTACATTTTTTTGGGGGGGAATTTCATATAAAAAAATGTGAAAAATATTGTTATTTTTTCAAAATTTACACAATTTTTTTGTTTATAGCGCAAAAAGTAAGAATCGCACAGGTGATCAAATACCACCAAAACAAAGCTCTGTTTGTGGGAAAGAAAGGACGTAAATTTTGTTTGGGTACGACATCACACGACCGTGCAATTGTCAGTTAAAGTCGCACAGTGCCGAATCGCAAAAAGTGGCCTGGACGTAAGACAGCAAAATCCTCCGGTGGTAAAGTGGTTAAATGCAATTATTGCTAGCGAGTGTTATAGCAATAATCACTGTGTTCTCCACAGGAGGGATTCCCTTGTCAACACTGTCTGTGTTGATGGGGGAATCTAACAAATTTCTTTCCTGCAACCAGCCACAGTTACGTTGGTCTAAGCTGGACCTATATAACTATGTAACAATATCCACACCTGGAATTATTCTTTACAGAAATGTGACATTTTTGATAAAGCTTGCACAAAAAAAAGTACAGTCCTTTGTGCTGTTTTTCAGTACAGTGGCACCACTGTCATCACTCTGCACAGTTTCCTACCTGGAGATCTTGCTAGTAACAGCACTTCCTGTCACAGGCTGACAACGCTTAGCTGCTACCGGCCGATTAGCAGCAGCATTGTCAGCCTCCTGTTACTGACAGGATCTCCAGAATGTTTCCATGTTGCACATTGACTAAAAAATGGCTACTATTTTATTTTACACAAGCAAGCCATCCTATTTAGCTTGGTGACAATTAGCTAAGACTCTCTTTCCCTGTGGTCAGTTGCATCAGAAGCTGTAGGCCGTGCCTATTCTGGTTACAGCCATTGTTGTTAGCATGCCCACCACATGCATTTTTTTCTATTTCCCCTCGTCTCCTACTGCTGACTGAGAAGTTATTGTACTTGGGCAAAAATCACAGTGCATAGGATCTACTATGGCAGTGCCCCATGTGGGGGCTACAAAAGTCACCTGCTCTGCCACATTCAGGCACATGGCATCACAATACTTGGCAATTCATGACATGTATTTTTGTGGCCTTATAAAAACATTTTTTGTGTGTGGCAGAATAGGGCTGGAGGAGCTAGCGATGGGAAGGAAACAGTGCCTGACAGCCTGGAATAAGCAAGCCAAATTAGGTGACAGGTGTGCTTCACCTGGGTGAAGGAAGAGGCTGTACACAGACAGGGTTCCTTTGTAAGGTGGTGCTGCTGAGGTAATGTGTGTAGTATGTCCAGGCCTAAATAAGCAGAGTCTGAATTCTGTGAAGAGAGCAGGCCAGGGGGTGGAAAAGTCCTATGTTATTTTGTGTTTTGCTGCCTGTACCCCCTAAACCTTGTTCTGGATGGCGTAGAAGTGGCCACTTCTACAACCCTGAACCGATGCTTGGTAAGTGGACTGACTTTTTGCTGACCCCCCCACAATATAAATATAGCTATACGTCTGAGAATTCCGCTACAATGCCATGATTTATTACTTCAAATTTTATTGTTTGGTGTGCAAATTTGTGTACATGTATTTTCTATACATTTTCTGTTTGGTTTTGACGTTATTGATGTGGTGGTGTTCTTTAACCACTTAAGCCCCGGAAGATTTTACCCTCCTCCTGACCAGGGCCTATTTTGTGATTCGGCACTGCTTGACTTTAACGGACATTTGCGTGGTCGTGCGACACTGTACCTAAACGAATTTGGTGTCCTTTTTTTTTCCCACAAGCAGAGCTTTCTTTTGGTGGTATTTGATCACCTGTGCGATTTTTTGATCATGCGCTATATACAACAAAAGAGCATCAATTTTGCAAAAATAACAATATTTTTCACATTTTTTTTATATGAAATTCCCCCAAAAAAATGTAAAAATCTAAATTTTTTTTTAACATTTTAGGCCAATTTTTTTTTACCATATGTTTGATAAAAAAAAATGCAAAAAGCCTATTTTGATTGGTTTGCGCAAAAGTTATTGCGTTTACTAACAAAGGGAAATATTTTTGTTGTTTTTTTTTTTTTTAACGCGTAATGGCGGCAATCTGCGATTTTTTTTGCGGGACTGCGACATTGGGGCGGACAGATCTGACCCTTGACTGACATTTTTGGGGTTACCAGTGACATTACTACAGTAATCAGTGCTATACATATTCACTGTTACTGTAAAAATGACACTGGCAGTGAAGGAGTTAACTGTATTGGAGAGCGAGGGGTTAAGTGTGTCCTAGGGGCGTGTTTCTAACTGTGATTGGCTGTGACTTGATGTGTAAGAACAGTGATCAACGGTCCTACATAGTAGAACCGTTTGATCACCATTCTTACACAGGTTGAACTGACAGGCGACTTTGTTTACACTAGCCGCCTGCCTTTCTCCCGCTGTCACAGACGATCGCGAGTGCCCGGCGGACATCGGGTCCGCCGGTCACACGCGCGGGGGGGGGGGGTCCGTGACCAAGCGGGAGCACGCATCCGGCGGCGTGCGCCCGCTCCCAAAACCCTTACCGGCTAGCGACGTTGCCCTACGTCGCTCTGCCTGTGAGGGGCTGACTGCCGACGTAAATAGTCGTGCGGCAGTCTGCAAGCGGTTAAACACCCGTGGTATTGATTATATGGCAGAATAACATCAGTTGCTAAGCACAGGGCAACTATGGTGGCAGCCCGTATTGTATTAGGATGTGACGTGCTGTACCTAACAAAAAGCTGACTGTTGCTTTAGCTATAGAAAAGAAGAATGAAGTGTGTGCATAGTTCCACTCTCAGGAGTGTGTGAGGTAAGTGCACAAAGCACTGAGGAGAGTGAGGCTGGGTTCCAATACACTATATTGTCAAAAATATTGGGACACCTGCCTTTACATGTACATGAACTTTAATGGCATCCCAGTCTTAGTCTGTGGGGTTCAATATTGAGTTGCATCTATAACAGCTTCAACTCTTCTGGGAATGCTGTCCACAAGGTTTAGGAGTGCGTCTATGGAAATGTTTGACCATTCTTCCAGAAGCGCATTTGTGAGGTCAGGACTCTGTGCAGGCCAATCAGGTTCCTCCACCTCAAACTTGTTCATCCATTTTTTTATGGACCTTGCTTTGTGCACTGGTCCAAATCATTTAGTGGAGGGGGGATTATGATGAGGGGTTGGGCTTGGCCCCTTTGGTTCCAGTGAAGGGAACTCTTAAGGTGTCAGCATACCAAGACATTTTGGACAATTTCATGCTCCCAACTTTGTGGGAACACTTTGGGGATGGCCCCTTCCTGTTCCAATATGACTGTGCACCAGTGCACAAAGCAATAAAGACATGGATGAGCGAATTTGGGGTGGAGGAACTTAACCGGCCTGCATAGACGCACTTCCAAAACTTGTGGACAGCCTTCCCAGAAGAGTTGAAGCTGTTATAGCTGCAAAAGAGTGGGCCGACTCAATATTGAACCCTACGGACTAAGGCTGAGATGCCATTAAAGTCCCCAGGTGTCCCAATACTTTTGACAATATATGTGGGCAAATTGGATGAGGGTTTATCAATGGAGCCGGTTCACACAGGTCCGGGATGACTGCAGTCCAGATTCCAAAAGGGTCCTGTGCTTGTTTGGGTCTTGTTCAGGTGCAAATATAGGCAAAAAAATTCAGACCTGAACCAGTGAACAGACATGCATCGGACCCTAGGCACAAACCTGCGGCCGCAAATATGTGAACCTGGCCTGAGAGGAGCTTCTTGCTCTTATTGAAGTAAAGGGGACATCATAGAGGTTTACTCTTTTAAAAAAAAAAAACTGACAAAAATATTTACATATAAAAAACAGGTCTAGGGGACGTTTATCAGTACTAATAAAGTTGTATATGTATGTATCTGTTCAGTCATTCCCCAGCTCTCTGACGCTATGACTGATACATTTTGGCAATTATCACGTCTTTGAGTGTGGGTGCAGACCCAGAGTACCCACACACATGTAAAATCATGTACTATACCAGGTAAAATGGCACATTTTGGAGGGTCATTTGTCTGGTCACTACTAACCAGTTCCAGATAATTTATTCATTGTGGACAGGGCCGGTGCTATATTATTTTGCGCCTCAGGCAAGACCAGTTACTTGCAAAAAATAAAAAATAAAACTTACATTTTTTTAAAATACAGGTCACTGCATGGGTGGACGGGGACTTAGGTAGAAATACACCTGCATCTGTGCTGTTACTGAAAAAATGTCCCTGCATTGATGGTGTCACTAGAAGGAAAATGTCCTTGTGTCAGTGTTGTCACTGGAAGTAAATAATTGGCTCTGCATCCATCATATATTATGTGCAACAGTAAATTTAAGATCACAATATGTGTCCACAGGGAACGGCTTTTCTGTGCTTAGATTGCGTTCTCCGCACAGTAAATAAAATATTACAGGCAGCCCCTGATGTATAATAGTGATCAGTCGCTTGTGATCATGTGACTGCTGTGACATTCAGTCACAGTGGTCACAAAATCCAAAAACCTGCCTCTGCTTCTTGCCGTTGAGGCATTTGAGCTGCTCTGTGTAATTTTATTGCACAGAGCAGGTAAATAAAAACCCATTTGTTTTTTTTTAAATGCAATTATAATCACTTTAATGTCACTACACTGTGTCCCAATCAGGTAATTCACACTGGGGATTTCTACGCAGCACTTTTGCAAGTGGAATAGAGAAAAAATCTCAAGCTTCTTGCCTTGCTACTGCTGGCTGAATGTGTGTCCCCCATTTGTTGAGCTCTCAGGTTCCCCATCTTTCTAGAGAAAATGGAACAGCTCCCTAAATCAAATCCCCCCGCCTCCCCATTGGAACCGGTGTGGGCAGTGTCTGATCTCCAGGGTGACATGTACCATTGTGTCCTGCCCACCTTCACCTTTTCTCTCCCTGGCATAAGACACTGATGTCTTCCACAGCGGGCACCTGTCTCGCTCACTTTCTCCTTTGGCCAGCTACTGTTGGAGGGAGAAGACAATAAAAATAACCTCCCTGCAGCAGCTGTTGCAGTTCTGGCTCTGTGCCCTGTTCTCCAGCTACCCAAATGAACGGCGTGATGGCGGTGCCACTCCTGTCATACAGTGGGATAGAGCAGTGTTTCTCAACTCCGGTCCTCAGGGCACACTAACAGGCCAGTCAAGAAAACTGAAATACATTGCAGGTGATATAATTTGCTGCTCAGTGATTGCATTATTCTAGGCTGCATCTCCCCAAGGTATTACTTAAAATCTGGCCTGTTAGTGTGCCCTGAGGACCGGAGTTGAGAAACACTGGGATAGAGAGTGAGGAACTGACAAGCTCCCAATGCCTCCTCTACAGGACTGCACGGCGCCCTGAAAGGTTTGACAGTGGTATCACTACTGTCACACAGTGGGATAAAGAACGAGGCACGGACATGCTCCCGGTGCCCCCTCCTCCCATCAGAGAGTAGGGAAGCCAGGGGCCATGGCTGTGCCTAGGCAGCAGTGCACCCTAGGTGGCTTCCTAATTTGCCTAGCGGTAGCGTCGGCCCTGATTGGGGAGCAACAGTTCCTGTTCTGAGAAATCCTCCACTTAATTTTAAATAACATCCCCAGGCTTTGTACCAGAAACATTGTTTTTTGGGGTGGTATTTTTTAAGGTCATTAGCGATTACATGCTAGAGACCGGGAGGGGGGCTTCCCATCGATTAGTTTTGGGGCGGAAGCCCTACTGAAAGCAGTCGGAGGCTGACAAATAGAAAAAATACTATGTGTGTATATATTACTGTTCAAATTTTTAGGCAGCTGTGAAGAAATGCTGTAGAGTAAAGACTGCTTTCAAAAATACATATTTTAATTGTTTATTTTTATCAATTAACAAAATGCAAAGTGAGCGAACAGAAGAAAAATCCATATCCAAGCTTCAAAGCAGCATCAATTCTTACACTTGCACACATTGTACACTTGCACAAAGTCAGGGACTTTGTAGGATTAGAATCAGGTGTATGATTAACCAATTAAACCAAGCAGGTGCTAACGATCATTCATTTCATATACAGGTTGAAACGCAATTATTAACTGAAACAACTGTGTAGGAGGATGAAAACAAGTTGAGAAAAAGCCAAACTCTGCTACTAAGGTGAGGTTATGGAAGACAGTTCCATGTGACAGGCCATACACCAGTGGCTGCTGGTGCATTGGCAGGGGCGCCGCCCCCCCAGTCCATGGACTTCAATGGGGCTCCTTTTTTTTTTTTTAAGCCATGTGATTAGAGCCAGAGGCTCTAATAGGCTAGAAAAAAGGGTGGTCTCGGGGTGCAGAGCACCCAGTTGTGTGACAATAGCGAATGAAAATTTGCTATTGTCACACGGATCCTCCTCCTGGCCAATCAGGAAGCGGGTCTTGAGACCCATTTCCCGATTGGCCGAAAGGAGAAGACATGCCATTGGGCATGGAGGAGGAGGGAGGAGATGCAGAAGAAAGGAGGAAGAAGCCGCCTGCTGCTGCAGATATCCAGGCAGGGCGAGTGAGCGCGGGGGGGGGGGGTTCTGTCCTCTGCTCTGTCCTTTCCTGTCCCCTGTCCTGCTGTGGTTTTGGGGGGGGGGGGGTATGGTGCATGGCCTGGTGTGACCCATGGAGCACCAGCCGCCACTGCCATACACCATGGCAAGACAGCACAAGACTCAGGCAAAGATTGTAAAGCAGACTGGGGTTTCAAGATGTGCTATATAAGCTCTTTTGAAGAAGCACAAAGAAGCATGCAACCCTGAGGAGTGTAGACACAGTGGCCAGACAAGGAAGCCTAATGCACACATCATGCTTATTGCCCTTCGACATCAGAAGCTGTGCAGCAGTGCAATCAGCAGAGAACTGGGGGAAACCAGTGGGACCCAGGTACACCCATCTACTGTCCAATAAAGCAAAACTGTGTTGTAGAAACAATGCTAAGCGACTCAACTATGAACAAAAACATAGGAACTGGGGTTCAGGAAAATTGCAGCAGGTGCTCTGGACTGATTTGTTCAAATATAAAATATTTGCCTGTAGCGGAAGGCAGTTTGTTTGCCTACGGGTTGGAGAGCTGTACAATAATGAGTGTCTGCAGGCAACAGTCTAGCAGGATGGAGGTGCCTTGCAAGTTTGGGGCTTCATTTCTGCAAATGGAGTTGGACATTTGGTCAGGATCAATGGTGTCTCCAATGCTGAGAAATACAGGCAGATATATTTTCTATCATACCATAAGGCAAGCATGTAATTAGTCCCTTATTCTGCAGCAGGACAGCAGACTCAAACAGCCAATGTTTTAAGAACTATCTTTAGCATAAAAAAGAACAAGGAATCCTGGTAATGATGGTTTGGCCCCACAGAGCCCTGATCTCAATATCAAGTCTGTCTGGGATTACATGAAGAGACAGAAGGATTTAAGGCAGCCTACATCCACAGAAGATCTGTGGTTAGTTCTCCAACATGTTTGGAACAACCTACCTGCCGAGTTCTATTAAAAACTGCGTGCAAGTGTACCTAGAAGAGCTGAGTCACTGAGTCACACTAAATATTGATCTGATTACTTTCCAACTTTCCATTCCACTTTTGATTTACTTTCCATTTTCTTCATTGATACAAATAAACTATCAACACTTTTGTTTCTGAAAGCATAATATATATGCAATTTTTCAGTGTAGCCTTTATATATTTTGTAGAAACCGTTGACCACATGTAATAGGCTTTAAACAATAATTTTTAATCTACTCCTTCTTTTACTCTGAAGGATCTTGACTTTTTTAAGCTTATTTTGAAGTCCCCCCCCCCCCCCACACACACACACACACACTTACTTACTTTCTTGAATTCTGTGATACATATTCACTATTCCCCGTGATAAGGCACTGCTGTGTCACACATTTCGCAGAGTCAGTACAGCAATCACAGCTTGCCAGCTGCAAGTACTATGGGGTATGTAGTCCTTGGAGAATAAAAGTAAACAGCAGAGGAGAAGCTACAAAGCAGAGGCATAACTAGAACCTTCAGGGCCCCGGTGCAAGAAACCAGAAAGGGTTCCTCTGACCCCCCTCCCCCCATTCCATCCAAGCCCCGGGGTTCCAATTTTGGGAGGGCGTCCATGGACATCCTCCCAGAACCCTACCTCCCCCCCACAGCTGATCACCGATCATGGTAAATGGCCAATCACAATGGCCCTTTACCATGTGATCAGCTGACCACATGTAAACAGACTTGCTGGTTATCGGCAGTCTTTTCCTCCCACGCTGTGTCTGTGCCGTTAACTGGCGAGAATCGTTAACTGGCGAGACTGATAGTACATTGTTTACACTTCTAATCAGAGCACTGATCATCAGTGCCCTGATAACCAGTATCACCTATCAGTGGTCATCAATGCCGCCTATCAGTGCTGCCTATAAGTGCTCATCAATGCCTCCTACCCGTGCCTATGAGTGCAGCCCATCAGTGCCACCTATCAATGCCGCCTATAAGTGCCGTCTGTACCACCTATCAATGCTCATCTATGCCACCTATCAGTGCCCATCAGTACAGCTTAACAGTGCTTCCTCAGCAGGACTCTTAGCTGAGAGCGTCTCTCTCATACAGCCCAGAGCCCTGCACTGACACAGATGGAAGAGGAGAGAGACGATCTGCTTCTTTCCTCCCGCCTCTCTCCTCCTGTGTGTGGGCCATGGAACTGTGAAACCCAGCAGTTAAATATCAAATTCAGCTACTCAGCTACTTAGCTTCACAATTCCCACAGTTCACACAGGAGGGGAGGAGCCGGAAAAAGGGAGAAGATTGGCTCTCTCCCATCTGTGCAAGGGAGGAGGAAGAGGGGACTGTCAGTGCAGGCTCTGAGCTGTATGAGAGAGATGCTCTCAGCTCAGAGTCCTGCGGTCAGCAACCCTGCTGGGATCCCCTGACAGTGGCGGAACACCAGGGTCGGGTCGCAAGTGCGACCTTCGTGACCCCGGTAGTTCCACCACTGCTGCAAAGCATGCAGGGAATGCAGGAAGTTGTGGAAAGAGAGAGAAGTCACAGCATGGAAGGAGACCTTTCAAGTAAGCTTATATTGGATTGTCAATAATGACTATTATTTGACTATTTTATTTTGTATTAATATCACAAGGCAGAAATGAAAATGTATGCTGTAGATCTCCATTATGCAGTGTGACTTAGTCATTGTGTCACTTATACCTTAATAGAAATACATAAATATGCAGCCACCAATGTTAATGGCTATAACACAGTTCATTAGCTTACAATTTGTGTCAACCATATGGTATCCTGCTACTAGCGGATGTCCTACCATGCAAGGGGTTTTCAGAACGCCACTTTGGATTTTAAAGGCTGCTGCACTGATGTCCTCAAATCTCAGGAATTCGTTCTTTGGTCGCACACTGGACTTCCTCACTTTTGGAAGCACTGGCTCAGTATCTCCTTTTAGTGCTTCCTCTGCATTTCCAGTTACTTTCTTCTCCCATGTGGTCAGGTCTCCATTGAGGTATTCTTCTTCCACAAAGTCCTTCAGTCTCTCAGGATGGATGGGTGGTCCGTTTTGGTCACATGGAGCAGGACCATTTTTAAGATGCTGACCCTTATCTTTCTGTGAGATACTGTGTCTTTTGCCTGTGCCCTCATCATTTCTGGGGAAAAAAGGAAAAAACATATTTATATACAGCATATTAAATATTTTCCAGAACCCTTATGGTTAGAACCCCTAACTGAAATGTGAAGCTGCAAAATAACCACAGCTCTTACTAACTTGTTTAGCTTTAGGTAGAACATAGTATTAGCTCCTCCTCTAATTGTGGCATCACCTGGAAAGCCTTCTAAAATGGTAAATATTTAGCAAAACAAAATGATTGATTCTGACGATCCCTGTAGTACTACAAAGACAGAAACGGTCAAGCTGCGCAGTTTAGATCCCCCTTCTCTCCCACTATCTCTTTCTCTCTTTTCTCCTGTAACTAAGGAGAATACCGTTTTAGATCCCCCTTCTCCCCCACTATCTCTTTCTCTCTTTTCTCCTGTAACTAAGGAGAATACCGTTTAGATCCCCTTCTCCCCCACTATCTTTCTCTCTTTTCTCCTGTAACTAAGGAGAATACAGTTTAGATCCCCCTTCTCCCCCACTATCTCTTTCTCTCTTTTCTCCTGTAACTAAGGAGAATACAGTTTAGATCCCCCTTCTCCCCCACTATCTCTTTCTCTCTTTTCTCCTGTAACTAAGGAGAATACAGTTTAGATCCCCCTTCTCCCCCACTATCTCTTTCTCTCTTTTCTCCTGTAACTAAGGAGAATACAGTTTAGATCCCCCTTCTCCCCCACTATCTCTTTCTCTCTTTTCTCCTGTAACTAAGGAGAATACAGTTTAGATCCCCCTTCTCCCCCACTATCTCTTTCTCTCTTTTCTCCTGTAACTAAGGAGAATACAGATAAGTGTGAAGCCAGGAATGTTAATTGCCATAGATAAGAAGTAACCAGGAACATCTGTATGGCTTGCCAAACTAGTTAGGAAAATATGTATCTGTGACGTAACTGCTGTTATATATGTGATGTACACGTTTATTTGGGCACTTGGCAAACTGACTTGAGTCGTTGCTAGCGAATAAAAAGGTTTGTTTTCCTGAAGTTTTTGTCTGGACTCCATTTCTGGTTTCCATAAACTGTTTGTTTGGTGCTACATTTCATATACTCCTGATGCTCTATGGTCCCATTTCACTTTTAGGTCAAGTCAACTGTAAAAGGAGAGGTCTTTCTGAAGGGGTGCTATAAACATATACTGTAAGTAAAATATGTGTATTATATATTCCCATTATGCTCCCAGTTTTTCAATATTTATCTGTAACTACACAGAACATGGTTTAACTTCATGCTGCCATCATTACATAATCAGAAGTTTTGCGCCTTCTGAAATCACATTGCATTGCTTTGTGGTATTAAAACCCATCTCCAGGCAAAGATTTCTGACTGCCAGTAATATGAAATTTAAAAAAAAGTTTGTACAAAGCTGTTTTTATACTTAGAAATCTGCCTTCAGCGTCCCTCACAGGCACGGTTTCCAGAAGTAATGATGGAGCAATGAATCCAGCACTGCATACTGTGACCTTTCTGACTGGTCACCTCTTCATGGCGTCAGCATTGATGTGGACACTGAAAATAGGACCCTTAATCTTCTGCCTGGTGTTCAGCTTTAATCTGCACACCACTCAACTAAAATAATAGGTTTATTTAATAACATGCCAGGTGTTGGTTTCACATACTTACACTATATTACCAAAATTATTGGGACGCCTGCCTTTACACGCAAATTAACTTTAATGGCATCCTAGTCTTAGCCCATAGAGTTCAATATTGAGTTGGCCCACCCTTTGCAGTTATAACAGCTTCAACTCTTCTGGGAAGGCTGTTCAAAAGGTTGGGGAGTGTGTCTATGGAAATTTTGACCATTCTTCCAAAAGCGTATTTGCGGGGTCAGGCAATGATGTTGGGCTGGAAGGCCTAGCTCAGTCTATGCTTGAATTCATCCCAAAAGTGTTCTATCGGGTTGAGGTCAGGACTCACTCATACATGTCTTTATGGACCTTGTTTGTGCACTGGTCCAAATCATCTAGTGGAGGGGTTATGGGGTTGTTTCTGAGGGGTTGGGCTTGGCCCTTAGTTCCAGTGAAGGCAACTCTTCAGGCGTCAGCATACCAAGACATTTTGGACAATTTCATGCTCCCAACTTTGTGGGAACACTTTGGGGATGGCCCCTTCCTGTTCCAACACTACTGCGTACCAGTGCACAAAGCAAGGTCCATAAAGACATGGAAGAGCGAGTTTGGGGTGGAGGAACTTGACTGGCCTGGTCCTGACCTCAACCCAATAGAACACCTTTGGGATGACTTAGAACTGGGACTGCGAGACAGGCCTTTTCGTCCAACATTAGTGCCTGACCTCACAAATGTGCTTCTGGAAGAATGGTCAAACATTCCCAAAGATACATTCCTAAACCTTGTAGACTGCCTTCCCAAAAGAGTTAAAGCTGTTATAGCTGCAAGTGGTGGGCCAACTCAATATTGAACCCTACGGACTAAGACTGGGGCGCCATTAAAGTTCATGTGTGTGTAAAGGAAGGAGTCCCAAAACTTTTGGTAATATAGTGTAGTGTATTTTAAGTCTTAATGGAAGAATATATTATTTATAATTTGTAGACTGTACTATACTCACAGGAAGCCCATGAAATCATTGAAGAACCTCCTCAGAAGCCACAGATCACTACCCCACCCTATGTGATCCTAGACAGACAAATGATAAAGGCAGTTTTCATGTCTGGAAAGGATCTCTAATGCCTTCCTTGCTCTCTGTCCTGCTGTGCAAATATACAGATGGCAAGCAGATACTTCAGAGGTGTATATAGAAACAAATCAGTGTTCACATTGGCCTTGGTCTGTGATGACAGCACTCAGAAAATAGAGAAGAAAAAGTAGGGGTAAAAGTGGTTTGATCTTGGGAGAGCTAATACATTTTAAAAGTGCATTTATTCTTTTGTTAGTAGGGTGTTAGTATGGCACACCAATGTAAAGAAAGAAATGTAAAAGAAATCTTGTTAGCTCACACATATATACTGGAGGAGATTTACAGGCAAGACACAGATTTTTGTAATGAATAATTCATACGAACATATCTTTTGTTCGTGCTTGGATGAACAGTTAGGAATAAAGGCCAATAATCCACATCACAATTCTGGGATGGTACCCATTAAAGTGGAATTTCACTCTCTCAATCAACATTGATTATTTTTTTTACGTATGCTGCTAGCATTAGTAAAGAGATAGGAAAGTATAATAAATTCACTTGTTTTAATCTTTGTTTTACATTTCTTTGGCTACTTCCTGCTTTCCATGCCTAGGCAAATTATGTCATACATCCCAAAAGTCTTTAGGATGGGAGGAGGGGTTTTCTCAGCTATGCACACCCTCTTGCCTACATTCCTCGGCTTAGGGCAGATGGATCATCTGCCCTTACAACGGCCACAGCCAGAAATGCTAGGGGGATGTTTTTCAAAATGATGTCTCAGCAAAATAAAGCATGGAGACATGGATGGATGGGTGAGTTTGCTTTGAATTTTAAAAATGAAAAAATAGCGTTTTTAGTTAGCGGTGCTCAGATGCAGTGTAATTCCACTTTAAGTAGGGGGAAGTTGGTCATCTACACGGCTGCATGGCATTTCTAAAAAAAAAAAAAAAAAAAAAAGTGCCACTTTTCGGGAAGGTGCACAAAAACACCTCTGGCTTAGGGTAAACAATAGTAAATGAGCAAGATTTTATTTTCTTGCCTGCGTGATTGCTCCTAAAAACAGTCAAAATCAGTTGACGTTTTTGAGAGCCTACAACCATAAGATCGCCTAATCCAAATTAAATTAGTCCCATTGGGAAACTGTCATCCTGTGTCTATGAGAAGTTAAATTCCATCAGGGTCTACTTTTATTGAATGGGTTTCTGTGTGTGCTGAGGTGCATGTTAATGTGGTCCAACACATAGGAGCCTGTGCGAACTAAGCACAATAAAAAAAAAATGGGACACAGGAACTACTGGAGCTCTTATTCAATATGTAGAACTAGCAGGTGGGCATAAGCTACTATTATGTAAATTTACTGATGATTTATGTCTTTATTAAATTTCCCTTAAATCCACTCCGTAGATAAATGCACTGTCCATTTGTTCATGCGGCTGTTATCATGTTTAGAAGATAATTAGATTACATTCAAATGAAAACTGATAAAATAACCAAATACTGTGGCAGCACTTGGTGAAGGAACACACCTGGAAAAAGGCAAAAGACTGAAATCCAATATCTATATAACGCAGCATGGGTTGGTAACCCCTTTGCATGAATTTCATGCCTGTAACCCATTAAATTTCATTTTTCCAGTAACCCATGAAATGAATTTTTCCTGTAACCCATTAAATTAATGTCTGTGTCATTTCAGCTGAGCTTACATACAGTTGACTTAGGACTTATCATTTCACACACCATTGTACAGTATACTTATGAAAAAAAAAAACAAAGACCTTTAGGGAATTAATGAAAAGTTCTCTCTCAACTGGTGCTGTTACCCATCCAACTAATCAGCTTCTATCTTTCATTTTTTTCCAAACAGCTTAGAAAATAAAAACATAAAAGTTGGTTGGCTGCACTTCAGTTACAACAACATTTGTTGCACTTTTTTTTTTTTTTAACACCCCCCCCCCCTTTTTTTTTCTTTTTTTTTTTTTTTTTTTATAAATCGTTGCCAAAAATATATGTGATACAATTACGCAACTGAATTCCTAATTAAACATACTCCTCAATGTAATCCTGTGCAACCATCTGTTTCTGATCTGATTCAGCCAAGAGAATCTGATTGTCACCTTTACAAGATAAAACTTGCAATGTTGTCCTGTAATATATCTTTAGCTGGCCATAGATGGAGCGATTTTTCTTTTCCCTCCCCTCTACCAGGAGAACACAGTGATTTATTGCTAGCAGCTATACTGTAACAGCCACTAGCAATAATCACATGTATAACCGACAGGCTGGTTGTACCCAAGTTGATGGATCAATCTACTTGGGTACATTCAGTCTGCCCATACATGGTTTGAATATCGGCTAGTTCCCGCTGAACCGACCAAGATTCAAACCCTCTATGGTCGACTTAAAGATAACCAAATAATGCAAGTTCCACTCTTCTGGTAGTCTGGCATAGTGCACTCTGTTGTTTTCTCTGCCAGGTAAATATTTGATGATGCCTAGTGGAGATAATTGAACTAGAACAAAAGTAATCCCACAAACCACTTATGATTTAATTTAAATGCTCCCCATTTTTTTTGCTGACCTCCTGCTGTCACCTACAGGGGCCTTCAGGGATCTTGCTTTTAGACACGCTAAGGGGTATAGGTTGAAAATCTCCAAGTCCCCCTTTTGCTATAAGTGGGTGGGAAAGAAGCTTTCTTAGACCCTATATTTTCTACTGTCTGCTTTAGGTAGATTCTGCAGCAAAGGAAAGAAAGTTGTGCTTTGGACCACATTGCCAGTTTGGAGCAAATCTGCTTTGCAAGTTAATGAAATTACCAGTTCTAACTAAAGGTGACACTGAAAGTATATTTAAAGGTGACACTGAAAGTATATTTAAAGACAAACTTTTTTAAGTTCTCCCTTTTCTTAATTTTTGGATAGAGTGATGAGGGATTAGAACACCTATTGGGTTTTTATTGCTGTGCATCCCCCCTGTTGAAATTCACTGTCTCATTTTGTCTTGTTTAACATTATCATTGAAAGTGAATGCAAGGAAAATCCCACATTTGGAGCTGTCCCCGAAACCTTAATAGAGGGGACATCTTTCAATGGGGACATTAGCTCTGGTGATCCAAATGGATTTCTTCTCACTTCCTGTTTTGGCTATGGGACAGGAAGTGAAAGAAAATCTCCCTAATGGGAAACAGATGGCAAAAATAAACCTTACAGGGGTTATAGCCCTCTTCTACTCTATATCCAAAATGGGGAAAAAAAGTTTTGCCTATAGTTTTACTTGAAGCATGCACTAACACCTAGACCTCCCACAGTATTTTTTTTTATTTTTATTTTTTAAGCTGTGAATAGCAAAGTAAGGAGTTTGAACCACTGTCAGGTTTTTATTGCTGTTCATGTGCTTAATTGTGAGGGGAATCATTTTAATTTGTTACCAGTACTGGAACAAAAGGGAAATCTTCCCATGGGGATGTTTGTTTCAGTGCCATCTGTCCAAGAGGGAAATTTACTCTCCCTCACTGTTGGGTCTGTGGGTCAGGAAGTAAAAATAAATCTCCCCAATGGGGCACAGATGGCTATACCATTTTCGAATAACTAGATTAACGCATCTAAAAAAAAACAAATTAAAGTAAACCCCTGGATTTATAAAACCTGACCCGAGTCTAATCCTTCCCTATCCTATTAAAAAGTAAAAAAAAAAAAAAGAAGCCTTGAATTTCTGTTTTGACTCTGAAAACACGACCAAATTTTGCACCATCTGTTCACAAATCGGCCTAAATTTATATACTTAGAATTATGTACTTGCACAATCACTGAGCGATGGAATTTTTTGCATCATTTAAGCAGATGCAGTCAGAATTGGGCTAGGTTTACCCTTGGGCAATAAGGGAAAGGTGGAGTAGGGTTTTGTATTTTAACTGTAATGTTTAATAAATTGGACACAGCTGTGTTTGCTCATTGCTGCATATAGGTACTTCATCAAACTGATCACATGGAATAGTTCACAAATTTACTCCTATTCTTGCAGTTAGTAATTTCCTCTGTAATTGAGTTCTGTCAGCCAATTCAACACCTTCACCATACAACACGCGTGTTCATAGCCAGTCTAGCTCGGCTTAAAAAAAAAAAAACAGTGTGGGTATCCCCCCCATTTTAAGGGTAACCCCACGCCAACATTTAAAAAACAATTGTGTGGGGGCCCCCCTAAAATCCATGCTAGAATCCTATCCAAACATGCAGCCCAGGCAGGCAAGGAAAGGGGGACCCCAGATCCCAGCCTCCCCCCCCCCCTCCCTGCCCCAAAGCACCCCCACATGTTGAGGGCATGTGGCCTGGTATGGTTCATGAGGAAGGGGCACCCCTCGCCCCCCCCCCTTCCTGGCCTGCATGCTCAGATAAGGGTCTGGTAGGGATCTTGGGGAGGGGCCCCACATCGTTGGTTTATTTATTTTTTTTATTTTGAGGTAGGGTTCCCTTTAGAATCTTATACCAGACCTGAAGGGCCTGCTATGGAATTGGGGGGGGCCCATGCGTTTTTTTTTTTTTTTCTGAATTTTTTTTTTGCTGGTATTCTTTTTTTGTCCTTTCATCCAATTTCTAAAGTGCTGCATTTGTACATTTCACTTTCTGTGGAGGTTCCCCTTTCTGTGGAGGTTCCCCAATGCTCTGTCCTTGGGCCCCTTCTCTTCTCTATCTACACTTCTTTCTTTGGCCACTTGATGACCTCCCACCGTTTCCAATTTCATCTCTATGCTGATGACACCCAAATCCCAAATCTATCTCTGTACTCCTCATCTCACTCCTTCAGTCTCCTCTCGCATTACTAACGGACATATCCGCATGGATGTCGAACCACTTCTTTAAACTAAATCTCTCTAAAATCAAGCTTATAATATCCCCCCCCCCCCACACACACACATACGCGTGCCCCCCCCCCCCCATGACTTTTCCATCAAAACCAATAATGCAACCATCAATCCCTCCCCTTACACCAGGGTAGTAGGTGAAATCCTGGACTTCAGCCCCAAATACAACCGTTGTTCAACTTCTCTAAAATACGCCTCTTTTTAATTAATGAAACCACCAAGCTACTCATTCACTCCCTTGTTATTGCTCGCCTTGACTATTGCAACTCTCTGATCATAGGCCTACCTCTTCATAGGCTATCCCCTCTTTAGTCCATCATGAATGCTGTTTCCAGACTCCTCTACCTTACCAACTACTCAGTGTCTTCCACCCCTCTCTGCCAATCCCTCCACTGGCTCCCGATCGTCTAGCGAATATAATTCAAAATTCGAACTACAACATACAAAGCCATCCACACCCAAATCGTCCTCTCTGCTCCTCTCAAGACCTCCTGCTCGCTATCTTCCTTGTCTCCTACTCCCATGCTTCTCTCGAGGATTTCTCCAGAACCTCTCCCATCCTCTGGAACGCTCTACCTCAATCTGTCCAGCTATCGCCTACTCTAGCTGCCTTAAGGCGATCCCTGAAAATGCCTCTCTTCAGGAAAGCCTTTCACACCTCAGACTAATCTTTTACCACTTCCTTCAACTCATTCCCCACAGTTGCAACTTTTTGTACTACCTGACACACTCTATAAACTCGTAAGCTCTTTGAAGCAGGGCCTTTTTAACCCGCTTGTATTTTATTGTATTGCAACTGTATTGTCTCCCTTTTTTTAATGTAAAGCGCTGCGTATACTGTTGGCGCTATATAAATCCTGTATAATAATAATAAAGTTGTCCTTTTTTAAAAAAAAAAAAAAAAAAAAAAAAGCAAACCCTGACTATTTAGCCCTCGTTCACAGTGAACACGGATTTGAAATCACCTGAACTCGCACGATTTTAAAGCCGCATTTCAGTCGGACTTTGGGGGCGACATGAAAGACATCTGTGCAGGTGTCTATTGAAGTCACCCCCTAAGTTGCCAAAAGTAGTGCAAGAACTGCTTTTGGAAATCAGTGCGGTGCCGCAAAGTTGGCACCATGCAGATTGGGACTGGCAATAGGCTACGATTTGATCTGTCAAATCGCACCGATGTAAACGGGGGCTAAGGCAGCAATCTCATGTGTAATTACTTTGGAATAACAAAAGGGCCCAGGGCCTCATGATTACACCATCAATCTAAATAATAATGTTCATTTCCTTCTTTCAGCTGTCCCCTGTGAAGCTGCAGACCAACAAGGGGGTGGCTATTACACCATTCACAAACTATGTTAATGCTGAGACACATCAGATTCTAATATAAATGTCATCATTGTTTTCTGATGTAATGCAGTCTTTCCCATATAGAGATCTGTATCTAATAGATGAGTTTTGGCACAAAAATGTTCCTTCACCAAGTACGAGCACACGGTGCTATGAGGGTTTTTCTGTAATGTGGCCACATAACTTCTGGACATGCAGGCCAAGTGATCGTAGCATGAAAACACTGCAAGCAGCCAGGAAGAAAAATAGAACGATATAAAACCTACTTGTCTAGGAACAACTTCTGCACACAGCTGAAACACACACAAAGAGGAGGAAAGGATGGCAACGGTATCCTATAACGTCACAACTTATAATAAAATGAAATAGAAATGCAAGCTGGACCACAGAAACTAGCTTTATCCCTTTAAGGCCAAAGGTTTAGTAGATTGCTAATTTTATAATCCTTTATTTCTGTCAATCTCTAATTTTGCCAGTTTACTTGGACTAAGGAAGTATATGGAAATGTATAATATCTGATGGATCAGACATCCATAAATTGTCAAATAACTCTCTAATTACACCTAAACTGATGGCATAATGTAATGTCTGCAAAAACTGTATAAAAAATGTCTCTTTACTATGTGACCAACTGTGTATAATCGCAGCCGGCCACATGCACTGTCCTCATGCATGCCGGAGAGTGTCACTCTGACACAGTCCATCCCCAATCAGGATAACGAGCCAATGAAATTGGCTCTTTACCACGTGACCGGCTGTGTCCAATCACAGCCGGTCACAGAATGTCAACAAAACCACAGTAACTAGATGTTACCCGGCTCTCCTCCTCACACACCCATCCTGTGTGAGGAGGCAAATGCGGTAACAGCTAGTTACTGATTACAGTGCACACTAAAACACACTGATTGCCCCCCCCCCCCAATAAAGAGGACCTGTCACTAGCCTATCAAAGTACCTGTCACTTGCCCATCAAAGTACCTGTCCCTAGCCCATCCCAGTACCTATCACCAGCCCATTAGAGTACCCAAGTACCTGTCACCTGCCCATCAGGTACTCTGATGACAGGTACTCAGCTACTCTGATGGGATGGGGACAGGTACTTGGGTACTCTGATGACAGGTTCTCTGATGACAGGTACTCGGCTACTCTGATGGGATGGTGACAGGTACTCAGGTACTCTGATGACATGTACTCGGGTACTCTGATGACAGGTACTCAGGGTACAGGAGGATCTGTCATTGGAGTACCCGAGTACCTGTCTCCAGCCCAGAGTGCCTGAGAACCTCTCTGTAGCCCATCAGAGTACCCAAGTACCTATCTGCAGACCATCAGAGTACCCGAGTACCTATCTGCAGACCATCTGAGTACCTGTCTTCAGCCCAGAGTACCTGAGTACCTGTTTTTAGCCCAGAGTGCCCGAGCACCTATCTGCAGCCCATCAGATTACTTGAGTACCTGTCTCTAGCCCATCAGAGTACCCAAGTATCTATCTGAAGCCCATCAGAGTACCCGAGGATCTAGCTTCAGCTCATCAAAATACCTGAGTACCTATCTGGAGCCCATGCCTCATAGATTATGTGTTGGGGTGTTTGCTTTGCAAAATGGGGTCATTTTTGGGGGGCGTTTCCATTGTCCTGATTTTTACACGGCCTTTATAAGTGTGATAGGTTGTAATGAAATTAGATGTGTAATTTATGCTCCTAGAATGCCTGAAGGTGCTACTTGGATGTTGGGCCTCTGTATGTGGCCAGGTTTTGTTAAAGTCTCACACATGTGGTATTGCCATACTCAGCAGGAGTAGCAGAATGTATTTTGGGGTGTTATTTTTGCTATATACATGCTATGTGTTAGAAATATCTTCTAAATTGACAACTTTGTGTAAAAGAAAATACGTTTTCATTTTCTTTCCACATTTTCCAAAAACATGTGGAAAAAAATGACATGTTCAAAAGACTTAATATGCCTCAAAGAATATACGTTGGGGTGTTTGCTTAACAAAATGGGGTCATTTTTTGGGTAATTATATTGTCCTGGTGCTCCAGGGCCTTCAAAATGTGTTAGATCTATAGGAAATGATGTGTCTAATTTATGCTCGTAGAACACCTGACGGTGCTCCTTGCATGTTGGGCCTCTGTATGTGGCCAGACTGTGTAAAAGTCTCACACGTGGTATTGCCATACTCAGGAGGAGCAGCAGAATGTATTTTGGGGTGTAATTGCAAGTATGCATATGCTGTGTGTGAGAAATACCTTGTTGTTATGACAATTTTGTGTAAAAAAAAAAAAAAAAAAAATATATATATATATATATATATATATATATATATATATATATATATATATATATATATATTATAAAACAATTTTTTTTTTCATTTTCCCAAGAATTATGGGGGGAAAAATTTCAACTTCAAAAAACACACCATGCCTCTTAAGGGTCATTTAGGGGTTATTTGTACTGTCCTGTAATTTCATGGCCTCAAGAAATGAGATAGGCCCATCAATACATCAGGTGTGATCAATTTTCAATGATTGTCACCATAGCTTGTAGACTATAACTTTCACACAGACAAAATAATATCCACTAATTTGGGTTATTTTTTACCAAAGATATGTAGCAGTATAACTGTTGGCTCAAATTTATGAAAAAAAATTACTTATTTGCAAAATGTTATAATAGAAACTAAAACAAGATGTTTTTTTTTCAAAATTTTTGCTCTTTTTTCACTTGTATCGCAAAAAATAAAAAATCCAGTGGTAATTAAATACCACCAAAAGAAAGCTCTATTTGTGTGAAAAAAAATGATTGTATGACTGAGTAATTATCATTCAAAGTGTGAGAGCGCTGAAAGCTGAAAATTGGTCTGGGCAGGAAGGGGGTGAAAGTGCCCTGTATGGAAGTGGTTAATAGCTGTGTGTTTATGTGTGTGTGTATGTATATAATATATTGCAAAATGCCAATGATGGCAGTTAGGTATGTATTTCAAAATCCTGAAATATTTTTGTACAGTTAGGTTAAATACAAATATTTTGGTTTCAGTCTTTAAGGGCTCTTTCACACGGGCGGTCCGATCAGATCCGCCTGTCAGTTTTTTAGGCGGATCTGATCGGATCCTCCATGCAGCTCTATGGGGCAGCGGGTGTCAGCGGAGGTCACCTCCGCTGACACCCGCTGCCATCCGCATCCGATCCTGTGCTGAAATCTGGACGGATGGAAACCCTATTTTTCCATCCGTTCAGTAATCGGAGCGGAGTGGATCTGATGAGAGCGGACAAGCGGTCCGCTCTCCTCCGATCCCCCATAGAGGGCAGCGGGTGCTGAGACACTTCCCTCTCCGCTCTGCAAGCGGAGACGGAGCTGTCATCCGCCCGGCTCAGCGGGGATCGCGGATCGATCCCCGCTGAGCAACACGGATCCGCCTGCGGAGGCGGACCGTGTGAAAGAGCCCTTAAAGTGATTGTAAAGTCGCGTTTTTTTTTTTTTTTTTAAAACAACAAACATGTTATACTTACCTGCTCTGTTGCTGTGGATATGCACAGAGCAGCCCAGATCCTCCTCTTCTCAGGTCCTGGCCCCTCCCTCCTATCGAGTGTCCCCACAGCAAGCAGCTTGCTATGGGGGCACCCGAGTCGAGCTGCAGCTCTGTGTGTCCATTCAGACATTGAGCTGCTGTTTGGCCCCACCCCTCTCTCTCCTGATTGGCTCACTGACTTTGATTCACAGCCACAGGAGCCAATGGAGCCGCTGCTGTGTCTCAGCCAATCAGGAGGAAGAGTCCCAGACGGCCGAGAGACTCGTGGACATCGCCGGACAGAGATTGGGTTCAGGTAAGTATTAGGGGGTGCTGGGGAGGCTGCTACACACAGGTTTTTTATCTTAATGCATAGAATGCATTAACCACTTGCCTACAGGGCACTTAAACCCCCCTCCTGCCCAGGCCAATGCTCAGCTTTCAGCCTATTTCAAGCAAATAGAGCTTTCTTTTGGAGGTATTTAATCACTACTGAGGTTTTAATTTTTGGCTGAACAAACAAAAAAAGACCAAAATTTTGGAAAAACAAACAGTTTTTATGGTTTGTTATAAAATTTTGCAAACAGGTAAATTTTCTTCTTCATTGATGTGCGCTGATGAGGAGGCACTGATGGGCCCTGATAGGCTGCGCTGATGGGCAGCGCTGATGGGCCCTGATAGGCAGCACTGAAGGGCACTGGTAGGTGGTGCTGAAGGGCACTAATAGGCAGCACTCATGGGCACTGATGGGCACTAATATGTGGCACTGATGGGCAATGATAGGCACTCACAGGTGACTCTTATGATCGAGCACTGGTAGGTGGCACTGGTAGGTGGCGCTGGTGGACACTGATAGGTGGCAATAGTGGGCACTGGCACTAGTAGGTGGCACTGGTGGGCACAATTTGCCCTCTCCTCTTCGGGACCGATGTCCCTCTGACAGCAGCCGGTGATCGTTGTTTTTTTCTCCTCACACTGATATTGTGAGGATAAAAAAACAGCTGATCGTCGGCTGCTGTTTACTTCACATGATCAGCTGTCATTGGCTGACAGCTGATTACGTGGTAAGGGGGCGGGACTGCCCCTTACTCCGATCTGTGATCAGGCGAGTCTCATAGACTCGCTGATCACAGAACGAGCCAAGCGTGCTCCGCATAGAGCGCGCAGGCCACTCGTGCATGGGAGGACGTCAATGTACGCCCTCCCGGCAATTAAGGTCCGCGCTGTAGACATCTTTTGGCTATAGCACGGGCGGCAAGTAGTTAAAATAAAAAACATGATGACTTTGCAACCCCTTTAAAATGTTCTGTATAGCAGCAGCACTGAGACTGGGAGAGGAGGGGCAGTACTTGTGGCCAATCATGTGTCCCACTGCCAAGGAACATGCTTATAGGAGGAATGATCTCAACAACCTGTCTAAAGGCTGCCCCTTTACTGTCCAGGTGGGAAGAGGGGTCAGGGATGAGGCCTAGATGTGCTTTCTAATTTAAGTCTAGTTGCTGCACCGGCTATGCTGTATGGCAGAATTTTGCAGTTGGCACAGGTTTTCAACAGTACGTTTACAGTAGATACTTGCCAGCAGTTAAAGCTTTCACTACTAGTAGTTACCATTCTGTTGTCAATCTGCTGCAAGGTCAAGGGAAGGCAACAGTAAAACCAATAGGAAATATGTAACTTGTCAAAATGTACTTTATTTTTACCCAAAGGTGCTACAGATGATATCCTTTTAGTTCTGAGCTAGTCTGATCTGTAGATTTTATGCACTGATAAATCACTAGTAAAGGGTTTAAAAAATCAGTAAACATCCACTAGCGGTTGAATGTGTCTAATTAAACCCCAAACTCTCAGCACAATGTATTTTCAATATTTTCAGTTCTATTTGGGGAGTAGAGATGAAGAACTACAGCACTGGGGTCTACAAGAGACTGGCTCCATAAAGGTGCAACTGTGTATTAAGTGTTGCCTAAAACTATAATTGGGCCCATATTACTATGAGATTATTTTTAATTCACAGATCTGCAAATCTATCTCTTTAGCAATTTTTACGTCATTTCTGCAGAAGAAAAGGTACAACCAAAAAGTATGGACCTCACTGTAAATATGAAGTCTGCTTTAGCAATCCAAGAATATGCTTAGAACAGGATCAAGCCACAATCGGAGCTCCATGCCAAATATTTAAAGTCCTAATATTTTAAAACCGTATTAAACCAAACATCAAAAATGTAATATATTACAGCCCACTATTCCTTGGATGTGGATGATGCAATTTAGTTTTCATTTTTTAGGCTTTTTCCTCTCTGTTATCACCTGGTGATCTGACCAGTAATACACCTCCTAAAATACAGTGCCCCTGCTCTGGATGAAGTAGCACAGGGGTACCTCTTAGATAGCAACATTGCCAGCTTGGTGGTGGCAAAGAGTTTTTTTGATGTACTGACCGATTTAGATATACTAACAAATTAAAGCCAAACTCACACTGCAGTTACACAAGCCGTTAAAAGAAGTTTTTTTTTTTTTTTTTTCTTTTTGGGGTAAAGATTTTTCATAATTACATAAAATTATTTTAGGTACCCCTGTCAGTGGCAAATGGTTTGTCTCATTCCTCTAACTTCTACATTTGCAGAAGAGCTTTCTGTGTTGAAAAACAGATTACTGGCTGGATAACCAGATGAAAATAAAGGAAAGAAAGCCAATGCAGCCTTCACATCTAAGAATTGGTAGGCTGCAGTATAATAAATGTTTGGTTTTAATATCGCTTTAACATTTTTATTTGATTTGTGATTTATACACAACAGCTCTTTTACAAGTGGTAAACTGTAAGGTATTGCTTATTTCCAGCTAGTTGATGACCTTGATCAAAGTAAAGCAAAGCAAGTCAGTGACATAATGACATTAAATAACAAATGAAAGCTAAATGGTGTAGCATATAAAAGCATATGGGACAAAAAGTGTATAGCATATAGCTAATAACAAACAAATTATAAGCCACATAAAGGGATTTACCTATATAGCACAGCTATGACAAAGACAGCGATGTGAAGCACACACGCCACTACTGCCCCCAAGGGAGGAAGGAGAGGTTCTGGATACAGAGGGGTGCCCAGAGCTCTGTCATTGCCCATGCCTCCTAAGGGACTACAGTGGGTTATGGATTGCCCAACCTGCTCCAGAAGGGATCAGAGTCTTCTTCTCGCTCGGAGTCCTGGGCAGGATCCCTGCTGCTTAGTATTTTGGAGTACAGGAACTGAGCAGCAAAATTCATAATTTGCCTCTTCTCTGCTCCCCTCTCAAGGAACTACTCCCTGAAGGGGAAGCAATCCACCTTTTACAGGGACACTTTGAGTCCTCGGCCTCCCAAGTTCAGGACAGAGGGCATTCACTTGTACACAGCAAGTGTTGGCTACTGCTATTTATAGAGATTACAGCACACGCCAACCTGTCCCTGCTAATTTTACTCACACCTCGGATTAAACTGTACTTTGAAGATGGAGAATTGGCTAAGTCCCTTAGAGGCTTAGTATCTCTGTGCTACATCATCGCCCTAGTTCAGTATAGTGCTATCTATGTTTAATCCTTTAATTTAAAGAAAATGTAAAGTTGGATAGTACTACAAATGTGTTTATTGATTTTCTAATTTAAGTAATGTTTGTGACTGAGAAAACTGAATGATAAAGGCCCTGTATATAAAAACAACCCAATATCAAGGCAGGATATGGTAGATGTAGATCTTATCATTTATAGAACCAAAACATGGTGGATAATTGGACTATGTAGATTCGTTTTAAAAAGCTTCTGCGCTAGACCTGACATTTACTGCTCAGTCTTTACTATCACGCCTGTCTCTATTGCTCATAACTGGTGAAGGGAAATCAACCATCACAGGGATTTCAGGTCCCGGTTAATAACTCATGTAGAAGAGACAGTGTTTGCAAAGCTTAGAAATCCTACATTATCTCATCCGGAGACCTGGAATGGCTGCCTAATCTTGGCGGATGGTGAATTGATGCATTAGGGTAAAAGGTCACTGGGATGCGTGCTGCAGTTTTAGGATGGGAAATTCTTCTAGTGGAGTTCTTGACAGCATGATATATTTTACACTGATGGATGTGAAAGACCTTGGGCAGGTGGCTTTCCCAATGAGTACTCAAATATACAATATTAAAAGGAAAATATAATTTATTAAAGTGGAGTTCCGGCCTATTTTGCAACTTTACTGATTCCTGGAGTGCTCCCTATGCTGATCAACAATTGGGCATTTTCAATTTTTTTTGGGGGGTCCCTTACCTTATTTTCAGGGCATTTTTGATTGTACTTCCTCCTTCTCCCCCCTCTGTGGCCACGGCCACCGACATCACTTCCGCTTTTGCAATGCATCCTGGGAGCTGTTTGTCATCACTCCCAGGAGGCTGGAATCAGGAAGAACTCCCAGAACACTCCCTGGAATCAGGAAGAACTCCCAGAACTCTCCCTGGAATCAGGAAGAAGGACACAGCAGGTTACACTACGGCTTCAGATGCCCACGACTAAGATGGCCGCGCCCAGACAGCGTTTTTAAAAGTAGGATTTTGACTCAAATCTAATACCGTACACCTTGTAAGTATGAGAATAGCGGTTCTGTAAAGGGTGATGGATTAGTATTTAAGGTCAGTTTTATTTTCTTTTTTTTATCAGCTGGTAGGTTATACCTCTTTTACTATTTTCCATACAATCTTAACACATTTATTACAGAGTTCATATACATTGTATTGGGACGCATGCCTTTACACGCACATGAACTTTAAAGACATCCCAGTCTTAGTCTGTAGGGTTCGATGTTGAGTTGGCCCGCCCTTTGCAGCTATAACAGCTTCAACTCTTCTAGGAAGGCTGTCCACAAGGTTTAGGTGTGTGTCTATGGGAATGGTTGACCATTCTTCCAGAAGCGCATTTGTGAGGTCAGGCAGTGATATTGAACGAGAAGGCGTGGCTTGCAGTCTGCGCTCTAATTCATCCCAAAGGTGTTCTATCATGTTGAGGTCAGTCAGGACTTTGTGCAGACCAGTCAAGTTCCTTCACCCCAAACTCGCTCATCCATGTCTTTATGGACCTTGCTTTGTGCACTGGTCCAAAATCATTTGGTGGAGAGGGGATTTTGGTGTGGGGTTGTTTTCAGAAATTGGGCTTGGCTTGTTTTCCAGTGAAGGGAACTCTTAAGGCATCAGCATGCCAAGACATTTTGGACTATTTTATGCTCTGAACTTTGTGGGAAAAGTTTGGGAATGGCGCCTTTGTTTCCTTTTGTTTTTACAGTTTGGGGATGGCCCCTTCCTGTTCTAACATGTCTGCTTGATGATGGAACACCTTGAATTAATTAGAGTGCAGACTGCAAGCCAGGTCTTCTCGTTCAACATCAGTGCCTGACCTCATAAATGTGCTTCTCGAAGAATGATTATACACCTCCATACACACTCCTAAATCTTGTGGATAGCCTTCCCAGAAGAGTTGAAGCTTTTATAGCTGCAAAGGGTGGGCCAACTCAATATTGAACCTTACAGACTAAAACTCTAAAACTGGGATGCCATTATGTATTATATAAGTTAATGAGCATGTAAAGACAGACGTCCCAATACTTATTTTTTTTTTTTTTTAATAAATAGCAGAAATTGGTAAAGGGAGTGGGTGGGACAGGGAGCCACTCTTTGGAGTCTCAGTTTATGTAAATTTGAGCTTTAGCTTTTGAAAACTGTAAAGAATTTGATTTTTGATTTTTTGTACTTGATGTAAAATCCTCTTCTCTGCATTTTATAAGGGTCACAGCCGTGATCTTGATCTCTGACCCATTGGTTTATGGTGCCACCTTCAGGAGTAGGACACTCAGCACAAAACAAAGGCACAGCCTAGGGGAGGTCCATAATAACTGGATGTAGAGATAACCAGAGGGACTGGTGCTGTGTCCTCCAATGAATGCAGAGAAAAGAAACACAATTTCTGTTTGACAGGCACAGATGAGATCAGAGCTGGATATAGTCTGCCTGATGTAAAAAAAAAAAAAAAGTCAGCCCACTTCACATGAGAGCCCCCCTACCCTACACATTATAGTCCCTTTTGAAACAGAATCCTCACTACCCCCTCTTTACAAATAAAGTCCTACCCTCAAATCCTCACTGTGGCTGCAGCATTATGGCAAGGGGCAAGGCAGAGGTCAGGATGAAAGCAGGATTTCTGAATGTGCACCCTCGATTACCTTCATCTGGTTCCAAGGCGTGGGCAGACTGGCCGCCAGAACCATATCAATATATGATGCTGTATATCCTGGTGTGCACCAATGCACAATGAAAAGGAATGCCAGTGTGGCAGAAAGGGGCTGGTAACACCAACTACAGCCATGCCAACTACATCTCATCTGCTGCCCCCCCCCCCCCGGCACCTCTGCTTCCTTATACTAATTCCACTGGGGGGGGGGCACTACTGACCTTAGCAACCCCCCCAGATCCAGCCCCAGATGAGATCCTAATCTATGACCATTGGAATGTCCCAAAACTGTGTCAACTGAGGGGCTGGAAAAAACAAAACCACTCCCCCAAGGCATGAAAAACGCATGCTTCATGTAAAAACTCACAGGAGGTGAAATCGTAGACAAAACAATCCCTATGTGACATGTCCCTTAACATGATAAACATGGGAAACATGCAACAGCCAGGTTCTACAGGATATAATGCCTGGGGGGCTGGAAGCCCCTTCCAGCAGACCTAAAAGTAATGACTGTGAGGCAACTGTCGCAGCATGAAAAACATCTAGATCATAATATAAGACTTACACGTGAGGCACTGAAGCTAGATAGGGAACCACAAATGAGGTAAAAGACAAAACTCAAGTTAAGAAAGAAAGAGGCTCTGAGCCTCCAAGACACTGTATCCCTGTATACGAACAAAAGGGATTCTGTACAGTACAAAGCCATTAGATCAGAAAAATCACAGAGGTGATGGCATTCAGGAAGACACTCAGGATGGAAAGGGGAATGGTCTTGAGAGGTATATAAAGCGGCAGAAGAAGTGCCAAACACCAAACACTGTCAACTGAGGTACAGGGAAAGCAACAAAAGGGATACTCAGTATAAGACTAAAACAAGAAAGGGAAGTCTAGCAGGTTGAGGAATAAGATGGCTGGCACCTAAATGTATCCTTCAATGGCATTCAAGGCCAACAACATAACACAACAAGAGCTGAAGGCCAGGATCTGTCCCAGGTGACATACTGTATGTCGTCCAAATCGATGGCTGATTCCTTGGATATAGACTCCTTGCTTTCAACAGCAAGGGATTCACAACTTAGAGAAACCTCCTCTATCTCTAAAGACCTGGGCTTCAACAACCAGGCCTGTAAGGCAAAGAAAGGGACTAAAGGCCCGTACACACGTACCGATCGTCGGCCGAAAAGCTTCGGCCGACGACCGATCTGCCGATTGTAGGCTTGTTAGTATGATGCTTCCGACAGCCGACAGCGCACTTTCGGCCGAAAAGAATCTGTCTTGCAAGCATGAAAATTTTTGTATGCCGACACCAGAGCGGCCAATTGTTCGCCAGTCAGTACAGAATTCGGCCGACAGACAGCAGATTTGCAAGACTGGGCATGCTCAGAAAAGAAAAAACACAGGGAAAGTTAACCATCACATGACATCACTTCTGCAGTCGGCTGTAGTCGGACAAAATTCTTGTGCAGTCTTTTGCACTTTTCAACAGACACCGACAGCCCTGGACAAAAGACGGGCGATCGTTCGGCCGACGATCGGTACGTGTGTACGGGGCTTTAGATTAATATAGTCAGGAAGACCTACTGGGTTGATTCAGTGAAACTGGAGAGTACAGAATATGGTGCAGCTCTGCACAGAAACCTAAATGCTTCCAGGTTTTATTTTCAAAGCTTAATTGAACAAGCTGACTTAAGAAGCTGATTGGCTACCATGCACAGGTGTACCCGATTTGAGTTCTCCAGTTTTGGAAAATCTCCCCCACTGAGTCTGTCAGGAATCTGATCAGGTCAGAGCACCAAATCTGCCTGGGTCAATCAGTGCTAGACTATCATCAGAAGTCCTACGTCACGGAAGAATAAAGAGAAGATAAGGCAATGGTACAAAGAAAGGAAGAGCATGGAACAAGCTGTACTGATCCCATGGAACTATCCAAACATCCACAGGAACCAGCAAAAAATCCCTGTACTAAAGACAACCTGTGCAGTAAGTTGTTAAACCTGAAGGCAAGAATGTCCAAATTTAACAAACCCTTTCTAGAAACAGGTCTGGAAACACAACCAGTCTCCAGAATCCAGGCACCGCCACCTGAAGCAGTCTGCCTTCCTTCAGCCATGCCCAGGATGTATACTGTGACCAAGGATGGGACATGTATTTCTACTCAGGACAGAATCTATCACCACTGTGGCATGGGTAGGAAGGTGGTAGGAATCCTGGGCTCTTGACTTGCCAGCTGGGACATCCAACCGTAGGCACCTAGGATTCTCCGATAAGGATCTGGTGCGGAGATTCCAGTAGTGTTTGAAGTCCTTTACACTGAAGTCCGACAGACTGGCATCCATATACTACAGGACTTTAAAAAGGCCTAAATCATTATGCTAGAAACAACATGGTCCTTGGACCAGATGAAGCAATCTGTCCAAGAGTGGCTTGACTTGCCCCAAAAACAACATAAGCATCTAGTAGAGACTACAACTGAAACTGGACACATGGGACTGATATGAATGGAGTCTACCATCTGCTGCAGAACACTTAAGCAGAATTAAAGAGTCAGTTGACTCCAAGACTGGAAAAGAGTGATTTCAGAAATGAAGCGTTGAAATTGTTCTTGGGGAGAAATTACCTTTTGGCTTAATTGTATTCAATGTAAGACTCAAGATTCCAAACCAGGAGACTGCTCCAATGCTGACTTCAAAAGAGTCTGGCATAGCTGAAACTTTGCAGAGTCCAAACGGTTAAGCCAAATAGGTAGCGAGGACCTGTATTAACAGTCGCCCCATATGGAGGCCATTCAGATAACCAACCAAAGGGGTGCTTTATCCGAAGTGGGCAAGTACAGAAGCAAACATCTTGTGGACTCTGGAATGCAAAGGAAAGACCATGTAATAGGCCCCTCTCAGCAAATTGAGAAAGTCCCTTACATGCCCTTAATACCCACAGATGTTCCTCTGATGGAAAGGGGCTTAAACAGACCTTGGCAAGCCCACTTGGAACTCCTATCCCTGAAGAAATATATAGGGTCTTGAAAGCTAAGGTATGGGAGGGGCCCCTTTTGGTTTGGGGACCTTTTAAACATGTATGTTAAAATACTTAGGTTTCTTCCACAATCGTAACCAGAGTCATGATCCCTGCACCAGACTACTTGCAAGTGTTGCAAGAGTAGGTTTCTTAGCTTTCTGGGAAATGGGTCTGAGAGTGGAAATCCAGCTGGTAGCCCCATAAAACCACCTTCCTCACCAAGGCATCCAAATGCTGCCTGCCCAAGCCTACAAGGCCAACAGATGTCCCATCAGTAAAGGAAAATAAGAGTGTATCTATGCTGCAGAAGATCCATCTGAAGAATTGGGGAACTTGGAAGTCCAGGGTTTGTGGTGGGACTGAGAGTAACAAAGGACTCTGCTCACTATCCAAAGACGAATAAAGCCTTCCTAGGCAAAGTCATAGTCTTTTTCCGCTAGGACAAAAAAGGCGCTCTTTCCTCCAGTGAGACACATAATGAGAGTTTCCAGGGCAACTGAAGAGATGCTTTTCTATTTTTTAACGGCATACCAGCAAGTTGGTGCCTAAAAGTTCAGAACAAGGAGTAGACTCACACCTCTAATGGGTCATCTCTGATGGCTTGCACCTAGCCAGTAAAAAATGAGATAGGCAAAGATCACCACCAAGGCAGGTTGCAGGACCGGACCTTTCCAGGGGAACAAGGTTATTGACAATGGGGTCCTAAAAGCAGCTGCATCCTCATTAGAAAGAACTATGCCCAGTGAGGGAGGGCCCTTGCTGGATTCACAGTAGGAGCAATACACATTGATAGACAGGCCACCTAAATGGGCACAAGCTGCTACTTGTTAGGGAGAAGAGCACAATGGGTGGGGTTCTTCCAGTCACCAGAGGGGAGCGTAGAAGGAAACCATGAAAGACCTGAATATTTTTCCAGCACAGGGACCCTAAAGTGGCCTAAATTGAGGATGGAACTGTAAAAAACTAAAAGTTTGACCTGTAAGTCCCAACTTTGAGTGAGCCTTGTCAATATAGGAGGATGTGCAGAGGCAAGCGTACAGCCTCTGTGATCAAGATCAATAAGCAGGGTGCTAAATGGCCCATAAGCCTGCAAGACTCTAGGGAAATACTTCTGGAGTAAACCTGAGGGAGTGGTTTAATCCAAAGAATTAAAAACGGGCTGTAAAATGACCACAGGGAAGCACCAAATATGGGGACAAGGCACCATCCTTGGCATACAGACACTAAGGAATTGAGAATTCCCTGTGTAGACAACCTGCTGAAAAAAACCTTGCCACAACCAGGAAGGAAGAAGTGCCCAACAAACTCTCTGCCCCGAGAAAAAAAGAAAAAAAAAGAAATTCTATAAACATAGAGGCATCTTAGGACCACTGTACACTGCACTATTTGTACAGCTACCTAGCAGCATACCTTGCTGCACAGTGACACAAAAAGTGAGCTTTATGGAAACATGGGGGCCATGGCATCTGGCCGCAGCAGGCCTTGGCCTTGTTTACCAGCCAGCCAGACCTCAGAAGCTTTCCTCAAAATACTTCCACTTTCCTTAGCAAAAAAATGGGTAGAACATGTAACATGTTCCAAAGGTGAACTTCTCCTTTAAAGAATAATTTATTAACCACTTTACCACCGGAGGATTTTGCTGTCTTACGTTCCAGGCCACTTTTTGTGATTCGGCACTGTGCAACTTTAACTGACAATTGCGCGGTCATGCAACGCTGTACCCAAATTAAATGTATATCCTTTTTTTCCCCACACAGATAGAGCTTTCTTTTGGTGGTATTTGATAACCTGTGCGATTTTTACTTTTTGCGCTATAAACAAAAAAAGAGCGACAATTTTGAAAAAATAACAATATTATTGCATTTACTAACAAGGAAAAGATTTCTGTCATTTTTGGTGCGACATTGCGGTGGACAGATTGGACCCTTGACTGACATTTTTGACACTTTTGGGGGTACCAGTGACATTACTACAGTAATCAGTGCTATACTTATGCACTGTTACTGTAAAAATGACACTGGCAGGGAAGGGGTTAATTTTTATTGGAGAGGGAGGGGTTAATGTATGCCTGGTGCTTACTAACGTGTGTGGGGGGAGGGGACTGAGTGACACAGGGACAGATCGCATGTTCAGCTATGCTAAACCCTGCAATCTGACCCTTCCTGTCACTTAGGAGATCCGCCCGCTTTGTTTACACAAGCGGGCGGATTTCCACACTAGATCCCAGACGATCGTGGAAGAGACGGCGGTGATCACCGCCGCTCCTCCCCTGTCCCAGCTCCCACTGTAACTGAATACATATACGTATATACACGTATATATGTATATATACGTATATACAATACGCGCGCCGCCGAGAGAGGGGAATGTCTAGTGACGTAGGTCTACATCGCCAGACGATAAGGAGCCACTTTGCCGCAGTACAGACGTGACTGGTCGGCAAGTGGTTAAAACCAGCAACTGTTGAATGTATGCTGTAATAAAGTGCAGGAGTTTGTGCTGCATAAAGCAATCTGCTGAAAAGTTTTACACACTTCTCTTGTGGGACCAGAAAGAAAGTCAGAGATGTGGTATACCAACCATTAAGGCAGAGCCCTGTATTTTTCTCAATCAATACAAGGCATTTTTTGATTAGCCAAGTTGGAGTTGCAGGTAAACAATTGAACAAACAAGGAGTCACTGCTCAAGGTGGTGTAATTGCCTGATGACTCACACTGGTGCATGCCCCGGCTCGCCTCCGTGAAAACTTGATAAAAGAAAAGGAATTGGCAGCACTCCAGGTTGAGTCAAAATCCAGGTTTATTGACTGGACATCCAAATATGACAATCGTGACAAGGTAGACGCGTTTCACACACTGACTGTGTGCTTAATGATTAAGCACACAGTCAGTGTGTGAAACGCGTCTACCTTGTCACGATTGTCATATTTGGATGTCCAGTCAATAAACCTGGATTTTGACTCAACCTGGAGTGCTGCCAATTCCTTTTCTTTTATGGATTTTCAGGTAGATGACATCATGTGCACTACCTCCACGGTCCAGGAGCTGGAGCCTACAGTATTTAAAGTTCAGTCTTGTTGCTGTTAGTAGTAGTTTGAAATGCTGTTTCACTGACGCTACTGTAAGGTGACTATCTGTAGTAGACTTGATCTCTCACAAGCAGTCTCATTGTCAAAGTCGGTATTTCTATTGAGTTCCTTAGCACACGTTTTGGGGAAACAAATTGAATACCCTAAATTCTCTGAGCAATAGATTTGCTCTTAAAGGTGGGCATGTCCAGAGCACAGCCGTTTTTGAGCATGTTTCCTGCCAGACCTGCTGCTCACGGACTCCACTGGCCAATGCTCTGCCACATAACCCCACATAGGCAGCCTCTAGGTATCAGCTGGTTTGACTAAAGATTTTTAGTCCCCCCTCCCCAAACCCACCTAGTTAAGCCCTTGGCTGAGAGCATATAGACCCATTTTCTTTTACCCTATAACCCTTCCTCCACCCCCTTTTCCTCACTGTACTTCACTTCTGATACCTTCCCCCCTCCTTTCTATTTTCTCCAGACCTCCCATCCACCTTACTCTGCTCCTTTTTTTTCCTCCCTTAGATCACCAGATGGGGAACTCTTTAAACTTCCTCATATCTACCAACTCCCCCCCCCCCCCTCCCCCATATAGTGTCAACAGTTTGTGCAGCGCTTTACAATATAAAGGGAGACAGAAGAATTAGGTGGGCCCTGATTATGAAGCTTACAATCTAAATGAGAGGGCGGTGGGTGATACAAAAGGTGAAAGCTGTAAGGAATGAGCTAATAGAGGTGGTCAAAAAACAGTTTTTAGGCAGAGATGATGTAGGTTTCCCTGAATGAATGAATGAATGAATACATTTTTAGGGATCACCTAAAGGCAGACAGGGTAGGAGATAACTGCAGATTGAGGTAGAGAGTTCCTGAGAATGGAAGAGGTTCTAGAGAAGTCCTGGAGGTGAGCATAGGAGGAGGTAATGGGGGAGCTAGAAAACAGGAGGTCTTGGCAGGAGCAAAGAGTAAAATTTAGCCAATACAAGATGAGGTTGGTGATGCAGCCGGGAGCATTGTTCATTCATGATAGACCAGAGTAGGGATAGCCTGTGTAGAGGTAGGCCAGTGAGAAGAGAGTTGCCGTAGCCAAGGTGGGAAAAAACCTGGGAGGGAATTTAACATTATCAAACAAAATATCCTGCCTCGCACCCTTTATCCACTTAATTTAATCCAAATTTGGGAAGCATTGTCCTACATCAAATCCATTCAATCCATCCTCACTTTTAGTGGAACGGCAAGCCAGGCCATAACAAGCCTCCAATCCTTTGTAGACCAAAACCACTTGGGGAATGTCACTTTTCGCAAGACCCCTTGACTGGTGCAGACACTGTGTCAAAAAACAGTGGGTCTCTCTAGAGCAAACCCCCCCCCCCATACTGTTGGATATGCTTCATGGTGCACCAAACCTTTAGCTCTGGACATCCGCAAACACCAGACTGTTGCACCAACTTGGCATTTGTGCAACCAAGCTTTAAATGCATATAGGTTTTCCCCCTCTCCTATCCTATATAACCCCAAGTCCCCCCCCCCCCCCCATGCATGAAAGACGTTCAACATACTACTCTTCAAAAACCAAACTTCACACACCACAATATTTTTTTTTTTTTTTTCTGGTTCAAATCACACACCACAATTTATCAAGATGTGGCATTGTGATCACCAGTTAACAACATGCTCCTGGATCCTGAATTCTCTCCAAACGACCCTTTTCAGGCCAAATTATTATCCCAATACCTACAGTCCCTATTGCAGGCCCATCGTCTAAGCGTCACACAACCCAAGTAAAATAGGACTGTCATTCTTCTGGACCTTTTCTACACTTAAAAACTGCTCCATCTAAAGCTTTTACAATTCCCACTTCCTTTCCTAGATCACTGGACGTCGGCGGCGCTCAGCCGGAAGCCGGATGCAGCGTCGCAGGACACTGCCGGTTCCTCCACGGAAGCCGGCAGGAGACGACTGAGGCTGTGGAGAGGGCGGGTCGCAAGGTCGTTTCAGAGGATCCACCTCCTTCGTCAGCTGACGGCTCCCGGCTGAGCGCCGTCGACATCCCTGTGGGCGGTGTGTTTCGGACTCCTCTCGGCACCCCAGGATCTTCCGACCTCCATCCCTCGATACCGGTGCCAACCTGCAGCTGGATGTACGCCACCAACACCATCCCTCAGTACATTATGTTTGGGGACCAGCTTATTTGAGTACCTGCATGTCGACGCTGGCTTTCTTTCATGTAAGTGCCTCTGAATAAAGTTTGCTTTTATACAATATATTTCGGACCTGGCGCCCTTGTTTTTCCTTTATCAACATGTTGCTAAATGTTGAACCTTCATTAAATGTAACAATATTGCTACACTTAGAGGCGCCTCTCTTCTGTTTTTATACTGAGTTGTGACATGACGCTACTTGTATATCAAGACATCGCTTGCTTATCAAGTCAAAATATTGCTTGTCTTGTAAACGCTCTCAAACCAAGTTACTCTCAATCCAAGGTTTAATGTATTTGGTTGCATTAAATTGATTGTAAACCTACATTTTTAAAATAGTCAATAGTAAATTAGTAAACCTGGTATACTTACCTGCTTTTTGCAAAGGCTTTGCTCAGTGGGCCTCGAACCTCCGCTTGGGTACCCCACTGGCGCTCCTAGCTCCCTCCTTCTCCCTTCCAAGTGCACCCATAGCAGGCCACGTGTGGGGGCTTGATCCTGAGCCAGGCTATGTGCGTTTTTTGACCTATACAGCGTGGCTTTGCCCCACCCCCTTCTAACAGGATTTGATTGATAGCAGCAGGGGCCAATGGCTGCTGCTCTTGGGCACAGAGATGGATTAAGATTGAGCTCAGGTAAGTATTTAGGGGGCAAGGGGGAACTGCATATTAAAGGTATTTACCTTATTGCAGATAATGCATTGAGGTAAATAAACTTCTTGCTTTTACAACCATTTTAAGTATAAAAAGATAAGTCCCTTTTAATGTCTGTTATAATTATTATTAGCAGAGGTAATTCTTCCTGTTTTAGTTGTGCCAGCAGGTGTGTAGGGTAGGACAATTCATCCCCCTTTACATTAAAGAGGTTGTAAACTCGTTTGAGTTTTTTTTTTTTTTTTACACCCTGCAAAAGAAAGACATAATGAGCTAGTATGCATCGCATATTAGCTCATTATGCAATACTTACCTCAGAACGAGCCCCCGCCGTGCCGCTCACTCACCTCTATGACGGGCGACATGTCTAGTCGCCCGTCTTCCGGGATCGCGGCATCCGGCCATCTGATTGGCCGGAGCCGCGGTGACGTCACTCCCGCGCACGCGCGCTAGAGCCGACAGTCACGGCACGGGGCTCTGAAGGAACGGCACGATCGGCCGTTCCTTCAGAGCGCATGCGCCAGTGACGTCACTGGCGACATGTAAGGTAAATATCTCCTAAACTGTACATGTTTAGGAGATATTTACAGTACCTATAGGTAAGCCTTATCATAGGCTTACCTATAGGTACAAGTTGTAGAGGAGGGTTTACTTCCTCTTTAAGTGTGTCAAAGAATTCAGAAGTAGCAAACCAATGACTGCTTTGGTCATTCAAGACAGCGTACATTTTGATGGCTTTCTCTAGTTGTCTCAGGAGAAATTTTTTTATGGATACGATCATTCTAGGCAACTGCTAATGGCTCTCCCAGCCATGATCTGATGTGGGTGATCTTTGTCGATGTCGAGTCCTGTTTAAAGGGGGCGCAATGTAATGCTCATAGGTGCATATCGCTGTTACATTCTGAGCACTTAACTGTAATCTTGCAGTCTCTGGTAAAGTGCAGAGTATAGTTGCGAAACATCTAAAACAAACATCATAGTTCCTAAGAAACTTCTTGTCCTGTACTCCAGTCGATAATTGAGACTAATGGACCATTCTTAATGTTTCTCTTTATACCGAGAACACACTGTTGACCTTTTTGTTTTTCGATATTATAAGGGTTGCTACAGCTGGGTTCACAATATTTGTAGTGTCTAGATAGTGAAGACTTGGTAGATGTGGGTCTTCTGTGCCGATTTCAAGCTCAAGAAGAATGCTCAGTTCCTGGAACTTGTGTTTGTTGGGCAACCTAGGAAAGTCCTGCAGTCTTTTAAATAAGCAAGTTCTATGACTTTAGGGCAAACCTAAATTTACTCTAATCTGCCCCATGCAAGAATAGGGCCTATGCCTGGTTCTTGGATGTGAACAATTTAAGTGTCTTAACACAGTCTGAAGACTGAGCACCTTACCTTCTGATTATAAAATCCACTTCTAGCAGAGGTGAGATGCTAAGGTCTTTAAATACCGACTGATATGTGGATCCCCAGTTTCTGTAGTTTCCTGGTGATTGTCGAACTTGAGGCCAGTGTTAATTAGTTCTTTGCAAGTCATGTACTTAACAATGTTTGACGTAGCAGTTCTTTTAGGCCTGGTTATAATAATAGATGCTCCTTCTGCTGGAAGTGGTGGTATCTGATACCTGATATTTAGGTGTTGGAGGAGAGAATGGAGTAGCCAATGGGTTCAGTTCAGATAAAGGCTTGGGTTCAGTTCAGATAAAGGCTTGACATCTGTAGGTTTCGGGAGACATTTTCTGGTTGAAAACAAAACTGGCCGACATTTGGCCCGTGTGTATGTCTGACCAGCATGCTGGAAAACCAGCAGCTGACCGACCCCCAAATGGCAGAGAGTGCCCACAATGCTAAGAAGCGTAGACAGCCTTGCAGAGATTCCAGATCCAGTTTCCTTAATTGGTGACATCGGCATCAGGGGCTTGATAGCTGCTGCTAATACAGGACTGATTCATTTTGATAAATGTCAGCCAGTCTATGGAGTTTGTAGACAGACGTGCTCTTTTATCTGTCACAAAACCTCCAGTAGCACTGAATGCCTCTTTAGGAAAGCACGCAGGATTCAGGGCAGCCCAGTAGCTCAATTGCATACTGGGCAAGTTCTGGCCAGTGGTCTATTCTCTTGACCCAGTAACCCATTGTCAACTGGAAAACTCTCCATGTCTGTTTTTGCCCCTAGATAATCTCCCACCATATGATGCAGACGCTGCTGATGGGATGTAAGCGCTGACAACCCTGGGCACTGAGGACTAAAAAAATATTGAAAGGCATCACTGATGCGGCTCTCTTGACCAACAGAAGCCTCAAAACTAGCCTTTCCACCCAAAAAGGTGATCCGTATGCTACTTATATTGCTCCTGTACTATGCACGTAAAATAATCTTTTGTCATGCAAGAAACCGGTGGCCGCCACCATCATGGCCTGGAAGGCATTTGTAAATAATACTTTACTGCTATATAAAACTACGTACCTTAATAGAGGGGTACCTGATAAATTTAAAAAGGTGTGGGGTGTTTGGATAGATGATAATTCTTCAGTGTCAGATTAATTGATTGTTACTTAAAGGTTCGTATTGTGGGCAAGAAGCTGAATATATGTAGGCCTTGATAGGCACCTGACTCAGTTACTGTTGGTATTTCCGGGGTGATGTAAAAAAGGTACATGAAAAGGAATAAAATAAGATTTGCAGAGGCAATACCACAAGACAATTGTCACTATTATTGGCCTGAGAGCTGCATTGTTCACTGGTGCTGATGCGTCGTTGTGCTGAATGTTGAATCTGTTTCTATGTTTGTAACTTTATTGTGAAAATTTAAATAAAAAATGTAATTAATAAAAAAGAAAACAACAAAAAAATAGTCTTTCCATGAGACTGGAACCTAGCAGAGTCTGGAAAGGCATTACATAAATTCCTCTTTAAGGTGTCCTGAAGATATTTTATCCTCTGCCCCCTCTGTGAGGACAAGATGAGTTCCGAGACTTTCCCCTTGCAACGGCGGTCAAGGAGGGTTGCCAGCCAATAGTGATCCTTTTCCTTGATGACACAAATTCTCAGGTTCTTTCACTGGTTTTGAAGAATGAGGGAGCCCTTGCACCGCAAGTTTGCGAAGGCATAAGAAGCAGAGTCCTCGGGGTCACTAAAGATTACAGTATCTGAAACTGCCTCCTGCCAGCCATGTACTACTCGCAAGGGTTCTGGGGACGGAAAATAATCTCTTAAGGTTTGATGTATGTCTTCCTCTGCTTCAATGCCTCCAAAACTGCCATAATCCTCCTCCACCTCCTCCTCTTGTGTGTTCTCTGGCATCGCAAGAATGGTGCCTGCATAAAGCAGGCCTTGAGCGGAAAGGAAGTCCTCCTCTTCCTCCCGCTGCTCTGCCTCGAGTGCCCTGTCCATAATGCCACGCAGAGTCTGCTCCAGCAGCAACACAACAGGGATTGTGTCACTGATGCATGCATTGTCATGACTCACCATCCTTGTCGCCTCCTCAAATGGTGACAGTACGGGGCATGCATCCTTTATCAGCAGCAATTTGGCGTGGGGAAATAAATCCCCACCATACTCGCAAAGGGACTCATTGATGGCCCTCTGCTGCATGTGCAGTCACTGCAGCATTGCCAAAGTTGAGTTCCACCTGGTAGGCGTGTTACAAATCAAACGGTTTACGGGCAAGTGGAATTCCCGCTTAATTTCAGCCAACCAAGCACTGGCTGTGTATGACTGCCTGAAATGGCTATAGACTCTTTTGGCCTGCTTTAGCAGATCTTCCAAACCTGAGTACCTGTTTAAGAAATGCTGCACCACCAAATTAAGGCAATGTGCCAGGTATGGCACATATGTCAACTTTTCCTGTTTAAGAGCAGACAGGAGGTTACTGCCATTATTGCACACCACCATTCCTGGCTCCAGCTGGCATTGCGTGAACCACCTCTGGGCCTGCTTCTGCAGAGTTGAAAGAATCTCTGCTCAGGTGTGGCTCCTGTCCCCTACACAGACCAGCTGAAACACTGCATGGCATCTTTTAGCCTGACTAGTCGACTAGCCCCTGAAACTCTTAGGCAGTACTGGTGGTTCATAGAACAATACAGCTGAGGAGAGCATGGAGGAGGAGGAGGAGGGGGTGGAGCTGACAAATCTCACATCACCACCAGCTGTATGGAGACGTGGCAGCAAAACAAGCTGCAACACTGAGCCCTGTCCTGCATCATTCCAGGTTGCAAGCAGAGTTACCCAGTGGGCTGTGAATCAACTATATAGTTCCTGACCATGCTTGCTGGAACACGTGCCAGCAGTAATGGGGACCTTGCGCCACGACATTGCCTTCTAGGTGATGGTACAGAGCTGAAATAGCCTTATGTGAAAATAAATAGTGACTGGTAGCCTGCCATTGGGGTACAGGACATTCTGCAAATTCACAGAAGGGGCAGAATCCACCAGAGGGAAAGACAGGAGTTGTAAAACCAGAGCTTTGACAAGCTTGAATTTAGATGCTGGGCATGTGGGTGGCAGTGACTGTATTTTTTATTTTATTTTTGCTGCGGCAGTCAGCAGCTGGGGCAAATTTGCCTACTATAGTCTACAGCTGGTGGTGTGCTGCTGGCAGATGTGCTGCAAGGACCCGTGACTCCTATTGCTATACCATACTCCCTGTTAGTGGAGGCTGCTGAGAGGTCATAAGATATAGCAGGGGTAGACCTGAAAGGTGAGGAGGAGCAGAATTAGGTCTCTTCTGTGTGGCTTTTAGGTACTCACGGGCTGAGTGGTGGGAGGTTAAATGCCTTGTTAAGCATGTGGTACCCAAATGGCTTGTTTTTTTGTCATGCCTAACCTGCTTGTGCAACAGTGTGATCAGCTGCCCATGTGCTAAAAATGGCCCAGATAGCTGAGCTGTGGGAAGTGGGCCAGGAGATGTAATGGAATAGGTTGGCTGATCTCTTCTCTTCCATGATGGCTGCCTTGTTGGGGTTGTGTCTCACACTAACTTTCCTCCTCTGCTCTATTCCCCAACCAAGTCATCATCATTATTCCCTCCATCCTTATTATCACTGAGGCCAATTTGGCAATTCTCTGCGGCTGGGGGAACATGACTGCCGATTTGTTGTTTGCCCCTTTTTTGTCTAGGCACAGTGTAGACTTTCAGTGTCCAGAATCCAGTGTATCTCTGGTGTTTTTACATCTGATGCCCACATAACTTTGAGGGCTGTATAAAATATTCCCAGCTTTTTCCACAGTTTAATTCTGCAGCACAATCGGCACCAGTTGGGAATCATGTTTGTGCTAATACCTTCCCCGTTTTTTCATATCTGACCCTTAACATTTATACATCATGCCCTTGTTATGTGGAAGTTAAGTAAGTAACTACACAGCGGCAGGAGACTTATAGCAAGGATTAATGAGAAACAGCCCTTTAGGGTCTTGAAAGACCGTATTGTGATTTCATAACAAACGCTGCATCCAGCACTAAAGTCACAAGGCTGGGAGGGATTCCAGCATCTCTGTGATGACATAGAAACCTTTCAGCTTCTTTCTATGGAAAATTTAGCTTTTTGGGCAACATCGTAGCCGGGGACTTGTGCAAAGTTTTCTATATGCCAAGCTTCTGCCAAAAGAAATATGTAGATTGCAGTGACTAACCTTTAGAACTGTCTGGCTGTCTGTCTCTGATTTCATTATTTTCTGACTGGCTGATCCTGACAAGCAGGCAACAAGTAAAGACCGAATGAAGACAGCGATCTGCGCAGCATACATATTTTAGTTCAGTGACTGAGAAAGTATTTAAGCATTGAGATCAGCATGCCAGCCAGGCAATAGGCAATTCCAGAAGGTGAGACCAACAAGGGAGGACTATGTTTTCCCTCAGCATGGGGCTCTTTTTAAAGAAATTAAAAACATAAACTCCTCTTATAAATGTAGCAATATTTCCAGGCATTGGGCCTGATGTGGGTCTGCCAAGGTTACCGTTACTACCAACAGCACATTTAAGCTTGTTGCCCAAGTGTGAGATCTGAGACAATGAACAGTCTGGCATCTTTGGTTGTTTTTGTTTATTTTATATGGGGATGGGAGAAGGGAATGAGTGGGATACTACTCTGGCTCAACTACCCGATCCGATCCGTCAAATCTGGACGGATGGAAACCCTATTTTCCATCCGTCCAGCGGATTCCCCCATAGAGATGTATGGGGCTCTGACAGCTGTGTCTCCGCACACAGTGAGAGAACAGCTGTCATTCTCCTGCTCAGCGGGGGATCGGCGGATCGATCCCCCACTGAGATAAACGGAGTCCGCCGACGGAGCGGACTGTCTGAAAGAGCCCTTAGAATTCCATCTACTGGCCTTTCCATCTGGAGGTTGTGCCTCTGTCTCCCTGGCCCAGTGTCCCTTCCCTCCCCAACTCCCGGTGGGAATGAGTAGCACATACAATTTCCCTTGAGAGGAGGAACGTTTTTTCTTCTGTCGCTGTTTTATTTATTGGTTTGGATGTAGAGAAACAGTAGTGATCATACTAGTGGACTGTGACTATGGCTGACATTTATACAAAGTATATATATATATCTGTGTTCTCTCCTGATAAAGCGAATTAGTGTTTTCGTGAAACGCATTGAGATCCACTCACTACAGATTGATTAGTACTTCTGATGTGTCAGAAATAGATGAAGTAACTATTTGTATGTACAGTAAACCCCCGCTTCATCGCGGTTCAGTTTTTGCGGTCCCGGTATATTGTGTTTTTTTTCTGTAATGTTAGTTTACTAATGAAATCACTGAAAATGAAATATTTTTGTGTTTTCCATAGCTCTTGCTCTGTCTCTCAGTATCTTTTATGTGTTTAAATGAGTTTCTATTGTTTTAAAAGTGTGTTTAAAGACCTTAAAATGCTTTTAAAAGTACAGTGACAGTTATAAAAACATGCCTACAGTGTATTTTAGTAGGGTTTTTCTATTTGGGAAATTTGGGACACAAATTGGGACACTTGAAGAAAAATGCCTTCCAGCGCTGACTTGACGCCGGCTGAATGCCGACCAACGCTTGCTAGTGCTTGTGATTACTGACTTGCTGTCACTGAGCTGAAACTGACTTCTGACACTCCTTTTAGTTCAAAAGTCCTTTTGCACTGCTTCCTCAAGTCCTCCCTAAATGCAAATTGTGCATAGTTTATTCAAGTTGGAGTATCCCACTCATTCCCTTCTCCTATCCAAGTTCTCAATAAAACCACAAAAACCAAAACCCCTAGACTGTTTCTTGACTGAGCCAGGCACTTTGAAGTCGCTGAACTATTGCAATGCACTGCTTCATGTTATCCTAGTTGCCAACACTCAAGGATTTCCCAGGACATTCACGGGAAACTGATTAATGTCCCGGGGAGAATCTCAAAAAATGGGCAGCAGCCAGCCTAGTCTCTGCATCGCAAAACCCAGCTGCAGCCCTGGGGTAACACATGGGTCAAACAGAGAGATTTCTCAGATCCTCTCCTTGCCTCCTCCTCTCCAATGATTTAGCTTGCGGGAAGGTCAGGTGGCGCTTACCTCTCAGTGATTGGCCTTCTCAGAGAGGAGGAGTGCCCAGCTTCTGGGAAGTGAACGGGAACAAGACAGCCTGACCTGAGCTCAAATGCAGAATGTGTGCATCCAAGCAAAGATATGTTTGTACCCTGCAGTTTGGGCTCTCTCTGCAGCTGTATGTCTGTGGAAATCCACACAATAGGTTAGCTCTTTGTCTCTCTTTTTTTTTTTTTTTTGTGAGGGAGGGCTCTCTCTCCCTCCCTCATTCTCTTCTCTCCCCCCTCTCTCTATCTCTCCCTCCCACTCTCTCTCTCCCTCCCTCTCGCATTTCCCCTCCCTCTCTCTCTCCCCCTCCCTCTCTCCCCCCTCCCTCTCTCTCTCTCTCTCTCCCCCCTCTCCATTTCCGCTCTCTCTCCCCAATTCCCTCTCTCCCTCTTACTTTCTCCCTCCCCCCTCTCTCTCTCTCTTTCTCCCTCCCCCTTCATCTCTTTCCCACTCCCTCTCTTTTTTCTCCCCCCTCTCTCTCCCCCTCCCCACTCCCCCC